>NC_133002.1:31528307-31828989 GCF_048564905.1 Vicugna pacos
CCATCTCCCACCTAACCTCATCTGCAACTTGCTGTCCAGTCATGGTTTACTACTCACTACCAGGATAACCCAACCACACACCCTCATGCCCTGTACTCTGGCCTTTTGACCTCTGTTCAAGCTGGCGTTTCCATTTAACTCTCTCTCTCCCCGCCCCTCCCAACTTTCCTTCTTCCTCAGAGTCAATGCATAGCTCATACCTCCAAAAACAGTTCCAGCTTCCTAGGTCAGCTGTAAGGCCTCAGCTAGTTACCTATCCCTGGGTCTCCTCCAATGATAGCCTTGAAATGGAAATTCCAGGAAAAACCCCATGATCCTTGCTCCTCTGTTCTATCTGCAACTGCCCAGACTAGGACAGCTGAGTCCCCTGAGGGTCCTTCACCCCTAAACCTAAAAGGATAGTCCTGGGCAGATGGAAGCCAATCTCTCTGTTAGTTCCATGATTGAATGCGGGGTGTCCAAGACACTGTTCTGCTGTCTGGGTGCTGAGAGGCCTACGACCTGTTGTGCGCGGGATTAAGGACACAGATTCCGGAGCTATGTTTGACTCCTGGCTCTACCACTTATCACCCATAAGACCTTAAACAAGTTACTTCTTTGCTTCAGCTTTTTCATTTGCAAAAGGAAAATAGTGATAGTACTGACTTACAGGCTTGTCATGAAGATTAATTGACAATATTATAAGATCCTTAGAAAACTATCTGGCACATGGTAAGCATTGTGTAAGGGCTTGCTAAATAAATAGGAAATCTTAGTATGTGTTAACCAGTCATCTAATAGAATGTAAACCCCCTCAGGGCAAAACTAACTTCTATTTGTCTGGAACAGAGTAAGTGTTCAAAAATTATGTGAGTGCTGATGCCTCCGGGTACTGGAAATCGGTATATTCTTGGAGGCATATTGGATAATACTACCAAAATTTTCAATATGACTTCTCTTTCATCCAATAATTCTACCTCTCAGAATGTTTTTTACAGACATAACTTTAAAAATGTGAAAAGATGCATCTGTGGGGATATTAATTGTATGTAGTAGGAAAAAGATGGAAACAACTTTAATGTTCTTAAAGTCAGTTACATCAGCCATGGGACACATACACAGTGGAGTACCACGTGTCTATTAAAAGATTATGGTGTGTATCTATATTTTGAGGACATGGAAAGATGTCTAAGATATAGTATTAGGTTTCAAAAGCTGCACAACAAGTATAGTATGATCTCATTTTTTACATACACATGTATATGTATTTCCATATGGGTAGAAACATCAGGAAGAATATACATCAAATGTTAACATTATCACATCTGAGCGATGAGCTTGTAGGTAATTTGCACATTTTTTTCATTTTTAAATTATGAAGTGGTACACTTTTAATTAACATGTTTTTATTGAAATAATACTGAAGCATATATAGAGAAAAAAGTGAAGGTGTCTTCAACTTCCCAATCACTCAGCATAAAGTAACACTCCCTAGATGCAGCTGAACGGTTCGGTATGGTCTTCCTGAACTTTTTCTTCCTGACCTTTAGCTGTGTGCATCCAAATATACTCAGGTATAGGTGAGATTTTTATAAGCTTTAGGATTTAAATAAAATTGGCACCAAAAATTGGTGCCAGTGCCTCTGCCCACATTCTGCGGGAAATCCAATGCTCTCCTGAATCATTCTATGAATTACCAAAGGCATACGTTCTGCTAACCTCTGCTGGCTTCCAATCTCTGCTCCTACCAAATCCTCTCTCATTTATGAATTCCCTTACCTGCCTCTTCTTTCTTCTACCCTTACCAATCCTAATGTACACCAGAGTTCCTTTCTCCTGACTGCCCAAAACCATGCCCCAAGCCACAGGTCTAGAAGAATTTACTGAGAGTTTATTGCAAAGAAAAACAACTTGCAATTTAACATCACAGATCCCCATTATTGAAAATCCCCTCATGCCTCCTTCCCCCAAGCAATGGGAATTTCTCCCCACCATCTTCCTCAGCAGACTCAAGACTCCAGCCAGTTCTCTTAAACTTTTCCTATCTCCCAAGACCCTCTTTATATTTACTTTTGCACATCTGAGAACTTATGAACTCTGCTCCACAAAATGCCATGCTCTCTGGGTTTCATCCTTACAGTGAGACACTGGGGACCCCAGAACACACTGTACAGCAGAAGCATCCAGATATTCCCCCAGATGGCATCCAAAGGTGGAAGCAGGGGCTCACCACATTCCACAGAGCACTGACCCACATGGGCGAGGACTTTGTCTCGTACTCCAGGGGCTCTGGAAATGATCCTAGAGAAAGGATGAATTTCTAATTCTCTCTGTAGAGACATCCTTCCTGTTTCAGTTCTTTTAGAGGGGTTTCTTCCTGCCACTGACAGTATATGTTACTTCACCTGCTCAGAAGCCTCGGTTCAGTGAACTGATTTGAGGGGCCCCATATTTAGCTGCAGATCCTAGTGTGGTCAGGAGGTGTGATTCTACCTTTCAGGGCATCATCTGTCCCACTTTCAGCCTCAGACTCACTATCCACCGCAACTTCCTTTCTTCCTAACACTTTAGAAAACCTCCTTAGAATATCTCCCAAAAGTCAGAAGGAAGTTTGGGAATTCCTTTGAGGTCAACCTTACAACTTGGAGTTGGGTGCAAGTAACCTGTCAGAGAACCTGGCATGCATAGAATGAGGTCCAGAAATTTCTCTGGATAAAAGCAAGTAAAGGAGGCCCCCATAAGCTGGTCATAAAATATCATCTTCAGACACAGGATTTCTTTAAAAACTTTTGAAGTCTTTTTTGAAAGACACGCTTGGACTGATCAAACATCTCTACCCAGCTCTCCCTGCCAAGGTACAAGTCTGAGGAGACTGACTGACGCAGTGCAGGAAGAAATTAGGTCCACAATGGACTCCCCAGTAAACCTATGTGCTGTAGGCACAGGGAAGTTCTAAGAAAAGGCAGTGCTGAGTCTGAAGAGGATTGTTGCAATGTGTGGTTAGACATGCTCTGCAGATGTTGTTAACAATACTGGCAGAGCCTCAGAGCAGAGGAGTGGAGTCGACAGAAAGTCTCCAAGTCCCAGCTTAAAAGCTTCAAACGCCTCAGTCCCCATGGCTGACTGCCTAACAAAATTCAAACAGGTGGTTGGAAATGCAGAGGGAAGCAGGAGCCCAGACGCTAACATTTTGACTGCATATCAACAAAAAAGGAGAAAAGATGTCTTCATATGTGTGTGCTGAGGACAGCATGGGAGTGGCGAGCTGGCTGCAGAAAGAGGCCCATCCCTGGCTGCCATCGAGGTGGTGACCCCAGGCCTCTGGGGCTCTGCCCTCGACATTCAACATTTGTGGAAGTGGGACAGATCCTCAGCTCTGTCAGAGGGCTCCCAGCATATACATAGAAAGAGTCAGTGATCCTTACCACTATTTGGCCACCAACAGAGATGCCCACAAACATGTTCGCTCTGATCAAGAGGTAAATTACCACCCAGGGCTCAGCAAAGAAAATGTGGCAGATCCAGGAAGTAGCAAAGTATGTTAGCAATCCAGCCTTGGGGACTCAGGTTCTGTGAAATGTCCCTGAGTTGGCTGCAGGCACCTTAGCTTTGGAAGTGGAGCTTAGAATTGGAAACACCTTACATGTAACATGGTAATGTTGCAGAAAAATGTCTTACAGCCCGGTGTTGTGACAGCAACCTTGATCCGGGCGCGAGACCAAACAGCACTCGGAGAGCTGGAGGACTCAGGTGTATTACACCCGTGGGCCCAGAGGAGTTAACACTCCAAGCTCTGGACCCTGTCTGTAGGTTTACACAGGCCTTTATAGGCTGCCAGTTTTACACTTTGCAACATCCTATGCAAATAAAGCATAACAGAAGTTGACCAACTAGGAACAAGCTTTGTAGAAATAGACCAGTCAGGAGTGAGAGAAATAACCATGTGAGCTCCCATTTGCATGGGTGAGCTCCATGCAAATGAAGTACTACAAATGGACCAATCAGAAGTTAGGGAAGTGGACCAATCAGGAGTGAAGGAAATAACCAATCAGAAGTGAGCTCAGAGAACCAATAGAATTTTAGGGGTAAGTAAGCCGTTTCAGAGGCAAAAAGTGAGATAGAGCCTCTGGGCCAGGGAACTGGATGGTGCTGGCAGGAGAGTAGTGGTCCTGCTTGGAGGTCCTGCCGGTCTTTTTATGGGGCTTCCCGCCTCAGTGACAGGAGAGTTTCAAGTTTCAAAAGTTCAGGTAGGGGGACAGGGAAGCCAGTAAGCAACAAGCTTCAAGCATGAATCCAAGACTTGTTAGCCCCTTGTCCTTTTGACCACAGTAGACCCACCTGTATCAGGCTTCAGAGACAATTTTTACTCTGTTTTGAGGGCATTAAATGTACTTCTCAGCATGTCAACAAGCGACCTCTCTTCCAACTACAAAGCATCGTAAGTTGGTTAAGGAGTGAAATCCATATTCTTACAACACTGATGCCTGAACTTTTCAAATCAACTGACAGGTATTGGGATCTAAGTAGCACTGGTGCATGTGCCAGACAGACTTGAGTGTCACCACTCAGTTACATATTAACTTATATATAGTAGCTGCATTTATTGACATCTTCCCATGTGTCACGCACAGTGACAGTGCTGAGTGCTTTACACAGATCATCGTCACAGTACCCATTGTTGTTCTTCCCATTTTCCAGATGAGGAACTTGAAGCTCAGAGAGATTAATTAATTTTCCCCAAGTCACACAGCAAATAAGGAACTGAGGCTCCAAGAGTCATGCTCTTAACCGTGCCTCTACACTGCCCCCAGAGAGGGAGCAGAAAGGAGCAGGCATTCATTGGGCTACCACTATGTGCCAAGTGCCGTTCTAAGGGCTGGAGAGACAAAATTGAAAAGAAATACTCTCTCTGCTCTTGAAGAAGCATAAGGTCTCCTGAGGAGTGAGTTACACAATGCAAGTTATAAAACAGTGATATGAAGTCAGCAGGTTTTCTTGGCTTCTCTGGGAGCCCTTCCAGGCCTGAACTGGGTGCTCACCTTGAGGCCCATGGCACCCTCTGCTTGCTCTCCAAATCACTGCCCATCTCTGCCTCTGTCTCTTCCACTGAGCATGGAAGAGTCGGTGCCATGGCTTGGTCAACCCCATGTCCCTGCTTGCAGCTCTGTGCTCACAAAAGCAAATGCACTTCAAGTGAAAGGTTCATGTACTAAAATGAAAATTAATGCTGAATGTGTGTTAATTAGAGTGTCAAAATTGAAATAGTCACACCCCCGAGAAACAGAGTGCATAGAAGGGAGACAGAAACGAGAGCAGAGAGACACCAGACAGGCTCAGTGTGCAGACCGAGAGCTCCCCTCTCACAGGAAGCTGGGAGCCCACAGTAGGAAGAAACCTAGGCGAGGACCAGAGGGCTGGGGTTCCGGTTTCGCTGGGCCCCTAGAAAATACGTGGTCACTGGGTCAACCTCCAAGCCCCCCACTTCCACTGTCTCTAAAATAGGAATATCACGTCGGCTCAGCCCACCTCATGAAGCTGTGGCAAGGATCACACAGTCGGTGAAGAAATAGAATGTTAAGAAGAATGTTTCTAAACTTTCAAGAGCTACCCAAGAGTCAGGGGCTAAAGTGGTTCCCGTGTTTCCCACTGGATGGGCATGAAGGTCACTCCAGGCCAGCAGGGGAAGTGGCATCTCAGGGCCAGAAGAGAAAAAAGACCTGACCAGACCCCCTCCCAACCTCCTTCAGTAGCACCCAACTCACACTGGCTTCAAGGACGTCCCCCAGCACCCTTCTTCCCAGAGGGCCTGGGCCCCATGGACAAATCAGCAGACCAGCAGCATCTCTTTCCCCAGGAGAGAGACTTGTGCAGGCCCTTACCTGCCTGGGCAATTTAAGCTGAGGGACACTGGGCCCCTCCCTTTCATCAGAAACCCCTTCCTGCACCACCTGACTGAGGCCATGCAGCCCAGTGTAAATATCGCTCACCTGGGGAGGGGCAGCAAATCTCGGTTCTGGGCTCATCTCTGCCTCACAGGAGCTGTGCCTCCTGGGGGAGGGCTCCTCGCCTCTCAGAACCCTGTTTACACACCTATGCAGGATTACCCAGATCAGTCTTGGCACCACTGACGCTTTAGCTCAGATGATTCTGGGATGTGGGCCTTGCAGGACGCTCAGCAGCATTCCTGCCCTCCACCCATTAGAGGCTAGTAGCACCCCCACTCCCACCACGACAACCAAAGATATTTCCGGTCATTACTATAACCATTACCTACTGCCAGTGGAGGGCCAGTGACCCGATGGTTTCTAAGGCTCTCCAACCTGCCTCAGCTGCTCCAGCACAGGCTTCTCACGCTTTAGACAAACACCCCCTCATGTCAATTGTCACCTCCTCTTCAAAACCACAGCCCAAACAAAGGCATTCACGTATACCCAGGATTTTATCAATTATCTGCATTCTTGTATTTCATTTAAATGACGGCCAGAGATGGAACTATCAACAAAAAGAGCCCAAAGGGAGACTTCTGGAAAGACCTCAGAGTCAAGCAAATCTGAATTTGAATCCTGGCTCTGCTAAGCATCCGGCCCAGCTCCAGTTTCGCGTCCAAAAGGTGGGGTAATGAAACAACGTTGGAGGGTTGGCATGGTGATTAAGTGAGAGAGGCACTGAATGGGCCTTTCGCTGTGTCTCCCCCATGGCAGACTCCGAATGTGTGGTCACTCCTTCCTGTAGGAACTCACTGAAGGGAAGTCCCTCCGGCTCTTTGACCAGACTCCTTGTGCAGTCTTCACTGACACCCCATGGCTTTGCTCCAACTCTGGGCTGTGCCGGCGTGTGGCCAGAACACTGGCCAGTCTTCCCTCCGGCCTCAGCAGCAGATGTCTAATCCCCAGGCCGGCTGCCCAAGAGGAGCTGCAGCCTTCCAAGCCGCAACTAGGGCAGAGCAACGAAGGCCTTCTTCACACCCTATCAGGACATCCGGACTAAGAAGGGACGGCTGCCAGGGAATTCATTACTTGCTGAAGACAGTCCTCTTTTTACCCTGTTTCACCTCCCTTCCTGCTAGCCCTCCCCTGTCCTTGAAGTTCAGTAACTTAATGGGAAGGAAATCCAGCCAGCAGGAAACAGAGCTGCCTGTCTGTTTGCAGTAAACACAGCGAGGTCTCACTTCAAGAGCAAATCCAGGAGAACAGGCTGTGAGTCGTGACTACCTACCAATGGCGCCGCCCCCCACCCCCCGCGGTACTGCAGTGCCTGCCCTGAGACCAGGAGAGGCATGCAGGGAAAGCACACGGAGCTGTGCAATGCATGTATGCTGCCAGCCTGTCTGCCTTGCCTTCTCTCTGTCAGGAAACATCAGAGCAGATCAGGTGCTTCTGGAGGCCTTGGAAAGTTATTTAACTGCTCTGTGCATCAATTCCTCATTTGTAAAGTGATGGTGACAATAGCACCCTACCGTATAAGGTGGTTGTGAGGATTAAGCAAGTTAATTATAAAGCACTCAGGACAGTAGCTGGAACATAGTAAGTGCTTATGTAAGTGTACATCGTCACTACTGCTCCTGCTGCTGCTGCTGCTGCTGCTGCTGCTGCTGCTGCTGCTGCTGTTAGTCTCTGTTTTTAGTTATTTTGGGCCCACAGAGACAGATGAGGTCCAACACAGAACCATGATCCATTCAAGTTTTCATGACTGCAATCACAATCAGATTCAATGTTTATTGAGAACTTACTATGAATTTTTTTAAATCTTTATAACAATTCTATGTGGCTTGTATTATTATTATCCCCATATAATAGACAAGAAGACCCGGGCATAAGGAATTTCAGAAAGTTATCTGAGGACAGCAGTAACCAAAGGAGCCCTCGGACATCACATTTGATTTGGCTTAGGTCTGTTTCATTCCAGAGTCTGCATATCACAGGGTGACATGACCCATACTTTCCAGAGCTCTGGAAGTATCTGAAATGTCGAGCAAACATTCTCTCCACAAGTTCACATTTAAGAAGTTTAGCAGAAATTTTCTCAATATTTACAAACCTATGGTTGCAAATAACAGAATCTGATTTTACCTAACTTAAGCAGAAAAGGATAACAACATCAAAGGAGATCGGGGCTCTCAGAATCAACCAGAAGGCTGGGACCCAGGCCGGGACACTGCTAGGGCATAGACAGCTCCTGGAAGCAGGAAGTATAGGAAGGTCCTGCTGCAGGAGTGGCTGGATCCAGATGCCGAATGGAGTGGGCAACACCAGGCATTTGCAGCCTTCTCCTATTTATTTGCTCAAGATTCAAATTCCAGGAAAGAAACATCTGATTGGCCCAGTTTGGGTAATGTGTCTCTATGTTTATAGAAGGACAGGACCTCACCAGACTAAAGTCACCAAGGAGGAGGTAATTGCCCACTGGGGTGCTGTTAGGAATGGGAAATGGATGTGGGTTGGCCAAAAGAACACTCTCCATTACTGTGATGCTTTAGAAAGTTCTCACATTGTGGCACTCAAAGAAAAGGGAGTCCTCTGGTGAGGGATGAGTCAAGCTATTTTGGGTATGACAGTGCTGGATAAGAATCATAATTTGCTAGACTTTGAAGGAAAGGAAACTTAGAATTATCTAATCCACTCCCCCTTTTTTATAAACAAGAAAACTAAAGATAGTGAGTTACCCTAAATCTCACCACTGATTAGTAGCCGAGCCAAGACTCTCCAGCCTACCCAGTGCTTATTCCACTACAAATGAAAGATCTGTCGCTATCCAGAAGTAATATGTAGGGTTCGAAACCCCTAGTCAGGACTCCATGCAGCCCCAGAGATCTTTCTGGGGTTGGGAAAACCAGGTCAATCATCCCACTCTGGACTTTGCAGGACCTCCCTCTCCTAAGGAGCCAGCCATTGACATGTGTAGGGAGAACAGAACTGCATAGAATGGGGAACTTTGGCCAGTCGTGGGGCAGCCCTACTCACACATAGGATCTGAAATGGGAGAAGAGTTGCTCCTTGTTCATTTCTCCTTCTCCATACCCCTCCCAGGTTTACATGGTCCTTCTTTGCTGTATCCTTTCAACCTTTCCTTGACATTCTCTGTAACCAGATTTCCTGATGGGGAGGGTCTGGGGGTGCCTTGGTGAGACAACCCCAGATGCCACCCTCAGATAAAGATAGACTTGTTGGTCTTGGTCTTTCGGGTTATGAAGTCTGGGTTGCTGTTGTTTGTTGCCCTAACTTAGACTCTGCTTTCCTACAGAGGGAGAGGTAAGGGGAGACAGAGGATAGTGTCCCCAGACACCAGGGGGGTTGGTCCCTGCAAAAATGTTAGTCTTTGCAAATTCTAGCCTAGCAATGCAGCCTATCAGGAGAGTGGGCACATCAGCCAGGGGCATCATTAACCTGTCAACTCCATGCCTTCCCCGTTCATATACTAAGTCAGGGTCATGGAGGTAAAAAAAATAAATACTGCCCAGTCAAACTTTGGGATAGGGAAGAAAACTCATTGCCCCAAATGCTTTTTTAATCATATAAGAATGTTGATGCTGCTACCAGAAAAAAAAAATGGCTTAGATGAGAGCAGATTTCCACCATGAAGGCAGAAAATAATAAATTGTTCTTCCTCCTTTTCAAATGCAAGGGAACTTGCATTCCTCTGAATTAAAATGGAGTACTCTTCAAAATTTTCAGGAAAACCAATAAAAGACTGATATACTATCACAGATGGAAGGAGGTTAAGGGCCTGTGACAACTAAATGTAACGTGGGATCCTGAATTTGGTCTTAGAATATAAAAAAGACACTAGGGTAAACCCTGGAGAAATCTGAAGTCTGTAGTTTTGTTAATAGTATTGGACCAAAAGTTGTTGATATTAAGGGAAGCTGCGTAAAGGGTATTTAAGAACTCTCTGAGATACTAAATACTATATATAAAATAGATAAACAAGTTTATACTGTATAGCACAGGGAACTATATTCAATATCTTGTAGTAACTTACAATGAAAAAGAATATGTATGTACATGTATGACTGAATTATTGTGCTGTACATCAGAAATTGACACAACATTGTAAACTGACTATACTTAAATTAAAACAAACAAACAAAAAAACTCTGCAACTTTTGTGACCATCCAAAACAAAAAGCTAATTAAAGGGAAGGGGGTCCTCAAGTCATCATCATTTGGTACCAGCCCAGCATGGGTAAACGGGAGCCTTGAGTGAAGCACAGTTCAGAGCAAATCTATCTTCATGTCACTCAGGCCCTCAGCATCTGGAGATACTGGAGTTAACAAGCAACACCAGCAAAAAATAGCAAGGAGAGGTCAATTGGCCTTCTCTTCTCTGCCATGGGGACTTTGCTCATCCTTGTTAAAAAAAAAAGAAAGAAAGAAAGCAAATAAACATTGAGCTGGGCCAGCTTGGGTGCTCAGCTCCCAGATTTAAAATTATATAAATATATATATAATTTTATATATATGTATGTATATATGTGTATATGCATATATGTGTATACACACACTGTGCTTTGTAACAAAGGAAAATCTTAAAAATTTTAAAGTAGCATTAAAAAGGGAGTCAAGGGTTCAGGCAAACAAATGGTGGGGAGGGGAGAAAGATGAACACCAAGTCTCCTCAGGTCACAGGGGAGCAGAAATCAATCTGGGTGAACAAACAAACCCGCTGGAAACCCAGCACGCCCTTGCCAAGCCTCCAGGTCACCCTTCTGAAGCGCTCTGCCAGGTTGACTCCTGGTAAATAGCAGGACAGCACAGGCTGGCACCCCACGTGGTGAGCAGATTGAGTTTCACACAGGGGCCCACCTGGCTGTACGTATGGGCTTGGGAAGCCACAAAGCCCCACAACCTTGCCAGCACTCCCACCTGCATTCTGCAGCCACCCCTTGGCCAAGCTCGCTGAAAACACTTTCAGCTGAAAAGCAAAGGCAGCAAAGACTCCAGGTCACAGTCTTCATGTCCAGAATACATTTCAGAGTCTGTGGGGCTTTGACTCTCTGTTTCTCTTCACTTTGCATACATCCATCTGTTCATCCAGAAATTGTGCACCATGGTTCTCAGAATTCTTGTAGATTTGATCCTCTTAACTTTGATAATTAACCTGCCAAGTTATTCCCATCTTAGAGTTGAGGAAGCTGAGAGTCAGTGATGTTGGTGGTTTACTTAAGCTCATGTCACTGACAAGTGGCAGAGCTAGGACAAACACAGGCCAAACTTCAGGGCCAATTCTGTGTCTCCTACATCACACTACCATCATGATTTGGTTACCATGTGTAAGGCTCTGGGGAACATAAGGAATTGGGTTTTTTTAATGGTCTCTGTCCTCAAGCTAATGAACAAAGAGACCAAAAATGCCTCTTACAATTCAATTGAATAAACATTTATTAATAATTAAATCTAAGTAAATGATAAAAATGTAACTTAAAACTGCAATACAAGTGTTAATGGATTATTGAAATATGAGGCATATCCTAAGAAAAACAGTTAATGCCATAAAACTAAAATCCTTTTAATTATTTCAATAAAACTGAAGGGACATGGTCATTATTTCATTTTTGTAATTGTAAGAGAAATATAAGTTTAAATATATATTAAATATTTAAATGTAAACACTAGTAGAATATAAATGCCTAGTAGAACTGCCAATTCACTGGAAAGAAAAAGAAAGAAAGAAAATTTCTTCAACTTAACAAATATAAATAAAGGAAAAATGACAAAACAAATAGAAAGTATAATAGAAATAAAATATAAAATTAAATGGCAGGAATAAGACCAAACATCTTGAGTGCTAAATAAATGTAAGAGTCTTGAATTTGGCTATGAAAAGACAAAGATTCTTAGAATGAGTTTGCAAAACAAAAACCCAAGTATATGTTATCTTAAAGGGATGAACTTAAAATGACATAGGGAAGTTGAAAAAATTAGATGAGCAAACAGATACAGAAATATTAAGGTTAAAGATAGAATGTTAGGTCAAATTTTTAAACAGTTTAAAGAAGAACATTCTAAATGACAAAAGGACACTCCTTGAACAAGTAGGCCTGAACATTTACACACTAAACAATAGCTAAGAGCAAAGACTCTTAGAAATGCGAAGAGAATTCAATGAATTCAATGGAAAAAGAAAAAGAAAAGCATAATGAGAGAGGTCTAAAACACCTTTCTTCAATTTTTTTAATTAAACACAAAAAAGAATAAGTATATAAATTATTTTGACAACATAATTATCAATCTTGATTTAATAGATATGCACAAAGAAAACCATGTTCACTGACTATACTGTCGTAAGTTCAGAGATAGGCAAGCAAAAAGTTTTTAACGATTGAGGAAACTTGGAAATTATCTTTTATTACTTAGGAATTTAAATAATTATTAGAAATAAAGTGACAAAATTATTTAGAACTAAAAAAAAATTTAGAGTCTTTGCAAACCTTTTGGAATATGGCTAAACCGACACTCAGAGGAAAATTCATAATCTTTAATTATTTATTATTTAATTATAAGAAAGATATTTAAATGAATTACACACAAATAACAAGCACATAAAAATACATTAGTCTTCAGGGAGATTAAAACCATGATGAAATATCACTACATACTTGTTAAAATTGGTAAAGTGAAGAATAGACAACATCTAATGTTGGAGAGGATGTTCAGTAACCAGGACTCCCATACATTTCTGATAGGAATGTAAAATAGCATAAGGAGTTTGGAAAACATGTTGGCAGTTTCTTAAAAAGTTAAATATACATCTACCCTCTAATCTAGAAATTCCACCTCTAGGCATCTATCTGAGATTTCATTAATTAATCCCTAAAAAGACTTTAGAATGATGCCTGTCACAGCACATGCTCAATAAATGTTAGTTATTATTATTTCAAAAGAAAGGAGCCAGTGGCTGAGAGGCCAAATGATTTGAAGCCTTCTTTCCCTATTAGAATGTCTCACCTTTTAATAATGTACAATTGTATAGCAGATCAAATAGTGCAATCACGCTCCTTACCAAGGGATTTCTCGCCTTTTTCTATGGACCATAGCAGAAAACATCTGAATAAGGATAATACCTGCTAGGTCACCTGAGTCAAAAAATAAGAGTGTGAACTGTAAAACCCTGCTGCCATTTCCTCCCATCTCCTTTCATGAGAAGCAGAGGCCAGCTAAGAGCGTAAGATCAATGCAAGCGGCGTTGCCAAGTCGCTCGCTCAGTTCTGCTCAAAACAACGTCTCGCCTGTGCCGCTGTCTACAGGGACTCCCATTCGCCGAGAGCAGCGGCGTGTGGAGGAAGCACCCTGCGCGCACGCCGCCCCGCCTGCCTCCCGCTCGGCGAGCAGGGCGGGCGCGGGCCGCCTTTCCCCGAGTGCCATCCTATGGGCGTGCGGGGAGGTTCAGCTGTGACACTCCCAAGCAGCACCGGGACAGCCGTGTTGGGTACATTTTAATTCTCTTCTTCGCTGAAGGCCTTTCTTGGTCACAAGCGCCCCTTCTGAAAATTTAATTGCCTGAATTGTTTGAATTTTGTTTATAATGAGCATGTCTCACTGTGTAATCAGAAGAAACAACAAAGGCATTCCTTCCACAGATTTAAAAAAAAAAAAGGCAGTAACTCTGGACAATTAACCTTCTAAGCATTTATTACCGAATCTCTGAACAAGGCAGATTGGACGAAGGGAGCAGGGAGTGGGTGGGCAGCAGACCAGCCAACAAGGATAATAATGACAACACGCTGCAGTCATGCAGCAGTTCTCCACTAACAACTTTGCTTTCACATGCGACTTTGCTTCATTCGTCCGTGAAAGCAGTGCAGGTACCTGGTATCCCTCCCTGCAGGCCTGACACCCTAACAGAGAAGCTGCCCGTGACCACACCAGTAGACACACCTCTCTCTCCACTGCACTGTCCCCTGTCCTGCTCTGTGCGACTACAGAGCAGACCACACCCTGACTCTAAAAACAAATAGACCTGTATCTACTTCTCTAGACAGACACAGAGAGAGAGATTTAGATTTTCTTCTACATGTATGTCTGTGTCTGCTATATCCTGATCTACTTCTCTAGGTAGAGAGAGACCTAGATCTACGTATACTGTGTGCATATCTGTATCTACTTCTCCAGACAGATCTAGATCTATAACTTGTACACACATAGCTACATTCAGAGAAGTAGGTACAGATACACACATAGATACAGATGTACGGCCTCTCTCTCCTACCAGAATGCACGCTCTAGGAGGTACAGAACCTTGTCTGATTTGCTGTTGCGTCACCAGGGGCACACAGCAGGCACGTGGTAAACTTTTGTCATATTGGATAAATGACTGCGATAGGCAGCCTGTAAGGTGGCCCAGTGATCCCTCCTCCTGGTATGCGTGCCCTTAGGTAATTTCCCCTCCTTGAGTGTGGTCTGAAAGGAGTGACTTGGTTCTAAAAGTCAAGAGACGCCAGAAGTGACAGGAAGTCATTTCCAAGATTAGGTTACACAAAGATTGTGTCTGGGGAGAGTATTCTGACTCTCTAGGACTGCCACCCACCATGTAGTAAGGACACTGAGACAGCTCATGGAGAGTCCCGTGTGGTGAGGAAGTGTTAGGGACTGAGCTGTGTGCCCCCGAAATTCATGCATAGAAGCCCTAACCCCCCAATATGATTATATTTGGAGATAGGGCCTTTAAAGAGGTCATTTAGGCTAAATGAGGACATAAGGGTGGAGTCCTAATTCATTATGTCCACTGTCCTGTAAGAAGTGAGAGGGACCCCAGGGACTGAATGCACATAGAAAGACACAGCAAGAAGCAGCCATCTGCAAATCAAGGACAGAGGCCTCAGAAGAAACTACACTCATCAGCACCTTGATCTTGGGCCTCCAGTCTGCAAAGCTATGAGAACACTAATTTCTGTCACTTAAGCCACCCAGCCTGTGGTATTTACTTACAGCAGCCCTAGCAGACTAAGACAGGAACCAAGGACATGTGAGTGATCATAAAGTCAGATTCTCCAGCCCCACTTGAGCTTTGAGATGACCATAGCCTTGGCCCACAGCTTGATAAAAACCTCATGAGCGATCCAAAGCCACAGGTACCCCACTAAGCTGGGCCTAGCTTCCTGACCAACAGAAACCAAGAGAGAATAAATGTTTGCTGATTTAAGCCACTGAGTTGTGGTATAATTTGTTACTGCAGCATTAGGTAACAAATCAATGGACAATCCTCTGAGTTAGATAAAGGCAGTGTTATCATTATCCCCTGTTTATGGGTGAGGAAGCCGGTGCCTGGCCTAAGGTCAAAGAGCCTGGCAGACCCTCTTGAGGGAGTGTAAGAGGAAGCCAGAGATAAGCTTCGCCCTCGTACAAGTTTTGCCTTGGGCTACCCTGCTAGACCTGTCCAGCTGGGGGCACCAGGACACAGAGAATGTCCCTGGAAGACCCCAGAGTGTCACTATAATGGTCTCCTTGGAGTCTTTGCTGCCAAACAGGGTTTTAAAAGAACTGGTATTTTAACAAGGTCCACCTTGGTAACCTTACCACCAGCGGTAATGAGGTCCCTTGGACAGGGTCTAAGAGAGCCATCTCCCTCACACGAAAATGTGCTTCTGAGAGTCATGTTTAAAAGGACTCCAATGTGTGGGATCTTATCAGAAAGTATAATAGCAAAGACTTATAGAACAGTCGCTGTATTCTAGGCAGTGTGCTAAGCATTTTATTATATTTATTTAACTCTCTGAAGCAATACTGTTGTTATCCCCATTTTACAGAGGAGGAAACTAAGGCACCAAAGAGTCGAACAATTTGCCCAAGGTCATACAGCCAAGCAAGTGGTAGAACTAAGATTTAAAGCCAGACATTTTAGGTCCAGAGTTAACACTTTGACATTTTTCTCTAGTTTTTTAATATCCACAATGTAATAGTAACTTGTTGGCAAGTCTCTATCCCATAGTCTCCCTAAGTGTTAAGATACTGAAAAGTAATCGCAGCCTGTGAAGGCTACATTGCCATGCCCATGGAAACCTTTTAGGGGCCCCCTGCTGCCCGGGATGCGACTGATGAGGCCTCCAGGCTCTGACTCCTGTTTGTCCCCAGCCTGAGCCCACGACTCCCTCTCCCACCCCCATGGCCGCCTTTCCTCTTTGCTGTGAGCAGTCAGCCAGCTCCCATGTCTCCCTGCCTTTGCACAGGCTCTGCCTGGGAAACTGCTCTCACTCACCCCTCTTCCTGCCAGTCAGTCACTCTTCATCCTCACCTCCCCTGGGAAGTCCCGCTGCCACCTAGACAACAGTCAGGCACCTTGGCCCTGCCGCCACCACACCATGACTGCCCTGGCCCAGCACTGGGTCTTACCCACTTCTCTCCCTTTCCCACTGGACTACGGTTTCTGCAAGAGCAGAAACAGCTCGTCTTTGTATTCCCCCCAGTGAGCACAGCCACACCTGGCACCCACCAGTTTTTCGACTGAGCACAAACCCTCCAAAGAACCTAGCAACATTTTTAGTTATTCACTCCAGTTGTCTCCACTCAACAGTCCTGGAGTCACAAAAGTCACACGGGAAGGGACCCAGGAGAGACCCTGGTCTAGTTCAATACCTTCAATAAACAGGTGAAAAAAATGAGTTTAGTGAAAAGAATCTAGTCAGGGCAGCCATGAAAGCACAGCGGGGTCGTTTCCAGGCATCTGATCCCCCCATCACCACCTCACTGCAAACCCTCAAAGGTATCTGTATTGTTTCCTATTGCTGCTATGACAAATTATCATAAACTTAGTAGGTAAAAAGCAATACAAATGTATTATCTAACAGTTCTAGAGGTGAGAAGTCCACTAACCTAAAATCAAGGTGTCCTTTGCAGCGGGGCAAGAGGGGTGGGTTGAGGGGGGTGGCTGGCTTCCTCTTGGAGGCTCCAGGGGAAGGTTGGTTCCCAGACCATGGCCACTGCACTCTTGCTTGACTTGTGACCCCTTTATTCTTCAGAACCAGCATTGTAGCATCTTCATATCTCCCTCCTCTCTAGTCTCTGCTTCTGTCCTGTCCTCTCCTGCCTCCCTTTTTCCCTTATATGGACCCTGCTGACAATCCAGGATAATCTACTCATCTCAAGATCCTTACCCTATTCACATCTGCAAAATTCCTCTTACCATGCAAAGAAACATATTCACAGATTCTAGGGACTAGACGTGGAAGAACTACTCTAGACTAGAAGACTAGAAGAACTACTCTTCTGTCTATCACAGCATCCTAATGTTTCTGATATAAAAACAGATTCATGTTGTGTACCTGAAACTAATATAATGTTACATGTCAATATACTTCAACTTAAAAATTTAAAAATGAGTAAAATAACGCTGATTCATGCTCTGACAGCATCCCCTATACACAGGGTGGCCAAAAAAAAAAACCTTTACCAATATTCAAGCATATTTTATTCTCTGTTTTCACTTCTAAATGTCTAGTTTTGAAGAACTGGTGAGAGACATGGTTCTCAATATATTTGTATAAAATATAGTATTTTGAACAACTATAGCATACTCCTCTGTAATGCTTGTGGTTTAGTCGAGAATATCTAATTTGCAAAGAGAAATAGTGGAAAGAAGTAACAGGTATTGCCATGTGCCTAGTACTCTGGGCCTTACTTAATTTAAACCTCACAGTAGCCTTCTGAGCTTGGCTCTGTTATGTCCTGTTTCACAGATGAAGAAACTGACTCTTAGATGAGGTCACTCTTCTGTCATAGAGCCAGTAAGTGGCAGGATGGGTTTGAAATACATATTTATTTGACTCTAGAACTCATGCTCTTTCCACTAGCCCTGGTGCTTCCCCAAAGTTCAACTTTCTCTTAGCTGCATGGTTGACTGACTGATGCAGAGAAGCAGAGGAAATGGGGGAGGAGAAAGAAAGCCAGAGACTGAGAGAGACCACCAGGATGGATAAATTTGCTGGAAAATTTCCATGAGCAGGCAAGTTCATACTGAAGACAGTATGGATGCCTCCATCAAAATCTGCAGTGAGGTCCACGAGGCTGCTGGTTGCTAGGTAACTCTTCGACAACCACATTCCACACTAATCTAATTAGCAGATTTCACCTGAATTCCAACTGTTGCTAAGTAACTCTTAGACTGGGGCCTTTTCCCCTCCCCTTCAAGTCAACACTGATCCCAAAGGAAAAGCAGTGGCTGTTTATAAAAAGAAAATTCACTGACAAGATTTTTACATTTATATATATTTTTATACATATATGTGTATATAAACACACACACATATTATATATATATATATATATATATAAAATTCCCCCTTGTGGCTTCACTATATCCACCAAGAGTAAGCAAATCCAGGATATATAATTCAGGGACACTGGTATTGATTCTTCAGAGGGGCAAGAGACTCATGGGACCAAAAAAGACCAGAGACAGACAGAACTGTCTTTGGAAACCACTTCAGACAAGAACTCTTAGGGCAGATTCCAAAGGGACTGATTCTTTGGAACGTTCTGAGCAGGAGGAAAGAAGACTAATATATATGGAACACCTGTTATTACCTGGCAACACGTTAGACGCTTTCATAAACATCTCATTGAGTCTTCACAAAATCCCTGTCAATGGGTATCGCCATCTACATTTTACCGATGAGAAATTGCAGTTCAGAAATAGTAAGTACTTTGATCCCACACACTTGCCCAGAGGAACCGGAAGTTAAAGCTGGGGCAGCCTGACTAAATTTCATGCATGATCGGTCCATTGCTCCCTGTATGGGGCTCTCTCCGCAGGATGACACGTATTGTCATTCACTCAGTATAACCTCAGTATTAAAACAGACTACCGCCAACAAGCATGCAAGCTGGGAAAACATGAATTCCCTTCCCCAGTCCATTGCTAGGGATTTACCACTACCTTAAGCAATGGTTCTCAAACTTTATGGTCCCAGGACCCCTTTACATTTTTAAAATTTAATGAGGGCTCCGAAGAGCTTTTGTTTATGTGGGTTACATCTATTAGTATTTACCATATTAGAAACTAAAACTGAAAAAATGTGAAAATATTTACATATTAATTAATCTCAGAAACAACAATAAATCCATTGCACAGTTAACATAAATAATTTATTTTTATGTAAAATAACTACTTTCAGAAAAACAGTGGTGAGGAGAGGGGCACTGTTTTACATTTTTACAGACCTCTTTGATGTCTGGCTTCATAGAAGATCTGGATTCTCATGCCTGCTTCTGCATTCAGTCTGTGGCATTATCACAGGTCATACAGTCCCTGGAAGATTTCACTTCCTTCTCTGCCATGCACTCGTGAGGAAATGAGCATGAAACAAGCAAATAACATCCTATATTATTATGAAAATAGTTTTGACCTTAAAGCCCCACTGGAAGGGTCTTGGAGTCCCCCAGGGATTCCCCAGACCACACTTAGAGAAACATCGCCCTAAGGCCGAATACTTTGAATGCCAGGAATGCATTCAGAGCTTGA
This sequence comes from Vicugna pacos, assembly GCF_048564905.1. Lineage (NCBI taxonomy): Eukaryota > Metazoa > Chordata > Mammalia > Artiodactyla > Camelidae > Vicugna > Vicugna pacos. The sequence continues at coordinate 31,547,739 of NC_133002.1, forward strand.
CTCTGTTCCTTCTATTTTTCCAGCCAATTGTTTAGGAATATACCACATCTTTCTTGCCTGTAGCATTTTATGGTCCCTTAGAATCCCAGACTACCCACTCTGGTATGGGATTTTTGCACGCTATCTGCAAAAAACAAGAAGAGATACCGGCTGCCTGAAACAGTTAGAAACATTAGAAGATGTGGTTTCTGTCTTCCCAGCAGCCTTTCCCTCACCTCTTCTGGTAACTGGTGCGAAAGAAGCATGAGACCTCCTGGCCTCTGCGATTAGTACAAGGGATGGGCGTTAGACCCAGCCAGGCTCATCAGAACCCTTCCTTGAATTTTTTAACCTGACTTGGGATTTCTTTTTCTCCTGAGGTGTTGGCATCTCATACTGACTCATCAACTTCATGTGCTGTAGAGGCATCACCCACCTCCCACCCCAGCACTACGCTGACAGCTCCAGGTGCCAGGGTTCTATCAGATGATTTCTGTTGGCTCTTTTACCACTGATGTTCTGTTCCAGTTTTTCTTGCTGAGCACCTTATTTCCGCTATGGAATTCCACCTCGGCTGTCCTGCCCTTCCGAGTCCACGGTGACTGAATTACTCCCCATAGCCTGAAACACTGCTGTTTCACACACTTGCCCAAGTTCCCCTTTAGGGAGCTCAAGTCTTCTCTGCTTTCACAGCAGGGCTGAAGCAGCCCAGGATGCCCCTTCAGCATGCAACTAAGGGCCACTCACTGCACACCCACATTTACGGATGTCGACGTCTGCCGTGGCAGGGCGTGCCTGTGTCTGCGCGTGAGCCATTCCCGCTGCCTGCAAGCATTTACTGAGCGTCTACTTTGTGCCAGACACTCCACTGAGAATACAGAAAAGCATAAAGGACAGTCCCCACCCTCAAAGAGGTCACATCTAGTACAGAATATGAGATATAACCAAAAACTAAAATAAGAGCTGGCTGGTAAGATTACGTTGCTCATACGACTCTAGCAGAACAAATCAGAGAACTGCCATCCGAAACTGGCTCACGCAGAAAGGATGGTCGGGTCTCCTAACTGACAAATGTAACGGGGCATCAAGCGCAGCTCTGTGCTGCTTTTCTCCATTTACCTGCCCCACTTCAAATCCGTTCTCTGCCCTTCTCTACCCTGCACTGCCCTGGGCTTGCTCTCTGGCTTTAATTGCATCCAGCCTGTGCAAGAACCAGCAGAAGACCAGAAGACTAGAGGAGGGCAAGGTCAAAGTGTTTATTGCACCCTCCAGCCCACCCCACTCCCTCTCTGCCCTGACAGTCTGGCAACAGCTGTTTTCCTCTTCCAGCTCTTGTCAGGCTCTGGTAACCCTGTCCCCTCCATCCCTCTCTTCAGGACTAAGGGTACCAAAGCCTCTCACTGTTGCTAGCCCCTGGGTCCTTCAATATAATTCTGTGTTCCCTAAATCCTCCCCGACGACTCTGTAAACACTTCTGAATTAACCTTTCTTCACTTAAGCCCTCTTGAGTATTCCATCTCCCCGCATTGAGAGCGGGGTGAGGGGAGGGTAAGGTGTCTGCTGGTATCTACAGTCTCCCATTCTCACTTGGTCAAGGTCCAAGGGAGCAAAAAGAGAATGCCTCGCCTTCCTGTAGTGCCCACTAAGTCCTGGTCATGTGCCCACCCTGAACCAGTCACTGAGGCTAGAGGAATTCAGCGTTCTGATTGGCCAGATGTGGTCACATGATCCACCCCCAAAGCCAGCAATGGAGCTATCTTCACCCAAAGCTGTTGCCTACATCATTAAAAGTCCACAAACAATAAGTGCTGAAGAAGATGTGGAGAAAAGGGAACGCTGAGCATTCTACATTGTTGATGGGAATGTAGTTTGGTGCAGACATTATGGAAAACAGTATGGAGATTCCTTAAAAAACTAAAAATAGACTTACCATGTGATCCAGCAATCCCACTCCTGGGCATACATCCAGAGGAAATGCTAATTCAAAAAGAGAAATGCACCCTAATGTTCATAGCAGCACTATTTATGACAGCCAATCTATGGAAGCAACCTAAGTGTTCATCAACGGATGACTGGAGAAAAAAGTTGTGGTATACTTCTACAATGGAATACTACTCAGTCATAAAAAATAATAAAATAATGGCATTTACAGTAACATGGATGGACCTGGAGACTGTCATTTTAAGTGAAGTAAGCCAAAAAGAGAAAGAAAAATACCATATATCTCTTATATGTGGAACCTTAAAAAATGACACAAATGAACTTATTTACAAAATAGAAACAGACTCACAGTCATAGAAAACAAATTTAGGGTTAGCAAGGGGGGAAATGGGGGTGTAGGGATAAATTGGCAGTTCTAGATATACAGATACTAACTACTATGTAAAAATAGATAACAACAAAGTCCAACTATACAGGGAACTATGTTCAATATCTTGTAATAGCCTCTAATGAAAAAGAATATGAAAAGGAAATACTATATATATATATATATATATATATATATATATATATATATACATATACATATATGTATATATATGTGTATATATATATTACTGAATCACTATGCTGTACTCCAGAAATTAACATATTCTTTTTTTCTTGTTTTAGTTTTTGTTTTATTGAGTTATAGTCAGTTTACAATGTTGTGTCAATTTCCAGTGTAGAGCACAATTTTTCAGTTATACATGAACATACTTATATTCGTTGTCTCATTCTTTTTCACTGTGAGCTACCACAAGAGCTTGTATATTTCCCTGTGCTATACAGTATAATCTTGTTTATCTATTCTACGTATGCCTGTCAGTATCTACAAATTTCAGACTCCCAGTTTGAGTAGTATGAGCTGCTTATATTTCTGGAGACCAAGCCTTTGTCAGTTTCATTTGCAAAAATTTTTTCCCATTCTGTAGGTTGTCTTTTTGTTTTACTTATGGTTTCCTTTGCTCTGCAGAAGCTTGTAAGTTTCATTAGGTCCCATTTGTTTATTCTTGCTTTTATTTCTTCTAGGAGAAAATTTTTGAGATGTATGTCAGATAATATTTTGCCTATATTTTCCTCTAGGAGGTTTATTGTATCTTGTCTTATGTTTAAGTCTTTGATCCATTTTGAGTTGATTTTTGTATATGGTGTAAGGGAGTGTTCTAGCTTCATTGTTTTACATGCTGCTGTCTAGTTTTCCCAACACCATTTGCTGAAGAGACTGTCTTTATTCCATTGTATATTCTTGCCTTCTTTGTTGAAGATTAGTTGACTAAAAGTTTGTGGGCTCATTTCTGGGCTCTCTATTCTGTTCCATTGGTCTATATGTCTGTTTTTGTACCAATACCATGCTGTCTTGATGACTAGCTCTATAGTATTATCTGAAGTTTGGGAGAGTTATTCCTCCAGCCTCTTTCTTTCTCTTTAGTAATGCTTTGGCATTTCTAGGTCTTTGATGGTTCCATATAAATTTTATTATGATTTGTTCTAGTTCTGTGAAATATGTCCTGGGTAATTGGATACGGATTGCATTAAATCTGTAGATTGCCTTGTGCAGTGTGACCATTTTAACAATATTGGTTCTTCCAGAGAATTGCTTGTTTAGGTCTTCTGCCAAACCAGCTATACTTATATAAAGTGTGTGTGTGTGTGTGTGTGTGTACACAAAGCTGTGACCTGAGAGTGAGGCAGAAGGGGTTGCCCAAAGGAAATTCTGAATGCCATTACCAAAACAAGGAATTGGCCTGGGTGATCCCAAAACAAGGGATTTCTACTTCAGCATGTCAAAGGAGAGGGAACCAGATGAAAATTGGTGGAGTTAGAGATGAGAGAGGTTGCCAGTGGCAAGGATTGTCCCTCTGCTGACTACCTGTGCCAGGAAGTTCTTGTCCCCTTTTTACTTCTAAGGTAATTCTCAACTCCATCCTCTTCTGTCACTCCTGGAGAGGGAGCCAGGCTTAGCATGTTCCTCTGGGGTTCTCAAGGCAGTCACAGGAACATACCTGCTCTCATTTTGTTTCAAGATAATAAGCTACCCAAAAAGTTGAAGTCGAGGTATGTGCCAAACCCCACCAGAGCCAATGCTTTCTTCTAAAATTATCATAGTATACATGGACACATTTGAACTTCCAAGTAATAATTTGTAACAGAGATTTCCCATTTATTCAGTTTAACACAGCAAATACATTGCATGCTGATGTAGAAGTAATTTGGAAAGTGAAAAGCATCATACAAACAGCAGGCATAATTAAGGCCATGTTTAAGGCATCGTCCTGGACTCTGTCCAACTGCTCAGCCCTTTCAGGAGCAATCTCATCCCCCATGTCATGCAGCCAGTACCATCAAAAGCAGATCTTTCCCTCTACTTTCCATTCATAAACTCTTAACTTCCTGTTCCACCCACACCACATCCCAACCCCCTCCAAATCCTAAGGCCTCTGTGACCTAACTGTTTTTTCTCTCCTCCATCTTCAGACTTGAAACCTTCCTGGCTATGATCTTGCCCCTCTCCTGCACCATGAAGGCTCCCCTCTGCTACACTGTCTCAGTATGCATGATACAGAGCCTCCCTCTGATCCAGGATGGTCACACATTCCTGTCAAGATGCTATTAGTTCTGGTGTCCTCTTGATCATTAAGAAAGTAGATGACTCTGAAGAACTCTAAGCCATGACCTCTGAGAATACACTTTCCAGGGAGCTCATGAAGCCAAGTGGTGGAAGAGGGTGATGAAATACAACAAGCCACTAGGAAGAGTTCCTCGATGGTGAGACTTTGGCACACTTGTCCATCAGTGCACTCAGAGAGTCTAAAATGATGACTAATAATCTTGTAGCCACTTAAATCTGATCCCTCTCTGAGCAATTTATTGCCCTTCTGCACTTCCTTCCCCTCAATCTGGATGTCTATATTTTTAGCCACATGGCATAGACATTATAAACAAAAGTAACAGGATTGCACAACCTCTTTTCAAATGTAAGCAATGTCCCTAAACAGGTGTGTGACCTCAGAAAATTAACTTAACCTCTTTGAACCTCAGTGGTACAATTAGGGTAACCCTTCTGCCCTGCCCACCTCATAAATGTCTGAGTATTCACTAAGACAGTGAAAAGAACCCAGTAGGTGCTCAAAAAATGTGAGGTATTATTACTTCATTATTATTATTATTACTTTATTATTATATTACTATTAATAAAACTCAAGGGGACATAAATGCTGTTTATCTCCCCTTCCCATCACCACACCCCTCAAATTTCCATTTGAATGCATCCAGCTACTCCACCCTAGCCCCAAGTTCCTCCTTGACCACCAGGAAACTACTTTCCTCATATATCTCTTTTTAAGAAGAGAACAACTTAGAGCTCATCTCTCCATAGAAACCCAGAGAATAAATAGAAGCAGCAGATTTGCTGCCATTTCCACTCTGACTGCTTCAATTAAATTACACTCCACACAAGTCTTCCATTAGCATGTGGGTGGAGAAGCCAGAGCTGTCTCAGTGACCCTGGCTCCATGGTTGGCTTAGATCTTCCAATTATTCTCAGCCAACATCTCATCTCCTTGACCGTTATTATTACACATAACCTGCACTGATGTCTGTGTGAAGAGATGTGGTTGGGACAAATCTGCTGTAACTTTAACATCTTTTTCAAGTGCTAAAATTATAAATATGTTTTTTCCAGACCATGAAATTCTTTATCAAGTACTATTCTTTTTTTCTCCCAGTGGGTTTACTCTCCAATAAATACCTTTCCTCTGTTAGAAGACTCTGAGATTTATGAAAAAGTAAGTGATAAATGGAGACAGGACTGTTCAGTTCAGAAGAAGATGTACCAGATAAAGTGTGTCTATTCAGAGCCTCGTGGCTGTGAGGGCACATCACAAATCCATGTGCCATATGCAGGATTCCCAACCCTTTCCTCCATGAAGGCTTTCTTGGAGAACAGGAATGCAAACAGCAAGCTCTTTTGCTCCCAACAGATAGAGCCAAGTGGCCTCTCAAACATGTAGTGTGGCCAGCTGCCTGGAAGAGGTTTAACTGAAGTGAGATGAAGATCCTGGGGAACAAGATGGGACACCCTGGCTTGGTGTCAGAAGGAGATATGGGATGAGGTTGTTCATGGGCCCCACCTGGTGCAAGGGAAGGAGTTCTACATTTGTATTAGTCTTGAGCATGAAATAGAAAAGTGGCAGCTCCATTTCAAGGAAAAGACAGCAATTTAAAAGAATAAGTCAGCATCCTGATTTCAAACCATATCACAAAGTCGCATTAATCAAAACAGTATAGTACTGGCACAGAAACAGATACATAGATCTATGGAACAGAAAAAAGAATCCAGTAATGAACCCACATTTACATGGCCAAATAATCTATGACAAAGGAGACAAGAATATACAAGAGAGTAAAGACAGCCACTTCAATAAATAATGTTGGGAAAACTGGACAGCTGCATTCAAAAGAATGGACTGCTCTCTCACACCATACACAAAAAATAAACTCAAAATGGATTAAAGACTTAAATGTATGTCCTGAAGCCATAAAACTCCTAGAAGAAAACATAGGCAGTATGCTCTTTGACACTGATCTTAACAAGATTTTTTGGATATGTCTCCTCAGGAAAGGGAAACAAAAGCAAAAATAAACAAATGGAACTTCATCAAACTAAAAAGCTTTTGTACAACAACAAAAAAACTCAACAAAATAAAAAGGCCACCTACTGAATGGGAGAAAATATTTGCAAATGATATATTTGACAAGTGGTTAATATCCAAAGTATTTTTTAAAACTCATATAACTCAGCATCAAGAAAACAAACAACCCAGTTTAAAAATGCACAGAGATTTGACACAACATTGCAAAATTATTATAAATCAATTAAAAAAGTTTAAAAAATGCACAGAGGACCTGAATAGACATTTCTCTAAAGAAGACATACAGGTGGCCAACAGACACATGAAAAGATCCTCAACATCATCAGGGAAATGCAAATCAAAACCACAATGAGATATCACCTTATACCCATCAGAATGGCTATCATCAAAAAGACAAGAAATAACAAGTGTTGGCAAGGACATGGAGGAAGGGGAACCCTCACGTACTGTTGGTAGGAATGTAAATTGGTACAGCTACTATGGAAAACAGTGTGGATTTTCCTCAACAACCTAAAAATAGAATTACCATGTGATCCAACAGTTCTGCTTCTGGGTATTTTTCCAAAGAGAACAAGGACACTAATTATAAAAGATATATGCATCCTATATTTATTGCAGCATTATTCACAATAGCCAAGATATGAATGCAGCCTAATTGCCCATGGATAGATGAATGGACAAAGATGTTCTATATATGTATGGGGGGATGATGGAATATTGCTCAGCCACAAAAAAGAATGAAATCTTGCTGTTTGTGATAACATAAATGGATGTAGAGGGTCCATAAGTGAAATAAGTCAGACAGAGAAAGACAAATACTGTATGATTTCACTTATATGTGGAATCTGAAAAACAAAGCAAATGAACAAATATAATAAAACAGAAACAGAGTCATAGATACAGAGAACAAACATGTGGTTGCCAGAGGGGAAAGGGACAAGGGGATGAGTGAAATAAGTGAGGTAAATTAAGAGGTAAAAACTTTCAGTTGCCAAATAAATAAGTCACAAGGATGAAATGTGCAGTGTAGGGAATACAGTCAATAATGATGTAATATCTTTGTATGGTGACAAACGGTAACTAGACTTAGCTTGATGATCATTTTGTAATGCATATAAATATTGAATGCCTAGGTTGTATAACAATCTAACATATTACTGTAGGTAAATCACACTTCAAAAAACAAGAAAACTCAGATGAATGGATAAAGTTGTAATATAGATATACAGTGGAATGTGATTCATCAAAAAAAAAAGAAATTCTTGCCATTTGTGACAACGTGGATGGACGTTGAGGGCCTTATGCTAAGTTAAATAGGTCCAAGAAAGACAAATACTTCACAATAGAAAGACAAATGGGCTCACTTATATGTAGATCTGAAAAAAGCCAAGCTCATAGGAAGAGAACAGATTGATGGTTGCCAGAGGCGAGGGTTGGTGGGTGGGTGAAATGGGTGAAGTTGGTCAAAAGGTACAGACTTCCCGTTACAAAATAAATCAGTCCTGAGGATGTAATGTACAGCAGGACGGCTATGGTCAACAATACTGAATTGTGTATTTGAAGATTGTTAAGAGAGTGGATCTTAAATGTTCTCATCACAAGAAAAAAATTGTAACTCTGTGAAGTGTTGCATGCTAACTAGACTTGCTGTGGTAATCATTTTACAATATATACATATATCAAATCATTATGTTGTATACCTTAAGTTTATAAAATGTAATATGTCAGTTACCTCTCAATGAAACTGGGGGGAAATTTTTTAAAAAGAAAATTCCTTAAATTAGCCACATAAAGAAACACACATGCATATGCAAAATAAAACTATATACTTCCATAGAAATATATTATGTACACATACATGTACAGGAGACAATCTGGAAAGTTAAACACCAAACTTTTCAGCACAGATACCTCCTAAGAGACTGGGTTGTTGAGGGGGAAGAGAACCCAAACCCCACCACTTGGGAACTTCTGCATTAGACTCACTCTGATTTTCTCCACTCTGCGCATGATTTTCGCCACTCTCTGGCCTTTTCTGTAAACACTGAACATCCTCCATTTTATGAGTGAAGGTGATGTCCTCTGCTCCTTAATACACACATTGTGCACATGCCTCCTACTGGCTGGTGGTTCTCAGACACCGTCATCTATGTGCCTGACCCTCAAGGACTATTCCATTTAAGCTAGACGCTGAAATGGAGGCTGGCTATTGAGTTCTGTCAGCTTAGAATCACTCTGCTGCCTACAGCATCTTCCAAAGACCATTACTCCCAATTTATTTTACCCTACTCACAACCCCCATCAGTCAAGCAAGCCCATGCTTGTTGCCTTTTTTAAAACCAGAATGAGCTGTTTAGGCCTTGCGTGAGTGGTCAGGGCTTACCTACACTCTGCCTCTCTGGCCATATCTGTGTGTCTCTGCATCCTGGCCACCCTACTGTCATCAAGTCATATTCAACCTCCACCAGGATTATTTCAAGAGACTCCTACATAGTCTCCCTACTTTAATCTAATCTAACTTAAACTACATTCCAGGCAAGTCAGCTAAATCACGGATTCAGCACCACCCTTGAACCTCTTACTTGACTCTTGTCTTGTGAAGTGGCAGCTCCAAACTTCAGTGTACACCAGAATCACCTGGGAGGTTCTCTAAAATCAGATTTCTGGCACCTATTCCAAAGGCTCTGTTTCAGCAAATTCTGAATTTATCACAAGCTCCTAAGATGATTCTGATGCCAAGAGTACAGGGATCAAATTTGAAGAACACTAACCTTACACTAATGGCAGCCCTAGTTCCTTACAATGGCACTCTGGTCGCTCGTAACACGATTCTTACCTCTCCAGCCTCACCTTGCCCCTCTCCCCACCTCACACGTATCCTTCCAGCAACACAGACCAGCATCTTGTCCCTGACCCAGTGTTTTGCGCCTCAGGGTTATTGTTCTCATCTACACTGTTACTGGATCCTGGGTCATCTGCCAACACACCTCATCTGGCTAATGGCTACTCATCCTTCAAAACCCAGCTCAGGCATTACCTCCCCGAGGAAGCTTTCCCTCGGGGTTATGTGACGCCCCCATCCTGTCCTCCTAATACCCAAGCTTTATCAGACAGAGTTCTTACTCCAGTCCCTAGATTTTCTACATACCTTGGATTCTGAGGTCCTTGCCAGAAGGCCACAACTTATTCATCCTCCAAAATCCCCAGGAGCTACCACAGAGCCTTGGCACAGTGTAGACAGTTACAGTGGTTGAGTGTAGGTAGTTACAGTGGTGCACTGTAGGTAGTTAGACAGGTATACTGTAGGGGGTTACACTCGTGCACTGAAGGGAGTTTGCTGATGGTTGGATATAGGCTACAAGAGAAAACTTTTTAGTTGACACCTTTCTGAATCCACAAAAGCAAGTTGGTCAGGGGATAATACATATGTTCCCTCCCTCCTCTTCAGCCAAGGGGGTGTTGCTGCCCACCTTAAAGGTTGCTTTTTTTTTCCAACCCTAGGGAAACAAAAAAAGGTTATGGCTCAAGGCTTTCTAACAAAAATTTGACTCTAAAAATTCAACACCCAAGGTGACATCCACCAAGCTCATGCCACTTACGCTGCTTCTGAGAAAGAAGATTTTGTCTGGTGCCTTCAGCAAGGCAGACAACCACATCCTGGTGCAGTCTTTATTCATCCCACAACTTTCTTTTGCTACCATCCCATCCTGGACCACATCCTCACTACCAAGTGATTTTTGGATTAGTGCTCATGAAGACTCTATTCCCTGAAGAATAATGCCTACCCTTAGGGGTAAAAGTGACAAACAAACCATTAGCTCCCTCCTCCCACAGCATGGGTCTGGAGGCCAGTGAGGAGTGACTTCATGAACGTTCCTCTCATTCCTGGAAGGCACTACTAGGTCGTAACCCTTTTCATCTCTGGGCCACAATTCTTGAGCTTGCTGCTGTACATTGGACATCTCTAAAGGGGGACAGGGAATGCATTTCCCAAACTTTCTTGACAGAATACCTTATAGGATTAGTGTTCCCTGAAACATGTTTTGGTAAATGCTGCCTGAGAAACTAGTCTATTTTAAGATGTGTTCAGGTAAACAAACGTCTTAGTACTTAAACATATGTCTCAAGATCCATGCTTCATTCCATTTCTAGGGAAAGCTATGGATCTGGGGTAGAGGAAAGAGTTGATCTCATTGGATTGGGATGATACCATTTCTCTGAGATTCCTGAAGGAACAGAGTCCCTTAGAAAAGGTAAAAACCAGGAGGCATCCTAGAGATTGTACCATCCAATGGTCTTGTTTCCCAGTCCAGGATCCTGAGGCCCAGAAAGCTGAAGGAATGTGTCTAAGTACATAACCACTCAGTTATGGAGCTGAGTTCCAGGACAGGTTCTGGTGAAAACCCAGAAATCTTTCCACTACACCGTGCTGCCTTCCAATCATGTTTCTACCTGTAAGGTATGCCTTCAGCTCTACAGTAGAATAACAGTCTGTGGTAATGCCATCAGGTGACTAAAGCATCATAAATGGAAAATGTATTTCTGCAAGATTCTCCTGCATCTTTCCTCTCTGTTTCAAAGACTCTCTCACAATCCCCTTCCTTCCATCTCAAACCCAGTACCAAACAATTTTTAAATTCTAGTAATTATACACTTTGGGGGGAGGCAATGCCTACCCTTTGAGGGAAAGTCAGACAGCAAAGCCTCCCTCTCACTCCTTGCCTATCACATGGCTTTCAAAATACCTGAGATTTGAATCTGGCCAGTTCTGAAAATGTCTCCCTCAAAGCTGTTTCTGACCCATGGAACTAACCTGTCTCAGTCCTTCCTTCCACAGCCAAATTTCCCCCAAAAATGATGTAGTATCTATCACTTTCTCACAATTCACTCACCCTTTTTAGTCCAATCTGGCTGTCTATCACTTAGCTGGCGAGTTTAACCCATTTATGTTTGTTGTCATTTTGTATAGGAACTGAGCTTCTGCCATCTTACTTTGTGCTTTCTACTTTACATTTATTTTTTCTTTGCCTCCGCTTTCTCTTGTACTACATTATTGAAGACATAGGATCAGGGAGATAACTACATTTGTTACTGGAAAAAGGAGGAGAGGATATTAGAGAAAAAATGGGAATTTTGCTACATGCTGTTCAAATAATTTAAAACTAACTTTGCATACTAAAAATATACAAAAGAATAGATGCATGTAAAAAAGACCAAAATACACCAAGGAGTTGGATTGAGGTGATGAAATTAACCATGACTTTGTAATGTATTTTTTCTATTTTTTATTTTTTAATCTATTTTTCATAATGAGGTTATAAAAACATTCTCAACTAAAAAACAAATTTACTTATTAAAATTAAAATTCTGATGGGGTCTCATCACCTACAGCACAAGTTTCTAAAGTGTGTTGGGATATTAACAGGTCTTATGTGAAAAAAGGGAAACTTAATAATCAAATAAATTTTGGATATATTTAATTAAACAAAGTTAAACAGATCTCTTTACTTCAGGACTTCTTGGAGCTTTTAAATTATTAATGTCAATTATGAATTTTCAAATGAGGGCTAGAGTATGCAATGATATTCAAACTTATTTGACTTTTTGACCCTGTTTTGCAGAACATATCAACGGACGGGACACTATTTTGGAATCTCTGTCCTACAGTGAAAGAGAGTGCAACCTATGAAGATTTGCAAAGTCTTTCAGACTCCTCTCCTTCCTTCTCTCTTCCTGATCTGTACCACTTTGCTACTGCTACTGTAACAAATTACAACAACCTTGGTAGGTTAAACAACACAATTTTATTATCTTACAGTTCTGGAAGTTGGAAGTTCAACACAGGTCTCACTGAACGAAAATCAAGGTGTCAGCAGGGCTGTGTTTGTTTCTGGAGAGTCTGAGGGAGAATTCATTTTCTTTCCTTTTACAGCTAGAGGTCAACTGCATTCCTTGGCTCATGGCTCCTTCCTCCATCCCCAAAGCCAAATGAGGTCAAAGACAGTGGAGTCCTTTTCACATTGCATTACTTTAATTCCTTCTTCTGCCTCCCTTTTTCACTTTTAAGGACACTTGTGATTACACTGAGGCCATCCAAGATAACCTCCCTATTTTAAGGTCAACTGATTAGCAACCTTAAGTTCACCTACAACTTTAATTTCCTTTGCATTAGAAGGTAACATGCTCACAAGTACAGGGGATGTGGGCATTTGGCAGGGATTGGGGAGGAGGAATACATATTCTGCCTGCTACACCATCTTTTTCATTTCTCTTCTCTCTCCTGTATTACCCACTACACTTCTTATCAAATTTTCTGTTACACTCAGAGAAAAAAGTTACTTGCATACCCCTAGTGTCCTCTGCTTCAAATGCCCGTCCCCACCCTCACCATTGTCTTACCTATCTGAAGCAGCCCTACTCATTCATCAGAGTCTTGTTCAAATCTTACTTCTTCAGTTAATGTCTCCCTGAATTCCCCAGGAAGAACTAGATACTCTGTGCTTCAAAGGTACTTTTTCACATCACTGAGATAACACTCATCACATTGTATTGTATTCATAATAATAAAACAGCTAAAACTTACTGAGCACTTACAATGTGTCTGACATTGTGCTATGTGCTGAACATGCTGCACTATCTCATTCACTCCTCCCTGCAGCCCTACCAAGTAGGCATTACTGATAATCTGTCTCCTTCAGCTTCAGACTGTGAGCACTTACAATTCATGAACAATGCATGCCTTATTCATCTCCACATTATCAACACCTCATCCAAGGATTAGCACATAATTCAGACTCAATTCATTTGAATCAATTTAACTGCACTGCTGGTTTCTGAACAAAAGTTACGGTTGGCCACCCTATTAAATGATGGAATCTAAGCTTTCCCAAAGGTCAAATTAAAGGCATATGACACCTGACCTGTCTCAAGTCTTGGGGTCAAGAGCAAACATGTCTGAGCTAGCACATGACAAATCACAATGCAGCCCAGCTGTTGGAAGATCATCACTTCTCGTGATGATCAAGAGAGAGCAGCATGCAAAGCAAGTGGTTTTCAAGAGCAGATTTCTCCTGCAGCAACTGCAGATACCACTGGAATGTCCAGCTGGTTGTGGGTTCCTTCTAAAAGAATGAGCCATCCATTACTGGCTGATGTCTCAGTTCTCAAACCAACTGGGAAATAAATGTTTGTTGAGCATTATGGATCAGTATAAAATAAACTCACTGATCAATTAATATACTGAATGGCAACATCTCTTCATACAATTAATAGCTCCTGAGGACATGGCATTTTCAAGCACAGGTGAATAAAATTAGGCTCCTGCCTGTGAGGAGCTCAGACTGGAAAGAAATCAGTACAATTAACTGCAATATAATGATAAAGCCTTTGGACATTTTCTCTATCTCATAAACTTCAGGTTCCTAATCTTTGAATCAGGGATAATAACAGTACTTACTTCACAGAGGATCATCAAGGGGTAATGCAGGTAAAGAGCTCAGAACGGGGTCTGGCACAAAGAAAAATCTGCTCAATATTAACCGTAGACAAAGTGCTGTGGAAGCAGAGAGGGCCTGGGGCTCACATAGGACTAGGAAAGGCTACTCAGTTAATGAACTGGGCCAGAAATGATGCAAGGTCTGGCTCCTAGCACTTCCTGGGTAGCACCCCCTGCACTCTCATCCTCTCATCTTCTAGCTGGATGACTCCAGGATGAGCTTGCAGTCCTTTTAAAGATGGAGGGAGCCTGGATCACTGAGTTATTGCTTGAAGGAAAGCCACTCAAGAAAGCTGCCCAACTAGGAACATCACACTGGACTATATATAAGCAATATATAACGTTTTATTGTGTTAAAGTGCTGAGATTTCAGGGTTTATTTGTTACCTCAGCAGATCCTAAGTATTTTATCATTTCTGATTTTTTTTTTTACTTTCCTTTTCTGATATTTCACTGTTGGTGTAAAGAAATGCAACTGATTTCTGTATGTTAATCTTGTGTCCTGCTACCTTGCCAAGTTTTTTATCAGTTCTGGTAGTTTTTGTGTGGATACTTTAGGGTTTTGTATATATAGTATCATGTCATCCACATATAGTGAAAATTTTATCTATTCTCTTCCAATTTGGATTCCTTTTATTTCTTTTTCTTGTCTTATTGCTATGGCTAGGACTACAGCAGATCCTAGCAATACTAGGACTACAGCAGATCCTAGCAATACTGACCCTGACTAATACAATATGAACTTCATATTGAACTTAAACTAGGAATTGGAATTAGGAGTTGTTTGCTAAAATTTAGATTTGTGAGAGAAAAAGCTGGGAAGTTGAATGGGGATCAATTTGCAAAGGAGTCTAAATACCTCACTAATGACTTTGGCTTTGCTTTATAGGCAATGGGAAGTTATTAAGGGTTTTAACTAGGGGGATAACAAAATCAAATGCGTATTTTCAAAAGAGTACCCTGCAAACAAGGAGGGAGGAGAACCTGGGTGGAGGTGAAGCTAGAAGTGGAATTTCAGTTATTAAAGATCATTAGCACATAAATGAACTTATATACAAAAGAGAAACAGACTCAGAGGCTTTGAAAAAATATTTATGGTTATTGGTGGGAGCAGAGGCGGAGGGATAAATTGGGAGTTTGGGATTTGTAGATACTACTACTACATATAAAACAGATAAACAGCAAGGTCCTACTATATAGCACAGGGAACTATATTCAATATCTTGTAGTAACATATAATAGAAAGAATGTGTGTGTGTGTGTGTGTGCACGTGTGTGTGTGTATAACTGAATCACCATGCTGTACACCAGAAACTAACACGGTATTGTTAATTGCCTATACGTCAATCTAAAAAAAAGGATAATTAGCTAGTAAGTCTTAAGGCAAAGACTGTATTATGCTCAGCATTGTGTACCCAGGCTTAGCCCAGCACGTGGCACATGGCATGTACTCAGTACAACTGGATGGATGTGAGATAGGCTGGGACCTGGGAACTTCTATCCAAGTGCTTGGGATTTGCTCCTGGACATATGTCTCCTTGAGCAACAGAATACAAAATACAGAATACAAAGAAACTATAAGGGACTAAAAATAAGTGCAGCCATGTGAAGTTGAAGCAATTAAAAGCCAAAAAGTACAAAAAGACCACAAACCAACTGCCATTTCTGAGGCACCAGGAGCAAAAGGAGAGTATAGTGCATGATCCACACACACAGCACCACAAAACAGGTGGGCAGATCACCTAAGCCACCCCTCCAGCCTGACCCATCAATTCACCCCTACTTTCACCCCATCTAAGTAACCAGCCCTCCCTTCTCGGAGAGCAAGCAAGAGTTTGTGTTATTTGTTTCCGCTGCCTCGTGCTGCAGCATGAGTCCCTGTAAAGCCTTGCCTCAGCCTCATCGGGCTTCTTATCAATTTCTATTGAGTAAAAAGTCCAAGGACCTGGGTCAGTATTAAATGGGTAGATGGTCAGATGGAAAGATGGATGAATCAATGAAATGATTTTATTACAATAATCCTAGTAAGAGATGATGAGATGCAAACTAGAACTGTGGAGATGGAAAGGAAGGGACAGATTGAGGTATCAGAGTAGACAGGTCTTCAAGACCAATTAGCTATAGAGGATAACGGATTTTCGAGAAACATCAAGTTCCAGGTCCCAAAATCACAGCCCAGAGGCAGGGAAAACAAATAGTAGATGAGGGCCCTATTGCCAGCCTTTCAGAAGGACCATCTCAAGACCTGGCCTTTAGCCAGACATTCAACACATGTTTTCTCATAACAAATGGTTTTGCATCCCAACCAGAGACAAAGGAGTTAAAGGGAGCAGATTTATCAGTTTTCTAACAGCTCCTGTCTTAGGGAGCTATTGCCAAGCCTGCTGAAGGTCTATATTCTCCCTTCATCCACCTCCATCTTTTCCCTAGAACCTGGTGTTTTATCCCAAATCTTTCTCTTCTTGAACCTTTTGAGGGTCTCCTCAATTTCCTGATTCTGTGATTCCCCATTCTGAAATTCCTTCCACCTAAGAGGGTAACAACATTCTTCACCAGGGATGGGCAAACTTTCTCTGTAAAGGACCAGATAAGAAGCATCTTAGTTTATGTGGGTCATGAAGATTCAACTCTACTGTTGAGTCATAGACCATATGTAAATGATGAGTATGGCTATTTTCCAATAAACTTTATTTAACGAAAACAGGCAGTGGGCTCTAGTTTGATTTGACCCATGGACTATAGTTTGCCAGCTCCTGCTCTTGACTGACCCAAGGCCCTACTGGAGTGGAAGCCACAGCAGGCAAGGAGAAGACCTGAGCTGTGGGCTGGTGTTATGGTGTCAACATGAGTGAAGCATGTAATCTCTCTGGACCTAAGATCAGGGACAACAGGGATACTGTGCTCTGTTATTCCAGCCCTCCCTGATATTGCAGATAAACAAAGAGAAGGGACCTAATTGCCATTACATTGTCAACCAGGTGCCAGAAATTACACATTCCATATTTTATCCATTCTCCAGAGGAACTTCAGAAAGTATTCTTATGCCCACTTCTCAGATGAGAAAGGCAAGTCTCAGTTAAATAAGCAAGCTCAATACTCATTGCTAAGAAATGACCAAGCAATGACTATGGGTCCACCCAGTTCCCAGTTCAAGCCCTGTCCAGCAGATCACACCCTCTCCCAAAAATAGAGGTTGCCAGGGAAAGGCCAGGTGACCAGCTCTGGCCAGAGGGGCCCTCAGTTTCACCAGCCCATCCCTGGGTCAGGTCCTCAGCTTGCAAGCACAAGAGCTAATTAAATAACTACTCTGGACAGACTCCCATTAACCAGGCTCACAATGGGCTAGTTATAATAAGAATACCAAAAGGCCTGTTTCTCATGCAGGACACCATTCCTCTTTTTTTGTAACTAGAATGTTTTGTAACTAGCATACACCCCTTCCTGATGTCAGGGCACACTAAGTTCAAATTAAAAATCCCAGTGAATATATAAAAATAGATTTTTTTAAAGCTTCTTTTGTATAGCACAGGGAACTATGTTTAATATCTTGTAATAACTTTAAATGGAAAAAATATGAAATGCATATGTATATATACATATATCCCTGACTGGGATATTGTGCTGTACACCAGAGATAGACACACTGTAATTGACTTTACTTCAGTAAAAAAAAAAAAATCCCAGTGAGTGTGGAGTCAGAGACAGGGGAGGTGGGAAGCCAAGGTGAGGCCCTGCTTACAGTCCCTCCCCAGATACAACGGGGCCTAGAGGTCTCATGGTCCCAAATTCAGGTCTTGATGACCAGGATACTGCTGCAAACTGTACCCTTCTGTTCTCTCACTGGCTCCCCATTTTCCTGGGCTTGACACTAAGTACCTCCCTGTGAATGGATTGTCCTTTCTTCCTTTCATAAATGTTTATCTTAGTCCAAATACAGTTTCATTATTAAAAACTTCAAAAGTAGTAAAGAAAAAAGTTCTAAATCATCCACAATCTCACCACTCTGAGATAACCGCAGTCAAGTTTTAGAATATAAACATCCAACCTTTTTTCATACATGGTAAAACATGTACATATATACACTTTTGTGACTTGATAAGAATGATCACGTTGTACCTACTTTCTGGTGACTTTTTCTTCCCTAAATAATACATATATTATACAACCAACTTTTCACGCTGTGAAATATTCTTTTCAATCATTAATGATTCTATGGTAGCTCACTATACGTATGTCATAATTCATTTAACTAGTCCCCTACTTTTGGACTCATTCTTCCTTTAGCTGCATTAATATTCACCAATTTGACTCTAGCATGGCCTGGGAACCACTGGGTCTCTTGGCTTCTTTGTATCAGTCATGCTTCCTGCCTCCCCCGTGAGCCGGCTCCTCCCTCTCAGCATGCTCTGAGGTCTCAGTGAGGTGCGTGTACTAAAGCCCCACGTGGCTGCAGATCGGGGTCCCCAAGGTGGGTGCTAATCAAACCTGTGGAGGAGGAGCCTACAGGACGCCGGGGTTAGCACCTGAGAGGAAGGTGCGAGCTGGGAATGACCCTGAGCCTGCTGCCCTGGCCTCTCGGTCCAAAGGAGCTCCAGAAACCCACACTAGAGAGCGAGAACATGGGGTCAGGTAGGCAAAGACGGAGGTGCGTCAGTACCCAGCAGTCTCACCTGGGATGGCCCAGGACACCCCACGCCGGCTGCAGCTGCCCCTGCACACACACACACACACACACACACACACACACACACACACACACACATGCACGCACACACAAGTCAGAGCGCACTGAGGGTAAGAGGCCCCTCGATGTCAGTGTCAACGTGAGATGTCCCCTTCTACCTGTAGCTGCAGCAGAGCAGCGCCAAATGCAAGCAGCGATGGTGACGGCCCCTCTGGTTGAGGAGCAGCCCGTGTTCTCATTTCAGTAATCTCTATTTATCTCCACAAAGGAGCAAACAAAGCACTCAGAATTAATGCCCATAAAAAATAAAAATTAAATCGAATTAAAAACCCTGGATTCAGGCTGTCTGTGTCTGAAGTGCCAGCTCAAATCCTGTCAACTATGTGCCCTCGGGGACACCACCTAACCTCAATGTGCCTTCTGTCGCCTCTCCAATAAATTAGTGATTGAATAATGTCTACTTTACAAGACCGTTTGAGGAGCATGCAATAATGTTGGCTGAGTGTTAACATACATGCCAGGCACACAGTAAAGGCTTAGCAGGCAATGAGCTATTTATTATTATTATTATTATTATTATTATTATTATTATTATTATTATTATTATTACTATTACCATTACTATTATTGTTGTTAACAGAGGCTAAGTGATATCTTAGAGCCAGCTCCACGGGGAAGAACCTGGGCCATGATAAATTCCAGCTCACTAGGGCCATAACAACTCCATTATCACAGCCATAAACCACTGGGGCACCTTCAGCCTACTGGCTGATAGAATGCTGTACTCTGGGCAAAGGGGGCCAGCCCATAAATAAATCAGACCAAGCTTCTAAGCCACGGCATTCAGACTCCTAAAATTTAGTGGTATGCTTCTCATCACAGCTTACACCATTTTCCCATCAGCAGGATCCGAGTTTTCCATCACCACTCGCTGGTCTAATTAGGAAGGAAGGTGGGAGGGACTGCGGTGGAAGTAAGGGAGGGCATGAGCAGAAGGACCAGAAGGTGTAGGGGCCTAATGTTACCGGCAGTGGATGTGTCTAGGGATGAACAGACCACAAGTCAACCACTACCAAGCCTTTAAAAGGTTCCTGTCTCTGGCCTCTGCAATTTGAAGCTAATAGAAACAGACCTAGAGCACAGCGTGTGGATGCAAGGCAGACCTAGGGCACAACTTTGTGGCTAAAACAACAGTTAAAGCAGAAGCCTGGGGAGCCAAAGTTAGTTTAGCGTAACTTTCTCTGGGGTATCATTAAAAAGGAAGACAGACTGGTTCTCACTGGGTCAGGATAGGGGAGAAGAGGGTGAGGTGGGGAAGAGAAGGCGGTGAACAAAATGTCAGGCAGACAGCCTTCGTCACATTCTCACCTTGCTCAGAGATCAATTAGATAACAAGTTTCAATCATGACATTAATTCCAAAATGAGATTTATTTCCTCACCTGAGTTGAAAGTCCCATATTGACACACGTCTGCTACTTGGCACCCTTCTTGTAAATTAATGCCTCTTTCCATCAGGGTCTGCATGGTGTTGAGAGCAGGTGGTTTTTAGTAGCAGAGTCATGCTCCAGCTGCAGTTTGAAATTAAACTCTAGGATCAGCTTGATCACAAGCAATTCACTTGCTCCGGGCTGATGGCACTCCCACTCCCACCCCAGGAAAGGTGGTCTATGAGGCGCTCCCTCATTTTCCTCTTCCCACACTCACCCCATCCTGGGTGGAGGTCCTTGGTAAGGTAGAAAAAGGGGCACTTTGCTAGAATAATAATGCCCCCAGGTTTTCCTCTAAGAGGCAGTCAATAATGGCGAAGCACATGTTTTTGGTCTTAGGTCTCACTCTGACAGTTCCACAGGACCTGGGGTTCTGGTTGGGGCAATGATGAGGTCCTTCAGGATGGGCTCAGCAGGAAAAAGTGAGAGCCGAGAAGGACCAAAAGAATCCCAGAGCAGGAAATGGTCAGAGAGAAAAGGGCCTCCCAGGCATCCAGCAACAAGAGTTCAACATGGATTCAAAGGTGATCAGTTGGAGCAGCAAAGAAACAGCTTTTACCCCCTGGACTCCATGTACTTTTCTTGGTCAGCGGTAGGTAAGACTTTCTTTCTGGCCATAGTTCACATCAGCGCACTGCTACAGACGGCTTGGGCATTACCAAGGGTCCCACCCTGTGTTGAGACTCTGTCTGTCCTTCTCTGACAGCCCATTGAAAGCCCAGGTGGAACAGCATGAGAGCAGCAATCACAGCAGACAGCATGCAGTGCCTGTTTCATGTCCCGCACTGGTCTAAGCACATATTTGCTCATCTAATCCTCTCAGTTGTCTTCTGAGGGGCACAGCTATTATCCTCATTTCACCAGTGAGGGAACTGAGGAGCAGAGGGGTTGTGGAATTTGCCCAAGGCCACACAGCTAGACAGTGAGTGAATCAAGTTCAAACTCAGGCACTCTGGCTCCGAGAAAAGACCATGGGCCAGGATCAAAGCAGAGGACGAGAGCTTGTAGCCAGAACAAGGAGATGAAATGAAAGGGAGAGAAGGTCAGAGGCAAAAATGAATACTGAGGGAGGGTTTGAGTGATTGCCTGGAACATTCTCTGGCATTCAGGACCTGTTTGGGAAATATAAAGGAGTAAGGGGCATGGTGTGTGGATGATCCCACCTGGCTCCGTGGGCCAGGAGTACAGGTAAAACTCGATAAGCAGCACATTAGGGAGTGAGGTACTAATGCCCAGGTCCCACCTCTCCACCCACTGCACCTGCACATGACCTTTTACCCCTCTCTGACCCGCTCACCAACTTTATTGACTAGGAAGAGCCCACCAGTTAAACAACAAATATAAACTGAGAGCCTCCCCTGAGATAGCACTGTCCAAAGTGCCGGAGCATATAGTAGTGAGGAAGACAGAGCCCTGCCCTTAAGGTGCGTGCGTTCAAACAGGCCCAGAGGAATACATTTTGAGCCAGAAAACAAATGAGTGAATGGGGAGAACACATCCAAAGGGAGGCTTTGAAAATAAAAGTCTGAATACACTCTGGAACAAAACAATGTTTTTACAGCCAGTTTGCAGGGAAGGTCAGCATTTTAAGGAAGCCAATTTGATGATTTCAGGGAATTTTCTTGCATGTGGTACAAAAAGCCACTTAAGGTTTAGCTGAACACCAATAAGCTGTTTTAATAAACTCATCCTAACCGGTCATTTGTATCACCCTTCATGAACCCCGTATTTTTAAGTGACAGTATCTGAACACACTTTGTAAACTATGGTGCCTCCCACAGATACCATCTTAAAGTTCATGATAATTTTCAATGACAGCATTTGTGTGAGTGTGTGTTTCATTCACTCACGCACAGATTCAACAAACAATCATTGGGCGCCGGCCCTGTACTGGGCAGTTGGCATGCAGCA
Organism: Vicugna pacos; assembly: GCF_048564905.1. NCBI lineage: Eukaryota > Metazoa > Chordata > Mammalia > Artiodactyla > Camelidae > Vicugna > Vicugna pacos. The sequence continues at coordinate 31,569,931 of NC_133002.1, forward strand.
GTGAAAAGACAAAGGCTTTGCCCTCATGGATCCATGGTCCAGTGGGGACACAAATAAGGAGCAGACAGTTACAATACAGTGTGAAACATGGCACTGGGTGGACAAGTACCCAGTTCTAAGGATGACCTGGACTTGAGCGTAAGGAAGACAGCGTGAAAAAAATGACATCTGAGCTGAAACTGCAGGATATACAGGAGCAGACAGTAAAATACACAAATAAAAAACATGCTGTCACAGGGAACTATATTCAATATTTTATAATAACTTGTAATGGAAAAGAATCTGAAAATGGATAGATAGATAGATAACTGAATCACTTTGCTGTACATCTAAAGCTAACATAATATTATAAAGCAACTATACTTCAATTTTTAAAAATCTTAAAAAAATACAAAAAACAAAACATTCTATCACTTGTGGAAACAATAAACACTCCAGATTCTTTAAAAGCCTAGGTTTGAATCTTAGCTGACCAACTGGGTGTTGCTTGGCAAATTCCTTCATTTATCTGAGCCTCTGCTTCCCAATTTATGAGATGAGCAAAGTAACATTTACTTGGCAGGCTCAGTTTAAGGATTACTTGTAAATTGCCTAGCACAGCGCCTGGCACACAGTAAGCGCTTAATAGATGGGAACCACGGTTTTTATGTTAGTGGGAAGTCAATAAACATGCATTCCTTTCAGCAGAGCAGGAGTAACCCTGAGCTGACTGACAGGCACGAGGCAGTTAGGCAAAATACAATAAAAACATTGCCGTATTTCCTCATTAAAATCTGGCTTCGCTTTGGAAACAGGCAGGTTTTTCCTCCCTCTTCTCCCACAAGCAGTGATTAACTAACCTACTCTAAAGGAGGAGAAATGCCATTTTCTCCTCCAATAAATAATAAGGTTAAATTTTCCTACAAGCTTCAGGCCACCCCCGGTCTCATCTTTGTGAGCCAGCAGGAAACCTCTCCTGAATGCTGGGGGTAACTGTAACCGAATCATTTGGCATGAAATTGGGCAATGCATCATAATAAATCAGACCTACTCCTGCATCTTCAAAGAAATGGACATTTTCAAGACCCCAGTGCCAGGTCTAGCTGGGAGGGCCCAGCCGCTGAGGCCACAGGAGGTTACATGCACATCTGCACAGTTGGCAAAAACATACCTCCTGGCACTGCTGAAAGGAGCGATATTGAGAGGACAACACACCCATACTCTGGCCCCAGGTAGCCCTGCATTAACCTGTTGGACACAGTTAGAGCCTTTATTTTGTTCAAAGATGTGCTTAGGAAAGGAGCTGCCTCAGGCAGCAAAGTCAGATAGTAGGAAAGGCAGAGGTTCTGAGTCTGACAGTCTCGGACCAAAGCATTGCTGCACCTCTCGCTAGCTGTGTTGTCCTTGGGCTAGTTATCAACCCCACTGAGCTTCCCTGTTTGTAAAGATGGGGATTACAAGAATAATACTATATTCCTGTAATTCTGTTTTACTGCTACTGTAACAAATTACCACAAACTTAGTGGTTTAAAATAACACAGATTTACTCTCTCACAATTCTGGAGATCAGAAGTCTGAATTCTAATTTACTGGGCTAGAGTCAAGGTGTCGACAGGACTGGTTCCTTCTGGAGGTTCTGAGGGGAAGATCCATTTTCTTGCTTTTTTCAGCTTTTAGTGTCCACCCGTATTCCTTGGCTTGTGCCCCACCACCACCACTTTCAAAGCGCGTCATTCCAATCTCCACTTCATCACATTGCCTTCTCCTCTGACTCTGACCCTCGTGTCTCTCTCTTATGAGGACCCTTGTAATTACATCAGATGCACCTGGAAAATCCAGAAGAGTCTTCATCTCAAGATTTTTAGCTCAGCCACATCTGCAAAGTCCCTTTTGCCATATAAAATTCCATTCAGGAGTTCTGGGAATTCAGAGGTAGACATATTTGGGAGTCCATTATTCTACCTACTACAGCTTCCAAAGGACAAAAGAAGACATGCGTGTACAGCACCTAACCAGTGCCTGGAAGACACTGGGTCTTCAGCCTTCCATTGTTTTCTCTTACCCGCTTTTGCCAGGACACCTGTGCCCAGAGAGACCACTGCACAGCAGCCCTGCCTGGTATAAACGGCACACTCTGGCTCCCAGGCCGACTCTTCTGGCCCACCTGGAAGCTGCAAATCTTCACGCTGACACTCTGATTATTCCTAGCCCTGTAACGTGGTCACCTCCGGCCACCAGAGGCCATTCTTCTGGTCAGGGATTGTTTGTTCGCAAGGAGGAGAAACCCACTCAAACTAGATGGAGGTGAGCAGCTGTGCACCCAGAAAACTGGGCGACAGTGGACTGAGGATACTCCCACAGCCCCTCTCTGGACCATGCACCCCCAAACCTCTGCTTCTCTCCACTCACGTTCTTCCAAGACCAGCTTCTAGGCAAGGCTCCAGAGTCCCTTCAACTTGCCCACAGGGCTGGCTGGCCTTGGCACAATCTCTGGCCCCAACGTTGTGTGACCTTTCCTTGTCCAGTATCATCTTATCCAGCCACTTTCTACAGCCTTTTATTCAGTTTACCAGCAGAAACCATCAACTGGCTTCGTGCGTCGTAGATCCCTGTGTTAGTCAGTCAGGGCCGCTGCAGCAAAGTGCCACAGACTGCATGGCGTATGAAACACAAAATTATTTCTCACAGTTCTGGAAGCTGGAAGTGCAAGATCAAGGTGCCAGCATGGTTGGGTTCTGGTGAGAACCCTCTTCTGGGCCGTAGACTGCTGGCTACTCATTGTCTCCTCACAAGGTGGGAAGAGAAAGAGGAAGCAAAGCCCCTTGCAACTCTTACATGGGCACTAGTCCCACTCACTAGGGCTCCATGCTCATGACCTCACCTCGTCCTAACTACCTCCCAGAGGCCCTGCCTCCTGGTGCCGTCTCATTAGGGTTTCAACATATGAAGCACGGGGGGACACAAACACTTGGTTCATAACAGCCTCCCTGAGTCGGGTGTCCAGCCTTGGCTCATTCAGCTGTGTGTGGTTAAGGGGCTAAGAGCACGCAGCACAGACATAGGCTTTTAGGGGTCCACACCTGGGGGGAAAGCACATTTACCAAAAAATGCTTGGGCATGGGCTGGACACTCACTCTGAAACACATGCACTTGATAACCACACATCTCTAAAAGGGATACAGAGCTCTGCTAAAATTCAAAAGTAATGATTAGTTTTATTAGTGCTTAAGGTACCCAAGAATCATGAATAATAAACTGCCTAATCATTAAGAATGAGAACTATATGAACTGCTAATCACAAAGTCCCACTTCCTTGCCCTACAGCTGCCGACTGAATATAGTAAAGATGCCTACAGGGCCCAGACTCTAAGCAAAGCTGTCCATTTCCTCTAAGGGTCCATGAAGCTCAGAACATGGACAAGAGCACCTATGCTTAGGACTTCAGGAATGTCCTTTTATGCCCTCAGACCTAAGATACTCACTGTCTGGCAAGAAAAGTAACCTAAGTCCTGCTGTCTGGGCTTTCAATAATTAATGCAAAGTGTTCCCATTTAAGGAAATATGGAACTGAGTCTTGACCTCAAAAAGCCAAGGATTAAAAGGTAGGCAGAGAAAGAGAGAGATTCTGATCAATGAAAGACCTCAGAATTGTGGGGGATGGAGTCACCATGCCCTGGAGATATAAATGTTGTCATTTATCACTCAGAGCTTGGGGGACTTGTGACCACATAGCTGCTCCTGAAAGTGACATCACTGTGTAGGTAAGCCTCCCCTGCATTTTCGCAGTCCATGGAAAGGTAATAAAATAAATGTGAGCTTGCTCCCATCTGGCCCCCTCTAGACCTCATTTGTTTCAAACACAGTGGAGAAGCGGAGATAGATTAGAAGTTTCTTTTTTTGTTTTTTTTTTTTTTTGGATATATGTTTTTTATTGACCCTTGATAGAGACAATGAGACTCCTGCCCATCAGGGAGGAAAGGGGATCCTTCCAGGCCAGAGTTGACAGGGTTCTGCCTCTCTGCTGAGCCCAGCTTAACAGAACACAGAAGCAATGGGAGTAGGATGCATGCTGCATGTGTTTATCAGCCAGTTTCCAATTTTTGTGTCTGAAATCAAACAGCCAAGGATCTGTATGCCTTGAATTTTAATCTGTCCCTTTAGGGCAGTCATAGGTTATGAATATAGAACTTGTTCTGTATTCTGGGTAGAGTGAGCCAGCTATGTACCTACATTCATCCCTTGTGCTTCCCTTTACCAAGACCTCAGCATAAAGGTCCTCCTGGTCTTATTTTAGCCAAAATTCTTGTGCCTAGACAGATAGATGAATGGATAGATGGATAGATAGACAGACAGACAGACAGACATTTTTATTTCCATCCAATAAAAACCATCTGACCATGCTCTGGAGGTAACAGGGTAGCTGACAAAATCTCTCCATTACTTACTCTGACATCTCAGTCCCCAGGTCACCCAGTTAGGAAAGGACTTTGTTTACCACTGGAGCTTGGCCACTTGGAAAGCAGATTCTTAGTTTTTAAAATATCTCCACGGTGGCAAAAAGAAACCAAATATTTGTTCTATGGGTTCTCAAATTTTGAAATGGAAGTTAAAATAAGTATCAAAAAATAAATCAGTAGAACTTTGAGAGTCACCATTGATTTTAGATATTTTGAATTTATGTATTCCTTTTATGTGGCCTTATGCTATGCATTCCAATATCTCTGGCCATGCTCTGCATTCTCAAAAGTTATATGCTGTCTTTAGACATGAGAGATGGGGTTCTAAATTATGAGAGGGGGAAAAAAGACACATTTTTCTGAGCAGGAAAAAATGATACCACAAGCTGCTCCCAAAGTTCCCTGTAAATCAAAGCACCTGACACTCAATTTGGCCGTGAGGCTACCTGACTCTCAGCCAAGTCTAAGTCTACATGTTTGGCAAGTGTATAATGAATGGCTGATTAGGATTTAATCCTATTTAACTTGAAAATATGAAAGGAGAAAGGAATTGAGATAAGTTTTTTCAAGGCAAATTAGTTTTATTTTTGCAGAATCAGAGAGCAGCACTGCTCTCTTTTCCCATTTCAGACTCTATTCAAGATGTCTGTTTAAATCTAATCAAAGGCCTCTCTTGCCTACCACATAATATCTCTCAAATTATGGGTGATCAACCACTGTACAACTCAAAAACTGTGAAACTGCGTTGCTGTTGTTTTTGAAATTTAGGATCTGCTTTGGGAAATGGGCTAAACTATTAAGTGAACCAATAAATTTCATGTCAATTATACTGCCTCTGGGATAAGTAAAGGAAAAAAAAAGAAACTCAACCTTCTCTAGAGGGAAATCTTTGGCCATGAGTCATTCATGCAAACACAACTGAAGAAAAGATCCCAAATTTGCATAGACATTTATCCTTGTACTTTCTCACTTTAAATTGGTCTCAATGCTAAATGGACCCTTCAGTTCATTGATTTCTTTCTCTGTTGCCTGCAAGGACAAAATTTCTAGAAACAGGACTAATAAGAGACTTAACTCTGCAAAGTAATTGGGAAAGCCTGAATAGCAGGTGTCCTCCCAGGGGACGGCCAGGAGGGCATTCTTCTGAGCCAGAAGGGTAGTCTCAGTGGAAACCAAGGGAAACTAATAAAGACTGTGACTGAGGCTCTCCCCTTGTTCCAGCCCTTCTGCCTCCTGATCGATGCTGGTGCTTCCCCGTGTGACCCTGCATGGAATGCCGTGCATCCTGTTTCTGGGACCTGTGAGGATAACAAACTGTGTTTTCCTGAGCCTCTGGGTGTCTCCTCCTCTAGTGGCTGCACCTGATGGATCGTGACCTAAAAGAACACAGAGCAAGCCCTGACGCATACAACATAGATGCCAGAAGACATTGCTTTCCCCCAACAGTTCTGCACGCCCTGAGGCTGGACCACTGTGTCCTGCCTTCACTATCACTGCAACGTGATAAGGCTCTGCCTTCTCTGCACTGGCTGTTATCTGTATTTTCCCCACACTCCTTCATTCCCTACTCCTGGATTATATCTAATCTGCAGCCAAAAAAGAATCACATATCCTTCAACAAATGTGACCTGAGCTGGGGCAATGAGGGTCTTTTTACACTTGTGATGACAAGATACATACTCTTGCTTTGGGGGTCATGGAAAATGAAATGAAATTAAACGAAACCAAGCAGAGAAAGTCAGAGATGAGACAGGCACCACGAGACAGACAGAGACAGACACACAGCTCCCAGCGCCCTTCCTCTCATTCTGTGTGCACGAGCCACCCTGTATTCTTTGAAAAACAAAAGCAAACAACTGTTCTTTTTAGCCAGCTCCACCTCCTCCCCTAGACACCCGCCACCACATGCTCCTGATTTTCATCGTTATCAGCCACATCAAGCTGTAGACATGGTACAGGGTCATCCGTCTTCTCAGCTGTGGCCTGTTAATTTTGCTTCTCAAAAGCACCATTTCCTACTAAGATGGGAAAACACTGACTATTATGGGCAGAATTGTGTCTTTCCCCACCCCAAAAAAAAAATTCTCATGTGGATGCCCTAACCCTCAGTCCCTCAGAGTGTGACTGTATTTGGAGACAGAGCTTTTCAGGCATGTAAGTGAAGCCTTTAGAGTGCACCCTAATCTAATCTGACTGGTGTCCTTATAAGAAAAGGAAATTGGATACACAGAGAGACACCAGGGAGGCACTCACATGAAGAAAAGACCGTGTGAAGAAAGATACAGCAACAAGGCAGCCCTCTGAAAGGCAAGGCCTCAGAAGGAATCACCCCCGCCAAAAACTAACCTCAGACTTCCAGCCTCCAGAGCTACAAGAAAATAAATTTCTGCTGTTGAAGCCACCTTGTGGTGTTTTTCGCTATGGCAGCCTTAGCAAACTAACACTGACCACACGTCTGTCTCCCTGAAGAGCTACAACGTAGGCCAATGAAGTAAAGGCTCTGTGAAGTCCTGCTATGATGACGACTGTTTACCTTCAAACTGGGCTCCCCGAACTTCTGTACTTATTCCCTTCACAGAAGCGCCATTATCAAGGCTGTTCACAGAGAAAATCCATCTGGAAAAAATCATGTTCTTGTTCTTCAGAAATAAAGAGGTGGATTGATTATTGTTAAAAACATTATCCAAATTATAAAAAACAAAAAAAGGAGGGCTGTCATAAGAATGTAGAAGGCGTCGTGGTACAATGATAAAAGCACCAAAGTTAAAACCGAAGTTTGGGCTCCATTTCTGCTCCTAATTGGCTTAGTGACTTTGGTCAAGCCCCGTTCCTCCTCTGACCTCAGTTTCCCCATCTGTAAAGTGGGCTGCCTACATGACCTCGTTAGCTAGATTTTCCCCGTGTCATCAGATGCTGGTGTGCCTGGGTTTCTTGGACTTCATCTACTTAACCTGCCAAGGTTGCCTCTTCTTGGTTTCCAGCCCTCAGGCTGGAGTTTCCTTGTGGTTGCCACTTTCAACTTGAAAGAACACGTCATGACCCAGCACCCAACTCCTCTCTCGTGCTTCCGGTGTTCCTGATCTTTAATTTTTCTGGTTTTCATCTATTGTAGCAGAATAACATTTTGATAAGTTATCAGGGTGTCTCACCTGCATGCATTTCCTCTATCCTTTGTCCTTCTCAGTCCACCAGTCTGAGCAGTCTTTCCACGCTAGCCATCTTAGGGAAGGGATCACATAACAAAATACGGAAGATAAGTGAGTCAGTTCTTGGCTCTTGAACTGAAAGTCGTTAAGACCTGAGTGGACTGAGAGCACGGGAGATACATGAAGAAGAGCAAAGCTGCACTGACTAGCTGGAGATTCCCTGGAAAGACTTCTGCTTCCAAAATGGAAAGCGGGATGATGACCACTCAGCAGCCTAGGGAGCTGGAGCAGGAGGACAGAGGACTCCAAGAGGAGTGTCTCCAGAGGGGAGACATGAAAACTGGTACCAAAAAGTGTTACACTGACTCTTTGGAGGATGTGAGGAGAAATGCAAAGAAATGCAAAGAAAACAGGAAACAATATGTCACAATCACTAACTTTTTAAGAGTTGTTCAAGAAAGGACCTAGGATCATAGTGCATTCAACAGTGAACAATAATAGTATAGTTCTAATAATAAAATATTTTCTATTGCCAAAAAACTATAATATAACTGAATTGAAAGGATAAAAGAGTTGAAGAGGGCAAACAAAAATTTTTTAAATCTCATCTGCCAGAACAGGAAGGAAGTAGAGAATGTTTAAAGTAGACAAACCAAAAGAGAGACATAGACACACATTATTTATGAACCTGGAGAAACAGCTTTTTAAAATGGAAAGGGGTGCCTCTGGGGAATGAGAGGGAGTCGGGGAGGCGGAGAGGGAGGCCGGAGTTACGCCTTTTCATTATGAGATTGTCAGCACTGTCGTCCTTCATGGGCTGATGCCTGGATGAGGAGGAGGAAGTCTTGGGAATAACAGGGTGTCTGGCACTAAGTCCCCACCTGAGACCTTGGCATTACGCAAGACTCCTAGCATGTGTCCCGCCCCAGGAAAAGGGAGAAGGACCCCAAATAGACCCAGCAGAATAGGGCCTTGAAATAGAAAGTAAATTCAGTCATGGAAAGTGAAATGACATTTCTTAGCCACCAGAGTGAATGAACCAACAGCACAGCCCAGTAGAACTTTCCACAGTGGTGGACACGTTATGCACTGTCCAGCACAGCCGCCATTACCCACACGTGGCTACCGAGCACTTGAACTGTGACTGGTGTGCCTGAGGAATGGAGTTTTTAATTTAATTTAATTTAATTTAATTTAATTTAATTTTAAATAGCTGCACGTGGCCAGCCAGTGGCTATCTTACTGGATGGCAGGGTAGGGTGTCCTTCTTTGTCAGTCTGTCATTCAATAAAACAGCCCTTGTCCCTTTCCTCACAGTGTGCAGGCAAGTCGGTGAACAGTCATCATCCAGTTAGTATGTTACCGCAAATCATGGTAAGTGCATTGAAGGAAAAGGATGGAGTAGCAGAAGAGAGTGTAACTGTGGCCCCTAACTTAGATTGAAGTGGCCTCTCTGGAAAGAAAAAAAAAGGCAGGAATAAAAATCTGACTGAAAGCCAGGGCGTCTGCAGCGCAGAGCTGAAATGAGCCTGGAGATGTGAGCAAAGACCCCATTGTAAGCGACTCACGGGCGGAGCTGGGGTCTCAAATTTTATTCTACGTGAATGAGCGGGAAAGCTTTCAATGGAAGCGGCAGGAGCACATTTCCACTTGTAGAAGACCGCGCAGCAGCTGTGGCAGGGCATGGCGAGCGGGAGACTTGCAGGGGGCTGTCCCCGGCGGGGGGTCTCGGGAGAGGCTGCAGTGACAGTGACTCGACCAAGCGGGCGGCAGCTGGAGTGGACGGCCGGCAGGTCCTGCGCGTTTTGGAGGAAGAGCCCATGGGGAGGAGGGTTAGGTGAGGGAGGGGTGCGGGAGCGGGTCAAGGAGACGCCCCGCCCCGGCACGCGCCGGCGGGTGTGGTCCCTGCGGAGCCCGAGCGCGTCCGGAGCCGGCGAGAGGGGAGAGGTCAGCGGCTGGCCCTGCCGGGGGCCTCCTCGGCGGGTGTTACGGTCTCCAGTGTGCCGGCCGCCACCCGGTCCGGGAGGGCCGGGGGAGGCGGCGCGGGAGCCTCCCCGAGGCGCGGCCTGAGCATCCCGGGAGGCTGAGTCCTCCTCAACCACTCGCTCTGCCGCCCAGCTCCCTCCCGCTCCCGCTCCCGCTCCCGCTCCCGCTCCCACACTCCCGCCTCCTGCCCCAGGCTGGGTTCTCACAGCACTTCCGTATTTCACTAGGGGTTCTTTCCGCCTATTGGTGTCCCTCAGGGCCCCATGCCTGTGCTGAGAGGGTAGGAGGGGTCCCGAGGGGCCTGTCCCAAGCTTTCCAGAGCAAGGGGGTTCAGGGCGGAGGGGGTTGGGGGTGCTCAGCATGAGGGTCTGGGCACGGGAGCAGGCTGGATTCAGAGTCAGGGGCCTCGAGTCCGCTTCCAGGACAAAAGCACGACTGGAAATCCAGGGAAGAGCCAGATCAACAGGGGCAGGGAGGAGGAACAGAGCCCAGGCAGAATGGAAGGTGAGGGGAAGCACCAAGGCAGGGAGCCCCTTTGGGAGGGGGTCGTTGGACAGACACCCCCACAGGCAGTGAGATGCAAAGCCAGGGGGCCTTCTGTGGCCTGCCTGCCTGCAAAGGAGTCCTGAGCTGATTCAGCCAGCGTTTCCTGGTTAACTCTGAAATGCTGGGCCCCGTTCTTCTCAGGCACCGTACTTGGCAAAAACCTCATCACCAAGTGATACCAAGCAGGACCCTTGAAGCAGGATTCTTGCGGGGGGGGGGGGGGGTGCGGTGCCAAACCCTGCTACTTGTTTACAGAAAAGCTGAAGTCTCTCAAGCATCTGTCAACAAATGTAATCAATAAACAATCAATAATAAAAATAGAGAAGAGTTTTATTTGAGCCAAACTGAGGACTAGCCCGGAAGCCCTCTTTTCAAATTACTCTGAGGCGCTGCTCTGGAGAAGCATGGCTTCCAGCACAGTTTTATATGTTGTCAGAACACAGCAGCATTAACAAGTCAGGGATACATTTCTTCAAGGTTTCCAAAAAAAAAAAAAAAAAAAAGAACAGATCAGCATGTATACAGTGAGTCAGTATGGCCCTGGCCCCTGGGAAGGGAGTCTTATGATCGAGGGAGGACTAGCATTGTCTTCCTGAGAAGAGAGGCATTTAATCTTTATTTTTAACATGGACACTCTTTTCTCTGGTCAATGTGCCCTTTTCTTTAATAATTAAAGCAGATGTGAAATGTATGTTTGATAGGCCACAAACAGGCTATTTTAGTTAACATGAAATTCAAGTGAACTCGTGTATAAGCCAGAATAACTTTTCTACATCTCAATATGTGAAAATTTTATCACCTCCCCGAGTCATAAAAGAGTAGGTTTAAGCAGTTAATGATTGGGACAGTGACGTCATAGACTCACTGTCTGATGCACATTCCTGAGCTTTTTTAAAGGTACCTCCATGATGACCAGATCTCTTCCCCAGCCTCACCTTCAGTAATCTTGCAAACTGTTACCCAGGCTGTTGGCCCCGGGATCATACCCCTGCCCCTCCCTCAAACAGAAATCAATTACTCTTACCTAAGTCTCAGGAGGCAGCTACAAAGAGAGGAAAGAAGAACTGGTAGAACCAACCAAGCCCAAGATAGGGAAGGATTTGACTTCTAGTGGTCCTTGAGCCTCATTATATGCTCATTGTAATGTATCAAAATGACATATCCACTAGCACCATGACAGTAGACAATTGCCATGACAACAGCTGGAAAAGCCCATACAAGGACAGAAGACAAGGTGATTGGCTCTGTCATTCCCAGAAGGAGGACATGATGGCAGAGGCCTCCCATGAAAGTCCATGTGGCCCCACCCAGAGTTGGAGCCATCTCCACCAGCCATCTTGGCTGAGGACTCCCGGCTTGGGCACTTTCCTTTTCCCAGCTCCACCACTTTCTTTCCTTTTCCTTTGCTGAGCAATAAAGCAGCTTTTCACTCTGTCCCTCTGCCACTGCTGTGAGTCCTTTCACAGCCAGCAGCGAGGACCCACTCTTTGGTGGGCTTCCTAATTTAGAGACCACCTGGACAGAGCATCTGCACCCTGACCAGGCTCAGCCTGCTGGGACTCTAGGGTCTTGTGGCTCTGACCATCTCTCTCAGGTCCAGCCAGTCCACAGTCCTGGTCATGACCCCAAGCACACCCAAGGCTTTGCGCAGGGCCAGCCTACACCCCTGATGAGTTTGTGTTGGTCCTTTTTATGTCCTAGAAGCTAACTCTTAAAACAGTCTGAGCTCTCAGGTACATAGCCTTCCTCCATCTGGGATGAGGATCTAAGGTGAGGGGCCCCTAGAATTTAGGCTTGTCTGGGAGATCTGAAGCCAGTAAGACCACCCCCCGGCAGTGATCCTTGTACAGAGAGGAAGCGGGGCCCTCCTGGGAGAGGAATCTAAGGGAAGAGGAGAGGAAAGGCAGTCTATACATTTTTTAGAAAGGTTCCTGTGGATGGGGATGATTCTGGCCACAGCCCTGGGAAGACAAGTTGGCTGGATAAAAGCAACCACGACAGCCTCCACAAGGTGGTGTGAGCAGAAGCCAGCCCCACTTCATAGCCTGCTCCATGCTTCCAGGTGATACATACAAGCCTCTGCATAAATGTCACCTCTTCCAGGAAGGCCTCCCAGCACTCCAGACTAGTTAAGTTTCTCCTGCCATACATCCCTGTGAGGCCCTATGCTCCCCTCTCTCAGTGTTTATCAACTTTCTAGCAATTGCCTGTTGACTGATCTCTTTTCTCCTACCATGAGCTCAGGGACCACATCTGTCTTGTTTACTGTTTATGCCCAGCCTCTGCCACAGTGCCTGGCACAGAACCTAGTATGTCATGGTGCAAGTGCACATACTTTCCCCATTTCAATAAAGGACCCAGTTTCTTCCTCAGGGAAGACATCTCAACACCCACTGCCCTCCAGTGCCAGAGCCCTAGCCCTCCTCAAGAAGCTGGTAGAAACTCAGAAGATGCTGCAGTTTCCTAAAAGCACAGAAATCCTGCATTAGTGTGCCAGCACCATAGACTGGCCTAGCCAGGGAATAAATTGTACACACACTTGAACATTCTAAGGAAAGGATGCCAAAGTCAGGCACATCTCTCCCGTCACAGGTTAAAATCTTTGGACTAAGGAGTTTCAGATGAATGTATATTAAAGCAAAAGTTCTAATAAAAGCTACAACATCACTTCGACTTTACAGAAGCTGTCAGATGACACTACAATATTCATCGTCTTGTCTCCAGACTTAAATCATTTCCGCAGCCACAGGGACCATCAGTTTAGAATCTGATGTACAGCTATCAGAGAGAATAACAGACACTTGCTGCTCCAACCTTGACTCCTAAAATTAGATAATAACTCTTTTGACACCTCAGAGAATATACTATCAGTTGGTCAGAAAACGGATGAAGTCATCTAACTGTATTTTCAGGACCCAGTAGCAGTTGATTTAAGCACATTTGTTTTAAAGATTTGAAGGTGGGGGGAGAAAATTGCTGATTCTCAAATCTAGAAAACTCTTGGATTTACTACTTGGCCGCAGGCTAAGACCATATTAATTTTATTTCAAATGTATGTATCCAAGCTTAGAGGTTGTCATAAGGGGTTTAAATCTTAAATGTTCTTTCCAATAAGGTCATTAGTGACAGACCGAAATGTTGCAAGAGATATATTACATGACGGATGTTTGTCATTTATTCAAAGAAAAATGCTACAGTGAGCCTAAAGGATCATTTCCCAAACCACAAGGTATTCTCAAGAGGCAAGGCTGCCAAGGGATGAAATCCAAATTGCTCCCCCGCCTCCTCTCACCACGTTAATTACTCCTGCACTTTGCAAGGACAAGCATCCTGCCAGAGTTCCACCATGTTCCCATGTCACGTGGCTAAGGAACTTAGATCAACACTTTGAACAATGCTCTTCCGCAGACCACCAAACCCCAGGAAAGGGAGGAGGGGAACCCTGTGCCATTAGAGAGGCCCAGACGTTATGATGCGTGATGTTTATGGACATTTCTGGATGTTCGTATTTGAGGATAACCAAGGTAACCAAGGATACACTGAGCCAGGTGTAGATGTGGATTCAAATTCCACCTGTTGATACAAGATCTGTCACTGAGACACTAAGTAATAATTCCACTGCTACATCCTCAGCATCTGCAACAGTGATAATCAGACATTTGCAGAATCCCTGAAATCTCTACAAGAAATCTAAGGTTCCACAGAGCACTGTTCAAAAACCACTGGGGAATCTGAGTTTGCATGAGTATAGGCAAGGTCAAAGCCTGACCCCACCACTTCCTAGCAGGGTGACCACGTATAAATGGTGTAACAAAGTAAACAGGTTTCCCCTAGAGTCCCCTAAGTCCTCTCTGAATCCTGTCTTTCACCCCAAAGGCTGATTCTCATTGATAAGTACCTATAATAATCAATTAGCAACAGTGGTTGCAATAAGCAGAATAGCTCTCATATATTGTTGTTCAAGGTGCTTTACAGTGCGCAAAGCATTTTTAGCATATGTTATCTCACACACTCCTTCTGAAATTTTTACAGGGAGGGAGCACAGGGCTGTGTCCCTATGTTATAGACCAAGAAACTGGAGCTCAGAGAGATGAAACATCTGGCCCCAAACCACACAGAAGAGAAGGAGACATGCCAGGACTGAGCCTGCGGGTTTCTGTCTCCAGCTCCAGTTTTCTCTCCCCTACACAGTGCAGGCTCCAAAAGTACCCATCACTCGGCACACACACGTGGGTCCATCCCCATGCACAGACCACTCCAAGAGGCCTGCAGTCAGCCTGTAGGCCCAAGAAAAATGTCTGATCATTGTCACATGACTACCCTGGGCTGAATTTTATAAGCAATGAAAAAATAAATTGGCTCTTGTATAATACCCAAACCCCTTTCTTGAGATTTACAAGCAAGGGTTCATGGATGTCCATAGAAATATTCATCTTATGGTGATATTGATCCTCTGGCTCCTCTGGTCAACTATCTTCCATAATATTGGATTTTCTGTTGCAAAACTACATAGAAGCCATTATAAAAGGATAATTCTCTGCGCTAGTTGTAAATTGCCAGATGAACAAGTCATCTTTGAAATCATATTCAAGAGCACTTGGTATTGAGAAACCATTTGTAGTTCACAAGTCTTCCTGGACTGGCAACTTCAAGCTATAATAGGAAAGCCCAAGATATGGAAAGTCAAATGGCAGGGCAGCCTCTTTGCTTCATACACAGTGAGAAAAATTCCCCCCTCCCTGCTTGGGTCTTTCCACACTACTGGTTTCAGAGGGGGGCACCCTCTGTTTCTAGCAGTCTTGTAAGTGGTCAGCCTTGACGAGGCTTTGGGGAACTCTTGCCCTTTACCCAGAGGACCCCATGTACCTGTCCTCCCTGCCAGGAGGGACCCTGGAAATGATCTTAGCCTATAACTTTTTCTTTTTCTTTCCTGTGTCATTTGGGGCCAGTTGTTCCAGCTTTCTGAGCTTCAGCTTCTGGGTCTATAATATAGGGAGACAGCCCTGTGTTCTCTCTCTCCCTGTAAAATTGTCAGAAGGGGTGTGTGAGGAGGGACCTTAGAGATGATCTTATCTTACAACCCATTTTACAGATCGGGAAACTGAGGCCAAAAGAGTTGTAACCTCTTGCCCAGAAACAATCAGCAATTTTAGGTATGAACTAGGACACAGATAAAGAAAGACAGTGAATAAACCAAAGTGTGGGTGTTGCTCCTAACTGACGTGTGATGTCTTTGTTTCTTTAGGGTAAACATAACTCCTTCGTTCCATCCAGCTAAGCTCTGTGCCTCATGATTCTTACAGCGATAGAACAAAAGATATACATTATTAGCTTCATTTTATAGACAAGGGAGCTGAGACTGAGTTGTCCAAGGTCACACAACTAGCAAGAATCAGAATTGGAATGCAAGCCAGAGTTTTGCCTGGCTCCAGGGTGGGTGTTCATTCTCCATCCTCCACCTGGGGAGTCGATAGGGACACTCAGTTGGGTTGGTCTGGAGGCTGGAGCTCACCTGGATTTTGGACATACAGTTCCAGGTAGGCTGCTGGGCACCTGGTCCTTGCTTTTGCAGCAAAGTCTTTCTGCTTAGCTGTCAGTGGCACCTGCAGTAGCTAGATATTTACTGCCGACCTGAAGATCTGGGAGCCATTCTCCTGACCACTGCCCACAGTGTGCCTTTTATGAATGGAGGAGCTGAGAGACCCCACCTTTACTTGTCACCACCAAGCCTGAACCCCAGGTGCACAGCCTTTCCTCCTCTAGCACTAGGAAGCCAGCCAACGTCAAAGACTTCCATCAGGAAAAGTAGAAAACCTCCTGGACCAAGAAATAGAGCAAATGCTTAGGAGAGTCATGCAAGTCAGACCCCCATGATTCAGAATGCCACCTGAAACCTGCCCCACACTGGCACGAACGCCCTCCTGCCTGCCTCCCCTGGGCCCTGGGCTCCACGCTCCAGGGCTCTGCTTACTCAGAGGAACAGCACACTGCCTCTGTATGCTGGTTGAAAAGAAAAGCAATTGATTTTGTTTGGGAGAATTTTATGTTAGTCCTTTTTATTATCTCAAGAAGGGTCATGAAATTCTCTAAAGCGAAATCGATTACAGCCATGCTCAGGGAGGCCAGAGCAGCCCTTTGGCTTATAAGCAACAGGCAGGTTTCCAGAGGAGAAGCCCCAGCCTTTGGGTAGCTGCTGGTCCCACCACTGAGGGCTCGGATCCATGTCACCCTCCACCCTCCATAGAGCAATTTCATCAGCCCACCAGATGGCCCTGCCCTGAGACCTCCAGTAGCTGATGGGGCCATGGGGACATCTTGCCCAAGCTGGACCAATTGATTCCCCCTCCCAGAAATTGGGGAGTGGATCCAGAGCCTCTGAATGTGGAGAGAACCGAAGGGATATTCACCTGGCATTTGGAGAGAGGGCATCTTCTGACACATGCTCTGAGAAGCAGAGAAAACCCACCTGAGCAGAGAAAGAAGCCATTGATGAGCAGAAAGAAGTTGAAAGAAAAGACAAATTTTGGCAAGCCTTCCGACCCTGGCACCAGACCCTCTGACTGGGCTTGACTTCCAGAAGGAACTCAGGTGGATCTGTAACCCCCTTTTCTCAGTTAAATTGCCTCAAGCTGGTTTATGCTGTTTGCAACCAAATATTAGAAATAATATTTTCCCTTCAGTTTGTTTGGTAAATATTTTTTAAATACCCCACAAATTTGTTTAGTTGTTTACATTAAGAAACAGGATGTTGTCCCACTTCATGTTTCACTGTTTTTCTCTTCTGGCCACATTGTTCTTTTCAAAAGTGGCTTTATACATACAAAATGATCTTTTCATTTCTTTATTCTTTTGATTTACCTTCTCATCCTGACTGATTTATGGTTTTCCCTCCTATATTTTAACTATACTGTGTCATCCTCTACCTGATTTTCTTTAGCTTATTAAGAGCAAGGACTATGCATATCCACTGAGTCTCTTTTATTTTTAAAACACACACACATAGATAGATAGATAGATAGATAGATAGATAGATAGATAGATAGATAGATAGATAGATAGATAGATAGATTAGATACATACATACATACATAGATATACATATACACACACACATAATGGAATACCATTCAAACATAAAAAAAGAATGAAATAATTCCATTTGCATCACCATGGATGGACCTAGAGATTATTGTACTAAGTGAACTAACTCAGACAGAGAAGACAAATAACATATGATATCACTTACGTGGAATCTAAAAAAATGATACAAGTGAACTTATTTACAAAACAGAGACTCACAGACGTAGAAAACAAACTTACAGTTACCAAGAGGAAAGGTAGGGGGAGGGATAAATTGGGAATTCGGGATTAGCAGATACAAACTACTATATACAGACTAGATAACAAGGTCCTGTTGTATAGCACAGGAAACTATATTCAATATCCTGTAATAAACTATGATGGCAAAGAATATGAAAAAGACTATGTCTATATATGTATAACTGAATCACTCTGCTGTACGTCAGAAAGTAACACAACATTCTAAGTCAAGTATACTGCAATAAAAATAAATAAAGCCAACACGTTGAAATCAGCCAAGAAAAGATGAAGTAAGTATAACTTGAGCACTTAATTTGAATTTCTTACTAAAAATAAAGGGAAAAGGCAGAAATGAGTTTAATTATTCCAAAAATTAAAAATAGAACTACCATATGACCCAGCAATTCCACTCTTGAGTATATATCTGAAGAAAACAAAAACACTAATTCAAAAAGATACATGCACCTCTCTGTTCATAGCAGCATTGTTTACGACAGCCAAGATGTGGAAGCAGTCTAAGTGTCCATCAATAGATGAATGGATATAGAAGATGTGATACAGATATATAGATATAGATACACAGGCACATACAAGGGACTATTAATCAGTTATAAAAAAAACAGAGTTATATTTTGCCATTTGCAGCAATATAGATGGACCTGGAAGATATTATGCTTAGTAAAATAAGAGAAAGACAAATACTGTATGTTTTCACTTACATGTGAAATCTAAAACATAAAACAAAGAAATGAATGTAACAAAACAGAAACAGACTCGCAGATGCAAAGAACAAATTAAATTAGTGTTTACCAGTGGGGAGAAGGGTGAAGGGAGAGGCAAAAGAGGGGAAGGGCATTAAGAGGTGCAAACTACAAGATATAAAATAAATAAGTTTACAAGGATATAATGTACAGCACAGGGAACACAACCAATATTTTATAATAGCTTTATATGGAGTATAATCTATAAAAAATATCAAAGCACTGTGTTGTATGCCTGAAACTAACATAATATTGTAAGTCAACTATATTAAATAAAAAAATTTTTTTAATTGTTAAAATTTTTTTTGCACGGAAGATAAATGATTTAAGAGGGGAAACCTGGTACCACGGACGCTCATAGCAGGAGCGTCACAGGTTCATTTACATGCATATTCTAGATTTCAGAGTTGGCTATTGAACATTTGTGTTCAAATTGCTGTTGCTGTATATTGCTACATGATGATTTCTAAAATGTTTTGTGGTCCTCGATGCTTGGGAAACACTATGCCACAACATACTATCTCTAAGCTCTTGGAAAATTGTCTGTAAGGGAGATCCTTCTGGGGTCTCTGTGTTTCCAGAGCACGGAGAGAAGAGCAGGCTGAAGCGATCCTGGCGGTGCACAGGGTACTCTCAGTCGCTGGCAGCTCAGAAGAGCCTGAATTGATCATGAATATTTGGCATCCTGCATCACATCCTTCATCCCAGCAGGACTGAGGCTGGTTCCCTAGCAACCCTGCTCCCTTCCTGTCCATCCACCCAGAATTGCAGTCCATTCTTCTTCCATAGGCTACTGGAATCACTCCCTGATGGTCTGATTCTCAAAGTCTCAGAGGAACTACCTCTTCTCTCCCTTAACTGCCCTCCAGGGAGAGAACTGTCACTGTTCATCACACATGGCAGCCACATACAGCTTTAACAGTTTATAGCTCGTTTCCACTTACCTTTCTCCATCAGATGCTCACTGCCACCCCATGATGTAGGAGTTTTACAGATAAGGAAACTGAAGCTCAGAGAGGCTGAGTAACTTACCTAAGGTCACACAGCTAGCAAATGAAGGTAAGATATGTTAGGATAGTTAAAGAAGGCATCACCCCATCACAACAGATTGCATTCCACATGAATACTCATAAACCAAACACTCTTCTACCCAGGCTTCTGGACTTTTCCAGGTCTTTCTATCATCAGCCTCATTGAAACTTTATGCCTCCTGCTGTTTTACTGACAAGAGCCCTGAACCTACTCTTCCAGCCTGGGTGGGGTTTTCACACTCTGCCACATTCTCAGGGACATCTAGCCTCTTACTGTTTTCCTTCTCACACACTGACATCTCAGGAGGTCACAGGGTCAGCAGGCACAGGACAATGATTGAAAAGCACCAAATCCAGGTGAACTTTTGACAACCCCAGACAGTTACAGCCCACATGTAAGTTGACTATAGCAATTCACAAAATAATTCAAAGTGTGGCTTTCATCTCCAAAACTATCATGAGCTTTACAGCAAAGAGAACTTGACCCCTGCAACATTACTGGATCCCTGAGACAGGCCTGGGGGGCCCGTTCCACCAAGGGTGGGGGCATTTTTTGGAGAAATCAGAAGCAACACAGTTCCTCCAGAAGAAGGCACAGAGTAAGCCGAGGAGATTGGGCAAACTTGTTCAGTTCAATTTAAAATTCTGAGAAAAACTCCAGATGCCCTGTCACAGTGTCAGCGACAGCAGTTATCTGTGGCAGGCCTGGCCTTTCAGAGCCTGTTTGCCAACCCCTGGTAATGAAAGCCTGTCTGTACCCAGCAGTACCCGTGCACGTGCATCTGTGTATGTGTGTAGTTTTACGATTACGACCTGCAACTTGCTGTTTTTGTAGATTCAAAGCAGAGAAGTGCTGGAAATTACACTTGGTTTGACCTAATGTTTTGAAAAATGGAAAATTCCATATTCATAGATGATTTGTTCACACCCTCTTTTGAAGATTTGCTTTTCAAAACCAACAGACAACCCAAAAGAACTATTTGGTCTGTATTTGACAAGTGTTAGAGACAGGGGCCTGGGAGAGCGCGGCCGTGCTCCCATGTGCACCCAGGACCTGCAGGATGGCTCACAGCTGGCCCTTTCCTAGGCATCGTCTGCTGAGTCAAGTCAGCCCGTCCCGTGTTCTGCTCTGAACCCTCATCTGCCTCATTTGCTGGCGAGATTATCCTGTTCTCTGCTTCTGTCTCCTCACCATGGATTCAAACACTTTCTATTCTTCTGAGCCTGAAGGCTTCCAGGACTGCAGCCCAGCCTGCAGCTCCACCCCTCGCTTCTCTGACTGGAAGTGCTTTCTCTTGCTTCTCTCCCTCCCCAGAGACCCTCTCCCCTCGCTCACTCCCTTGCAAGGCCCCACTCAGTGCCAGCACAATACAGGACAGCCTTTCCAAGTGTTTAAAAATCTAGGAAAGATATTACAATGAAAACGCTCGTCATTTTTGTTCAGGTCTGTTCCCCTAAATAAGTGGGCAGACGAGAAAAGCAGTACGCTGCTTTCAGGGAGAAAAGGCTCAGGGAGAAGCTGGGGGTTTTACAACCTTGCTGAGAACCTGGAGGCAGAGAGACCTGGGGCCAGAAGGGGGCTGCCAAAGGGGGCGAGCCCAGAAAAGGCACCCAGAGGAGTCGGCAGAGTCTGACTCACCCCAGGAGGGCTTTTCCAGGCAAAGCACCCTGCAGTAACACACCGGAGGCTGGCTACACAGCCCTGGGCTTGGACACCACTGCGGGCAGTCCTGGAAGAGGAAGGCAGAGGCTGGGAAGAGGGAAAGGAGGTGGGCAAAGGGAGTCAGGGCTTGGGGGTCTGACCGCGATGGGTCTTATACAACTCCCTCACTTCTTACAAAGCAGCCCACTCCACCAAAACAAGGCTCTTGAGCTTGGCAGAGTTATATTGAAAGGTGTAATATTCGGGACATATTTACACTAAACAATGACTTGTTTATTGGAAATTCAAATTTAACTAGCATCCTGTATTTCATCTGGCCACCCTGGTGCAGTGAGGAAACGCCCAGAAGGAATGCAGAACCAGCTGCCCAGCCTGGAATGGCATCTCCCCCAATGCCATCCCTCTCCCCAGAGGCACAGATGAGGGACCTGCTCACACTGCAAGAGGGCTCGTCAGGAAGGTCTCAGGATGAGTGAATACCCAGGAGACAGGTGCCAGCTCCCCACCCGTCCCCTGCCTCCATGCTCCCCAGCTCCTCACACCGGGGCTGGGCTCTGCCTCAGCTCCCAGACGAAGGGTCTGAGCATAAATGATTTAAGTAGCTCCCCGCACCTCACCCATCATTGCCAGGAAGTACTGGGGACAGACTCAGAGATCCAGTTCTGGTCCCTACAGCAGCCTTTTTTAAGAACAACTGTTTCTTTTAGTCTTGATTATGCAAATGATAGATGTGAATGATTATGCAAATGAGTTGCTGTAAACAATGGAAAACAGAGAAGCTTCTAAATAAAAGGACATGACCCAGCGCTACTGTGCTGATGTGTTCTCTTGCAGTCTTTTTATACGCCTCCATGAACTTCTTTTTACATAGCGGGCATCATACTAAATGTTTGGGGTTTTACTTGCTTGTTTCAGTCAAGTTGTTTTATCCTTTAATGTCACAGCATTCAATTCAACTTTGTCAATAAAGATTTAACAAAGCCTGCTCTCCGCCGGCACTGGCTATAGAGCAGCAAACAGACCCACCACAGTCTCTGCCCTGTGAGGCTTACAGCTCCAGGAGCCAGGGAAGGGTGGGACACTGAACCCGGGTAAAAAGCACGAATGAAAATCTCCTACAACGTTTGCAGTAAAATCCAATCGTACCTTTCGCTTTTGAAGAAGTATGTTCCTAAAAATACAGAGAAAACATTTTAAAGAGTTGTATCTAAATATTTTTATATGACTTTAAGGCGCAGAACATTTAAAGGAAACACCTAATGCCTGATTGCATTTTATTCTTGGCTCACATGAGTCCTGGGGCTCCCTAGGATTACTCCTGAAGAAAGCACTCTCATGATTGTGGGGCCAAAGCACACCCTTCTACAGCACAACTTTTAGTGGCAGCATAGATTTCCTTTGTGTGAATAGGTCATAAATTCCTTAATCCCTTTTTGCTAAATATTTTAATTGATCTAAATATTTACTTTGATAATATGAGAGCAATGAACATCTTTGTGCATGAATATCTGTGTGTGCAAATTCTTTCTCTGGGATAAACTCTATAGTCTTTTCAGTAATGAGCCTTGGGGCAGAAACTGGCTAGTCACACACATTTCTCCTGAGCACACAGTAACCACATCTCCCGGGCTCCTTTGTAGTCAGGCGTGGCTGTGAGATGCATTTCTGGCCATTGGGATAGAGCTGGGAGCAATGCTTCCACCTATGCTGAGCCCGGCCCATAAAGCCTCCCATGCATGCTCTTCTGTGCCCTTTCCCCTTCTTCTAAGAGTCCTCAGAAGCCACGTGTTGAAAATGGTAGAACCACAAGGTAGTAGGAGCCTGGCCACTGAATCACCACTGGGAGAAGAGCTGCCTGCTTGCTGGTCAGGGTCGCCCATTCTCAACATTACATGATGAGAAAATGAACTTCTGTTGCACTAAAGTCACTGAAATTTGAAGTGGCGTCTGCTACAGCAGCTAGTGTTAACTGAGTCCTACCCCAGTTTCCCACACCAGAATGCAGTCCCTACTGGGTATCTCAAGTGGAGGACATGCAGTGGTCTCACTTCAGGTTTCCCTCCCCAGTCACCTGGGCACTTCCCCAATTCCACCACAGGGACCAGAGCCCCTCTTGTTCTTGGCAATCTTCCTCCCTGGGAATTGGACCAAAATCTGGGCCGCAGCTACAGCTGTCGTCCCAGCCACTTACCAGGAAAGACCTCGGGGAAGGCTGCCAGTTTCCTGTCCTGGGACTTGCCTTGTAGCCTCTGCACCCAGAAGGCTAACACAAATCTCACTCCATGGAGCAAAAAGAGTCCACACGAGCCACAGGATAAACAACCCATTCAAGTAACAGATTACAAATAGTCCATTCTCCGGGCTTGCCAAGGCTCATTCCTCGCCCGGAAACCTCTATCTCATTTTGCCTCTGTTTCTTTCATCAGAAAATAAAATGGATAATGCAGTTCTGTTCTGGGGAGAGTGGTGGGTTACTATGAACGGAAGCATCCGAATACGATTGCCCGGCTGCCTAGGGTCTGGGTCAACGGGGCATCGACTTTGCAGCCCTCCTCTGAGAGCCCCTTCCTCCCACTGTACACTGGGGAAGCATCTGTAGTTGGGCGACAGATGCTCGAGTGTTTCTTTGCAGAGGCTGCAGGTTGGTCTTCCATGTGCCAAGATTGCCATCTTGTGGCGAAGAGAGGGCAAGGCAGGGAAGTGTCCCAAGGTTGGCATCAAGATCCATCTGACGATAATCAGCCTCCAAAGAACACCAGAAGATGATGATCAGGACCAAAGTTACTTCCTCACACTGTCTCTCAAAGCCCTTTCCTTTGTCTGACCCAAAAAAGCCTCCTGCAAATTGTATGGTTCAGGGATTATCTCCAACTAGCTCTTATGGTATATTGCATTATTATGAAAAATTATACACACAGATCATTTAAAAATTAAGACACTACTGAAGACTTTAGACAGTCACAAATCACCCTAAATCAAACCCCTCAGAATCGGCCAGTGATAGCAAGTGGGGCAAGTCGCTGTGGGCATCTATCTCTCTGTGCCACCTACAAGCAGAGAAGCGGCGTGGCTTCTAGGGGTTCAGGGTTTGGGCTCTGGCACCAGGCTGCAGGGGCTTCTGGCTGGCTCTGGGCGAGTTACTTAATATAGCTCATTTCTCATCTTAAAAACAGGGATAATAGTGGCGTCTCCCTCACAGTGTTACTGTGAGGACTTAACTCTGAGCTATTCAGCACAGTGCCTGGCACAGGGAAAACCTTCACATGTTAGCCTTTATTGTAAAGGATAGATGAACAGGCAGACAGTAAGATACACACTTAGGAGAATATTTAACTATGCATGTTACTCTTTACATTAAAAAAAAGGCAGAATTACCAAAGTAGCAATTTCAGTTCTGAGTATTTATCCAAAGAAAACAAAAAGATACATGCACCCCCATGTTCACAGCAGCATTATACACAATAGTCAAGATATGGAAACAACCTAAGTGTCTGTCAATAGATGAACAAAGAAAATGTGGTAGAAATATACAATGTAATGTTATTCAGCCATAGAAAAAAAAAAGGAAATCTTTTCATTTGCCACAATATGGATGGATCTTGAGGGCATTATGTTAAGTTAAATAAGTTAGACAAAGACAAATACAATATGATCTCACTTACATGTGGAATCTAAAAAAAATTTTTAATTGTTTTTAATTTTTTTGAGGGGAGAGGTAATTAGGTTTATTAATTTATTTATTTGCAGAGGAGGTACTAGGGCTTGAACCCAGGACTTCATGCATGCTAAGCATGCACTCTA
Source organism: Vicugna pacos (assembly GCF_048564905.1). NCBI lineage: Eukaryota > Metazoa > Chordata > Mammalia > Artiodactyla > Camelidae > Vicugna > Vicugna pacos. Next base: position 31,594,621 of record NC_133002.1, read on the forward strand.
CCACTTAAGCTATACTCTCCCCCCTTAAAATTTTTTTTTAATAAATAGCAAAACCAAGCTGATAGGTACAGAGAATAGACTGGTGGTTGCCAGAGGCACGGGGTGGGTGAAATGGGTGAAGTTGTTCAAAAGGTCCAAATTTCCAGTTATAAAATAAATAGTAAGTCATGGGGAAGGGTGACTATAGTTGATAATACTATATTGCATATTTGAAAGTTGCTCAGAGTAGATCTTAAAAGTTCTCATGACACACTAAATAAAACATTTATTTATGGTAACAGAAGTTAACTAGACTTTTTGTGACCACTTCGCAGCATATACAAATATCGAATCATTATGTGGTGTACCGGAAACTAATACAGTGCTATATGCAAATTATGCCTCAATTTTTAAAAGTTTGGACTGTGATAAGAACAGGCATAGGGAATCTATAATTGGAGAGACTAGGAACTGAATCCCCCTAGGTCCACAGGAGATCAACGTGTCTCTCCTGACTGGTTCTTAATCCCCTGCTAGGAGCACGCCCCAGGGAAGCTGCTGCGAGTAGGAGCGGCTCCCACTTAAGCAGTCCCCACTCAGGAGGAGCAAAAGTGCTAACAATCAACCAGAGAGAAACAGAATTAGGAGAGAAAAGCCGTCCGCTGCTGGCACAAATCTGTGCGTTCCCTGAGGGTGGATGCTACCTCTCACACACCGGGTGGGCCCCGCTTCCCATTCCGCACCGGGCTGGCCAAGGATGCTCAGTCACATGCACTGAAGGAATGAGGGGCTGACAGGTGGGCCTGGAAGGCTGGGCCTCGAACCACTCCCAGGAGATGCCGCACACTGAGAAGTCATTGTGGCAGAATCCCTGCTCCCCATCCACAGACGTGGTCTGTGGATGGAGAGCTCCCACCCAATGCCCCCTGCAAGTACCTTAGACACACCTGTCACCTCATCCTCTGGATTAGATATTATTATCTCCATTTTTCAGTTAGGTAAACCGAGAGTCAGGAAGATAAAGAAATTTCTCTAGGGGCTTATTACTAGTAAGTAGCTGAGCTGGGATTTAAATTCAGGATCCACAATGTCTGACCCCAATGCTCTTTCAGCTGATCCTGTTATCGCAAAGGGAAATAACAATCAACCCATTTTCCTGTTACTTCCAAAGAACTTCAGGAAGTTTCCACATCTGGCCACAACTCATATTTAGTCTAGCCAAGGAACCCCAGAGGTGATTAGAAGCTTGCTGTTTAATCCTGAGCCCTTTAACAAGCACCAGGTGGAGTAAAATCTTGGCTGTCTAGAATCCCTATGAAATTGGGGTGGGGCGGAGGAGGGGAGGTTGGTTGGTTGGCTCATTCCGAAGACATAAGTCTAACTTCTTCAGAGTCATACTGAAAAAGAGTCATCACAGATCATCCAGAAAACTGTGATGAATGCAGGGGTGATCCTCTCCCTCGGGTCTCTTCTCTGCGATCTATTGCCAACACGGCCGCTGTCAGTCAGCTCAGGCTGCTGTAACGAAGTGCTGCAGACCGGGTGGCTTGTAAACAGCAGAAGTTTGCTCCCCACAGTTCCAGAGGCTCAAAGTCCGAGATCGAGATGTCCTGATGAGAGCTCGCCCCCTCTTTCATAGACGGCCGTCTTCTCACTGTGTCCTCACACGGCTGAAGGCGCAGGGAACTCTCCGGGATCTCTTTTATAAGGACACTAATCCCTTCATGAAATTACCTGATCACCACCCACCAAAGGCCCCACTTCCAAACACCACCGCGCTGGAGATTTGTCTTCAGCATATGAATTTTGGGCGGGACACAAACATTCAGCCTACAGAAGGCCCCAAAATGACAGAATTCTCTCAAAAACTGCACCTTGCTTGCTCTCTCGCTTACAATCCTTGCCCGCTCCCCATCACTAAAGAAAAAGCCTCAGACCCTCTTGCATGACGTACAGGGGCCGGTACCATCTGGCCTTAGCCACCCCGCTCTGCACGCCCTCCTCTGAATAAGCCCTTATGAGAGCTGTTCCCTCTACCTAGACATTCTTTTCCATTTTTTTATATCAAGAATTCCTTGAGAAACACCAAAGCCCAAAGAAAAAGGAAATGAAATCATTGCCTCTGGAAAGCTCTCTCTAATATCCCTCAGACAAAATGAGTAACGCTCTCCTTGGGTTCAGCTCAAACCACTGGCATTGCTTGGGTCGCCTTCATGGGTGATCAATAGGTGCTCAGCAAACACCTGTGCAGAGCAGATACAGAGTAACCGACATGATGGGAGAAGAGCCTTTATGGAATCATGCTCTGGTGCAAAGTCTACCACTGCCCACGCCTTGCTCCATCCAGGGGCTTCAAAGCCGGTGAGGAGGAGGAAAGAAATCAAGGCTGATTCCTGTCCTTGTAAAAGGCGTCTCGTGTACCACACCTCCTCAGCGCCCCCATCCACCACCCAGTGCTTGATGCGTTGCAGACCTCCTCCCAGTCCGGAGCAGAACATGAACTTGCCCTGGCTCTAACCACCCCAGAACCCAGAGGCAGGTAGTTGGACCCATTTCCCACTCTGATCTGGGGGTGAGACCACCGAGCGGGGCAGAGCTGAAAGTCGGGGCCGGCATGCTTTCCAGCTCCCTAGCTTCCCCATCCAGAAATTGAGAAATATACATAGAGCTTCCAACACATGGAAGGAAGATGCTGAGAACAGTCACAAGGATGGAAGGAAAGCTCCTAGTGGAGTTGTTCTCCCTTATCTCTGGGATTGGCCTCCTAGGAACAGGGCATGAAGTCTATGCCCAATTTCCCCTGGGAGCCAAGGAGCCTTGTGGGGAAAAAAAGGCTGACAGGCTGGAATTGTGCTCCCAATAACGGTCAGAGCCCCAGAGGGCTGAGGGCAGGGTAGGGGCACACACCCTGGGGCCACTATTCCTTTTCTTCCTTGCCTCCCCTCCTCCAGTGAGTGGAAGGCCATGTACATGTGAGGCACTGGGAAAAGGGAACACAGCATTCCCAGAAATGTGTCCCAGGATCCCACAGAGTTGTCCCATTTGGGTAGTCCTGAGAGGGCCCCGAGATCTCCTGGTGTACAAGTTTGACTTTGTAAGTATACATTGGATTTGGAGTCTCAAAACCTGGGTTCAAGTCTAAATCCAGGCACTTACTAGCCACATGACCTTGTGTAAGGCACTTCCCATCTCTGGGCCTCGGTTTGCTCAGGAACAAGAGAAAGTGAACTAAGGGAAAGAGAAGGTGAACCTCTGTGGTCTCTTGCAGTTCTGACTCTACAGCCCTCAGCAGTGCCAAAGTGGGGGAAAGGAGAGGAGGGGGTGTTATATATGAGGTTCCTGCTCAGCTTGACTCTTCCCCGGATGTAGCAAATGAATGACTGACTGGCTGTGTTAGCACTTACCCTGTCCACCCAAGATGTGCCCGCACCGTGACTGAGGAAGGAGATTCCTGATCTTCATCTTGACTTCATATAAGAAAGATATAAGCAAGAAGACCCACAGAAGTTCAGGGGAGACTCAGAGACCATCTGGGCAATCCCCACAGTTTACAGGCAAGGGAGCTAAAGCCCGGGGAGGCAGAGGCAGAGCCCAGGATGCTGGGTCTACCTTCACCAAATGACTGCAGGCTTCAGGGCCATCCTTTCCCTCTGACTCAGGGTGCCCAGAGCCACTGGGGCCAAAATGGTGTGACGTGCTGAGATGCCCCTTAAGGTCAGTCCCACCAAGGTTCGGCAGGCTAGTGCATTGAAAGCACTTCCATGTTTACATATGCAAACAATGTCCTAAGATATTTTCCGTAAGTCACCCTATTCAATCCTCACTGTCCCTGTGAGATAGATACTACCACTAGCTCCATTTTACAGATGAGGAAACCAAAACACAGGCTTAAAATCCCCCAAGACCACAAGCTAGATAGAAGGAGGCAGAACTATGCCGGAAACCAAGACTGGTCTGAGGCCAAAGCACTTAACTGCTGCTCTAAACTATTTCCCACTACAGGGTCCCATAAACAGCTTTAGTATAACATGATGGTTGAGATCAGAGGCTTTGGGGTCAAATCCAGGTTAAAAAGTGGGGGGATGTTAGGGAGAAGTATTCAGTAAACACAATTCATGTACTGCACATGGGAGCTGACTCTACGGGGCAACTGCTTGGGTCTGGGGGGCTCATCAGAGAAGCCGCCCAAAGGCGGAGTCGGAAGTGAGCTGGTAAATGTGAGAGCAGAGGGATGGTGGGCAGGGCAGGCGATACTTTAAAAGAGAAAATCATGGGGGAGGGTATAGCTCAAGTGGTAGAGCCCATGCTTGGCATGCATCAGGTCCTGGGTTCAATCCCCAGTACTTCCTCTAAAAATAAAGAAATAAATAAACCTAATTACCTCCCCCCGCCAAAAATGGTTAATTAAAATAGAAAATCAGGGATCTAAACTCCACCTGGAAAATAACAATGTTCTGAGTTTCAGGGCCCCTGGGAAAACTCATCAGCCTGCACCTTGCGGTCTGGTGTAAACACCAGCAGGGCACAGAAACAGCCCCTCACCCCACCCCTTCCAACCAAGTGAACCAGCTCTGACTTTGGCCTCAAAATGAGCAGTGGCAAGTCAGCGGTGTGAGACGGAGACTTTCCAAAGGAAGAAGTACAGGGCAATAAAAAAGCTGACCCCGCTTCTGCATGTGCGGTCTCATGCCCCTCGGCAGCTTTAAAATAGCGGCCACACAATGGAACTACCTGAGGAGCTTTTACAAAATATCAGTATCCTCTAGGGATGGGACCTGGAGACTGGCATGAAAAATTCACCAGGGGTCTGAATGTGCAGCCAGTATGGAGAACCCATACTTGGTTCATCGTCCACTGTGTCTCACCTAAAACTGCCTCTTAGACCCCCCCACCAAGTGAGGTCCAAGGACCCTCAGCATCGGCATCGCCTGGGAGCTTGTTAGAAATGCAGAAACAGACTTCCAATTACAAGATAAATAAGTGGTAGGGATGTAACTGCAACATTATAAATATAATTAAAACTGCTGTATGTTTTATGTGAAAGTTGTTAAGGGTTCTCAGCACAAATAAAAAGATATTTTTTTCTTTTTTTAACTGTATCTATATGATTGATGGATGTTCACTAAACTTATTGATAATTTGCAAGTCAAGTCATTGTGCATTAAATATACGCAGTGCTGTATGTCAGTCATATCTCAATAAAACTGGAAGACAAATGAGGGGGAATGCCATGTAATGACAGAAGCAGAGATTGAAGTGATGCAGCTGCAGACCAAGGAAGACGAAGGAGTGCCAGCAACCACCAGAAGCTAGGAAGAGGCAAAGGGGGATTCTCCCCAACAGGTTTCAGAGCGTATGGCCCTGTGATACACTGATATCTGTTCTTTTAAGCCACCCAGTTTGAGGTGCTTTGTTAGCACTCCTAGGAAACGAATACAAAGTAGGCTGAAGGATTAAGGCTCTAATGTGAGAGTTCCTACAAATAGGATGTTCCCACCTCCTATACTCCGGTTTCTGATCGTCCAGTCCCTTGTCAGCACTCAAACACAACAGCCTTATAGCTGTCCGCCCCTTCAAGGACTTTAGGATCCAGCGTGAAGTGGCAAGGAAAATTCTCTGCAGGGTGATACATGAAGAAACTCAGAGCCCTTGTCCCATGAACAGCCTGACAACAGCTCTCAAACCAGAGGCATATGATCAAAACCTAACTCTGCCTCTGCAGAAAGAGCGGCAACAGGGATTACCCCAGTGTGGCCACAGCTACCGTCAGCGGCCCAGAAGGAAGTCTGCTCCCCTCCCACCCACACTGCCACAGACAAACACAAAGGCTGGATCAAAGAGCAAGTCAGCCTTGGAAAACAATTTCAGAAAAGTCATAAAATCTTAAAAGGATCTTTGAGTGATGCCAACTGGATGCGGGTAAAAAAGAGAAGCGAGGGCCAGGCTGTTTGAATGTGAAAACAGTTGCTCTTAACAGGGAGTGAAGAACTACAATGCATCCTTAGCAAAGCACCTTAGCACCTTAGCACCTCCCTGTCTGCACCCCATGTTCACTGTAGCAACATTCACCATAGCCAAGATAGGAAACAGTGTGTCTGTCAAGAAATGAATGGACAAATAAGATACAGTGTGTGTGTGTGTGTGTGTGTGTGTGTGTGTGTGTGTGTGTGTGTGTACACAGTGAAATATCATTCAGCCACAAGAAAGAAGGAAATCCTGCCATTTGCAACAACATGGATGGACCTGAGGGCATTATGTTAAGTGAAATAAACCAGACAGAGACAGACAAATACTGCATGATCTCACTTACATGTAGAATCTAAAAAAGCCAAACTCAGAGAAACAGAGACTAGAATGGTGGATACCAGGAGCCAGGAGCTGGGGATATGGGGAGATGTTGGTCAAAGGATATAAACTCCCAGTTCTAAGATGATCCTTGTTTTTTTTGTTGTTGTTTTGTTTTAGAGGTGAGGGAATTAGGTTTATTTATTTATTTAATGGAGGAACTGGGGGTTGAACCCAGGACCTTGTGCATGCTAGGCATGCCCTCTACCACTGAGCTATACCTCAACCCCCAAGATATACTTCTTTTTACTGCCAAAAATTATAACATAAAATTTTATTTTTTGATATTACGCTATCAAAGAAACCCATCAATGTGAGGCTTTAAATCCAGCAGGACTGCCTGAAGTAGAGTTCAAATATTTAAGAATTTTTTAAATAGCCATTGTATAAAATTCAGTTTCACATGTTGATGGAAACGGACCTCAAGTTGCAGGCTGATGAGTTTTCCCAGGGGCCCTGAAACTCAGAACATTGTTGTTTTCCAGGTGGAGTTCAGATCCCTAATTTTCTATTTTAATTAACCATTTTTGGCGGGGGGAGGTAACCCATTCACCCCAGAGTATCCTGGGAGCACACAGGGAAGCAGAGAAACTGCAGATCCCAGGGCACAAGCAGCTTGTCTTGCCTTTTCTTGCTGGGCCACAAAGAGAGGCAGATCAGTGCACGGACAGGGTTCCAGGACCTCCCTACTCCAAGCCTGCTGATCGGAGTCAGGAACGTATATCCAGTAACAACGGGGAAGACCAGAGATGAGCTGATCAAGGATGAGCAATGGTCCCTAAGCCCTCACCTGGGGTCTAAGGCGCAAGACCCAGAGGCCTGCCTGTGGGCCCTCAGGAGGGATCGTGAGCAGCGGCCACCACGGCGACTCCTGACCCTGTCTTACCTCGGGATCCTTGGGTGGCCACCCTCCTTTCTTCAACCTTATAAATCTGCCCTCTAGATTGGAGGGCTAGATGTGGGGTCAAAACCCCAGTCAACATAAGTCTGCTTTTCTTCTTCTCTGACTCCGACACTGACAAGAAGAAAACATTTTATGAGAAGAAAAAGAGAAGCTATAAATTCAGACGAGGTTTGAGATTAACTGAATTCTCCCTTTTGCTATCACCCTCTTTGGTTTCCATGACTGGGAAAGCATGAGTAGTCTACATCCCTTAGCCAAGTATCTGAACCTTTCCTAACTCAGAGCCATGGCACACCCAGAGGAATAGGTGATAGTTAGATGGATAAGTAGCTTAATTAATGAATGGATGAACTGGTAGACAGGAAATGCTGTAAGGAGAGAGGAACAGAGGCAGAGACAGAGAGAATAAACTACTAACAGACAGCCAGCAAGGCCAAAGCTGGAACTGTCTCTTAGAAATGTCAGGAAAAAGAGTGTGACTTCCAGGAGGCTGCCGGGGTGTACATTGAACAATATTCAAATGGCTAGAAAAAGCAACAACAAAAAATTATTGTCACTGAACTACAAAAGAGAAAATGAAATAATTATGAACTTCAGTCATTAGAAATAGAAGAGGAAACCAAATGGAAAGAGAGACCAATGAAAAAACTTAAATGCTGTCTACAACCAGGTTCAAAGTCAGGTTCAAACCAATCAGCAAAATTCCTGAGAGAAGCCATGGGCTCTTCTTGTGGCTGCAAGAAATCTGCAAATAGCAGATTTGTCCCTGCGGCCAAGATGTCCTCTGTAGTTTAGGAAATCAGAGCCCAGGGAAGAAACCAGAGCCAAGGTCACCACTGCACATCGACGAGGAGGAGGGAGGATGGAGAAAGAGGTCATCTGTTTTGAGTAGGGAAGGCAGGGAAACAGTACAGAGAAGGGGAGAGGAACACACACAGGCCTTTGGGTTTGCATCTCTACTCTGCCAGCTGGCACCTGTGCCGGTAAGCAAGTTGCCTCCTTTCTCTGAACCTCTGCTTCCTCACTTATGAAGAGTGCCTTTCACCTGATGCTGTTTCACGATTACAGATTCTGTGTAAAGGGGCCTGTCCTGCGATCAGTGAACACTGTCATCACGGATGTCCAGCCCATCAGCCCTGCTCAGCCTGGCCCAGGCTGGGGCCTCTGACCCTGTGTGCAGGCTCTGAGCCCCTCTCACCCCCAGAGCAAAGGCAGCTCCAGATGGAAACTGGAAACCAAGCCTGCCTTGCGCTGTCCCACCCTCATGGGGTTGCTCCAGCATTAAAGGTGGGCCTTGGCCCTGGTATCTGCCTCTAATGCCTTATTCTCAAAAACGACTCTGTAGTCTTTGCTGAATGTGTACTGAACACCTGCTAGCTCAGGTCCCTCCTCCAACAGACGTCCTGCCTGGCTGCCGCCTTGCTCTCGCGGGCTCTCTCCCAGGGACAGGAACCCCCGTTTGGTGGCAGAGGCTGTGTTTTTCAGAAAGAGACGCCCAAGCCAACAGAATCCTAAGTTCAGGCACACCTCGTTTTACTGACCTTCGCTTTCTTGTGCTTCACAAATTGTACGTTTTTTACAAATTAAAGGTTTGTGGCAACCCTGAGTTGTATGATGATTAGAATTTTTAGCCATAAAGTATTTTTAGTTAAGATATATCTACATTGTTTTTTTAGACATACTGGTACTGCACGTTTAATAGACTACAGCATAGTGTAAACATAGCTTTTACACGCACTGAGAAACAAAGAAATGTATACGCCTCACTTGGTTGTGATGTTCCCTTTACTTTGGTGCAATATCTCCGAGGTCTGCTCTGTTTCCTACATCAGGGTTCCTGCAGGTGACCTCTGCCCACTTCAGCCCCCATCACTTCATTCCAGGCCCACCCCAGCTTCAGGCTGCCTGCCAGAGCTCACCAGACATCTCCTGCCTGCCTGCCTCATCTTTCTCCCTCTGCAGAATCAGACCGCCCTGCACATCTGCTGTGTGATCTTGGGCAAGTTCATTCACCTCTCTGAACCTCTTCTGTAAAATGAGGATAATAACAACTTCACCAGACCATGGAGGAAATTCAAGGGATGCGAGGGATGGTGTGCGTCCTGAGCCTAGCACAGTATCTGGCACAAAAGGATTGTTCCCGAAAGACCAGCTCCCTCCCTTTTGCCTCCTCCCATCCAGATGGCCTGCTACCAGTCATGCCTAGCTAAATCCAGAGATGTGACAGCGGTCATTAAAACAAATTTGTCACTCGATTCTGTAGCCAGGTGGCACATGACAGCTATTAATTTTTCACATGAAAAATGGCTCTGCTAATTGAAAAACATCAAAAAGATTGAGGTTTACACAAATGTTCAGCTCTGTTTATTTTTTCTAATTTACTTTTCAGCAGTCAGTAAGAACTTAATGAGCTCTCATTTACGCTTCCTCCCTATTTACAGATATTAGTGCCTGTGGCCTTCTAGATATTGTGTACAGTCGTCCTTTAGTACCCGCAGGGGATTAGTTCCAGGGTCCACCCACACCCCCGCCCTTCCCTGCAGATACCAAAATCCTCAGCTGCTCTAGTCCCTCACAAAAAACAGCACAGTATTCGCATATAACCTACGCACATCCTCCCGTATACTTTAAACCGTTTCTAGATTACTTTTAATACCTAATGCAAGGTGGGTGCTATGTGATAGTTGTAAATACAAGGTAAATGTTACGTAGATATTTATCAGGGGGCGGAAAACTCAAGTTTGATTTTTGGAACTTTCTGGAATTTTTTTTCCAAATATTTTTTATCTGCTGTTGGTTGAGCAGATAGAGAGAGCTGACTGCACTGAGAGCATTCAGCCTGGGCTGCACAGCCAGCAGGGAACACTTACAACACCCAAGTGAATTCCAGATGGGAATTACTGCTCCTAGCAACTGGCTGATACACTCACTGTTCATCAGGAAAACACCTCTGCTGATTCCTGACATCAGCTGGACTCTGTTTTTTCTTTTTCTTGGAAGAGATTTTTCTATTTCAAAAAGTCTTTTTATTCTTTCATTTGGTATGAAATAAAAACAGGGAACATCTACTGAGCAGTTACCTTGTGCGGGGCACTGTGCTGTGCACTTTACATGGATCATCTCATTGCACACTCATCACAACACTACGAGGAAAGCTCCACCATTAACCCCGTGTCCAGATGAGGGAAATGAGACACAGAGGGAGATTAGAAATCCAGATACTCAGGTCTCTCTGTGTCCAGAGCCCATTTTTTCTCACTGCATTCTCTTTTCAACAAGCACTGGTGACCTCTGCTCTTTAAGGAGAGAGAGACATGGAGGAAACAGTACTGGGCCAGGTCAGGAGACCACCGTTCAAGTCCCACATCTGCCAAGAGCCCCCATGACCTTGAGCGAGCCCTTTGCCCTCTCTGCCTCTAAGTTTAGAGGTCTCCGGTAGGGGGGCAGTGAGAATGCTGACACTTGTGTCTCTTCCCCTCCAGCTGACCAGCCACCAAAATAATCAGAGTATCATTTTTATTCATGTCCAGCTTTGCACCCAATATCCCCCAGAAGGAAGATCCCTCTGGCAAAGCTAGAAGGCCAAACACATCTTGGACTGAGGCCCCAAAACTAGACCTTAGAACCAGGACCATTGAAGACGTCCTTGGTGAGGAACAGAGCTCTTTCAATCCAGGGGCAAACAGGTCAAAAAGACAGAGCGGAGACACCAGGAACCCTGCCCACCAGGAATGGCTTAAACCATTCCTCTGGTTTAAAGGAAGCAGAGGATTGAAACAAGAGGGTGGAGAGGAGTAAGCTTACCCTGCAGCACTTCCCTGAGCAGAGAGCTGTAATAGCAGAAGTTCCCTCCTCTACAGGCCAAGGTGAGCGCCTGGGGAGAGAAGGAGGAAGAACCCTTTAAATTTCTTCTCCTGTAAAGGAAAGGGCTGGACCACTGAGTGGATGAACTGGAGTCATGTCAGCAGTTATGGGAAGTGATGGACACAGGAGGCATGGTTGTACCTGGTGCAGACTGCAGGTGCAGTAGGGGAGAGGTTGGAGTTTCTGGCTCGGAAGAATGGAAGATAATGCCCTTGGGGGTAAGGACCCTGTCTCATTCATTTGTGAATTCGCTGAACCCAGCAGGGATGGGGTCTGGCTCAGGGTCAGACTCCATCAGTATCAATTAAAGGAACAACAGAATGAATAGGACTGTGGCTTGAGCACCGTCCTAAGACAGTGGGCTCACAGGGCTGCTCTGAGACTTGATTCATGCGCCTTATGGTGCTGCAGGGATGTTAGCTTGTGCTGTACCTGTTTATTTTGACTCCCAATCACTGATTAACGGCCAAGGTGGCAGCAGTCTCTGAAACAGTGTTTGTGGGGAAACTCACTCAGGAGATCAGTGTGCTACAGCTCAATCACTTGCATAATCGCTGACCTTAGGCCCTGAGAGGGTGTTGGGAATTCAGCCTGGAACCCTGGGCCCCTGACCCCGACTCCACTCTGGAGTTCTGTCCCTGCGCCATGGGGCAGGGGCCGGGGCTGCCACAGAGGCCGAGCCACACCAGCACAGGGCTCTGTGAGGACCCCCGCTGTGGCCCACGGTCAGATGGCTTCTTATGAACTGGGTTTGTCAACCACTCCTCGCCTACAAGCACTGAATCACCACCCTCTTCTTGGATTTCAAACGCAAATGCCAAGTACATACAAAAATAATACACATAGGCTATCTCTTGCTCTTTCTCATTTTAAAATTTATTTCCCAACTTTATTGAGGAATAAATAAACAATTGACAAATATAATTATATAGATTTAAAATTTGATGATTCAATATACATATACATTATGAAATGATTACAAAGATAAAGATCATTAATACATCTCGATCTTGACAACTGAACCAGCGAGTTCACACAGCTCAGTAAGTACCTAAGCCCCGTGTGACCTGTCCCAGATCCCCCCTGGGCGGAGGGTCCGTTAGAGCTTTGCGGAGGATGTGCTGTTCAAGCTAAGCCCTGAAAGCTGAGTGAGCAGGAGAGGGCTGGGGGGAGGGGATGGTGACTGCTACAGGGAGAGGATCCAGCACTTTTGAAGTCTTTGAAGTGAGCGAACTTAATGATGTTACCATTCACCCTGCAAACCCCATTTACATGGATGCAAGGGGATTTCTCCAGAACAATGATCTTTGATCATCTAAGGGAGCTCAGGCCAGAAAAAAACTCACTCCACTTCCTAAAGGCATACTCCCCTCCAGTTGTGTGTGTCGTGGGGGGGAGGGGCTGGACAGAGAGAAGACAATGGGCAGGGGATGGGAGGGGAAGAACAGGAGAAGAGATCTAATCCTTCCCCTTTCCAATATTCCAAAATCTGTTCTGCAGGTCACTCATCATGAGAGATGCTCCATGAAAGGAGAGTTCTGAGACCAAATAAATTTTGGGAATACCACATGCCATGTCCTCCTCTTGACAATCCACACAGCTTGTTAACAATTTAAGACCTCAGTAAGTCTTGTGTTAAAGAATACGGGTTCTCCAAACTCATCTGACTACTTTTTCATGCAATACCTATTTAACAATCCACAGAAACTGCATCAGGGAAAGACAGCCATAAATTAACTTCAACAGCCACGTGGAAAGTGCCAGCTCTGACATCAGCCCCAAGGACCAAAAGCTCTTTAATAGAACAGTCTATTATTACAAATTTCCTACGTAGCCCCACAAGCATTGCAAATGTCCCGGTCAAGCCCCAGGCTTAAGGAGCCCATCCCAAGATGAGGGGGCGTGGAATGAGGCACACGCTCACCATTTGATCCCTGGGAAGAAGGAGGAGGAGGCATGACTCGGGCTGGCTTAACAGAGATTTACTTCCTCAGCATCCTTTGGAATGGATATACTGCATGATTGAGCCGGGCTTTGTTCAATCTCAAAGCAATTTGCCAGGAGTGAGAAGGAAGCGCTTAGTAGAGCAAGTTGGTCAGTCCTGGATGATTACTTCTTATTCCAAAACAATTACGATAAAGGTAAAATGGGTTATGCTGCTGTAAAAAATATGACTCTCTCCAAACAGTAACACATGAATTCCCAACCAGAGCCATCAAGGCCAGAGCCAAAAGCAGACCAGGCATAGGAGCTATGCGGAGGGCATTTCCGCCCTGTCAGACAGCACTGTCTTCAAACAGAATTGAAACAGACAAGAAAGGGCTAGATAAGTGGGGAGTGATGGGATGCCCTGGGGACAAGTACCTACTTAGCAGTCTGAGTTCATCCCAAAAGAATAACCTGAGGAGGTGACAGAGACAACCGCACATCTGCCTTCTACCTGGAGCCCTGGTACCACTGGCATTCCTAAAAGAACAAGGACCTCTCAACCTTAGCCCTGCTGACACTTCAGGTGGCTCATTCTTCGCTGTGGGAGCATCCTGGGCACAGTAGGGGGTTTAGCAGCATCCTTGACCTCTACCCACTAGAGGCCAGTAACAACGGTTCCCCTCCTCCAAGTTGTGGCAACCCTGTCTCCAGACTTTGCCAAATGTCCCCAGGGCGTAGGAAGTGGGGGCAAAGTCACTGCTAATTGAGAACCACCAGACTAAAGCAATATGGACGTTGGAGGGGTCCCACCAGGTCCCTGAATCAGCCCGTCTCCAAGAGAACACTGTGCTCAAGACTGGCCTCTCCCAGAAAGCAAAGTGTTCAGAGACGGTCACTGTTGCCCTCTTCTGGATGCTGAGGGAGTACGAGTGGCCTGATTCCCTGGACATGCCGTCCAGTGGCTGGCACCACAGCAATGTGCCCCTCCTGCTCTGCAGAAGACAGCCAGCACAGGGGATAGAAGCCAGCATGGGGGATAGAAGCCAACAGATGTCAGAGAGCTTTCCTGATGAGCCAGGGAGCCATTCCAGGCAGCCCTTCCTTTTCCCCTCCCTGGCTTCCAGATGGTTTAAAATATAAAGATGTCTTGTAAGATTCAAGGAGGCCCAGTAGAAAAAGTTTAAGAACTCTTCCTCAAAATAAAGCTGCTCATTGTTCCTCCCATGGCAACCAACAGGTGACATTGCCATATAGGGGCCTGAGTCGGCTTCCTACAATTTGCTAATAACCTCCTGTTGATAGCCACCGCCTGTGCACGACAGAGCAGGAGGAATGCCTTGGCTTGGAGTTGGATGCTGTGGCAGAGGTTTGGACACTGACATCTGCTCAAGGCTTCTTCATTTCAGTGGCCCCTGGTTTTCTCTGCACCATAAACGAAGAAAATACCAGTATCCACCTCACTGGTTTGTTTCAAGGTTTAAATGGGAAATGTGTGTGAACACTGCAAACCTGGAGCATGAGGTTGTTTTTACTAACTCAAGAAGTATCACAAAAGTTTTAAAGCAAATCAATTTAACTTTTCTTTCTTTTCTTTTTTTTTTTTTTTTTGGAGGTGGGGATTGTTAGGTTTATTTTTAATGGAGGTACTGGGGGTTGAACCCAGGACCTCGTGCATGCTAAGCATGTGCTCTACCACTTGAGCTACACCCTCCCCCATGAATCAATTTTAATTCACTCAAAAGTAGATGCTGTGAAGACATTTGCAGAGAAGACGGGGAAGGAATGCCTACTTTGAATATAGTGAGTAAGAGCAGCTAAGATGGTAGGAAAAATGTAGGACAGTGTTTCTAAGATTTTAAGAGTGAATGCTTAGAATTCCCAAGGTGGCAGAGGAGGAAGACCCTGAGCGCACCTCCTCCCACGGGCGCACCAAAATCACACTTACAGAGCAGCTATTTACGAAAAAGACCTGGACCTACCAGAAAATATCTTCTACAACTAAAGATATAAAGAAGGAACCACAGTGAGGCAGGCAGGAGGGGCAGAGTCGCAGCACAGTCAAGACCCGCATCCCAGAGCGGGCAACCCACAACTGGGAGATCAATTACAACTACACAGGTTGTTCCCCAGGAGTGAAGGGTCTGAGCCCCACATCGGGTCCCACAGCCGGGGGTCCTTTGCCATGAAGATGAGCCCCCAGAACTGGCTTTGAAGGCCAGTGGGCTTCACTTTGGGGAGACCCAGCAGGCTGTGGGAAATAGCAACTCCACTTTTAAAGGACACACACAATATCTCACACACTCCAGGACCCAGAGAAGAAGCAGTCATTTGAAAGGATGCTGGGTCAGACCTACCTGCTGATCTTCGAGAGTCTCCCAGAGAGGCAAGACGTGACTGCAGCTCACCCTGGGGCACAGCCCGGAGTGGCAGCCATTTTGGAGAGCTTGCTCTATCACGTGGACACCAGTGGCACCGGCAAGTATCATTCTGGAATCCTCCCTCGAGCTAAGCCTTGGGACCCAGCCCTACCCTTCAGACCAGTTTAAAAGCACCAGTAATGGGAAGCCTTAGGCCAAGCAACTAACTGGGCAGAGACACAGCCCCATCCACTAGCAGACAGGCTGCCTTAAGGTCCCTTGATCCCACAGCTAACCCTAGACACAGATCTGCCCACTAGAGGGCCCAGGGCCCAATCCCACATACCAGTGCACAGGCACTAGAATGACACCTGCAAGGGCCCTGCAGCTAGAGATCTTGGGACCCAGCTCCACCCACCAGAAGGCAGGCACCAGGCCCAGAATCCCCTGGGCCCCAGTCCCGCCCACCAGCAAGTCTGCTCTAGCCTCAGGACCAGCCTCACCCACCAGTGGGCAGACACCAGCTTTAAGATGCTTTAAGCCCCTTAGTGAGCCACCCTGGGATCTGATTCCACACACCAGTGGACCAACACAAGCTTCAGGATCCAAGGGCCCCACAGCCAAAGACCCCAGGACCAGGCTTTGCATACCAGTGAGCCAGCACTTCCCCTAAGACATGCTGGGCCTTGGTCCCGCCCACCAGCAGGCCTAAACAACCCCAGGACCCCAGGAGACCCAGCCCAACTCACCAACAGGCCAACACTAGCTCCAAGACACAACAGATCCCTCAGCCAGTTGCCCTAGGATCCAGCCCCACTCACCAGCAGACTAGCAGCAGGTATGGAACACCCCAGAACCCACAGGCAGTCATATGAGGAACTGGATCCACCCACCAGCAGGCTAACACTAGACCCAAGAACTCTGACCCTGCAACCACCCACCCCAGAACCTAGCTCTGCCCATCAGTAGAACAGCACTAGCCCCTGGACACCACGAAGCTCCACAGTCAGTTGCTTATCATCCAGCCCATCACCAATCAGCAGCTGGAAGCCTCTGCGCAAGGCAGGCTCTGGAAACCGACTGGACCAGGGGGGCAGCCATGCCTACCAGAGCACACATAGCAGTCTGCCTGCCACAACAGAAGGACCCACACAGCCTACAAACAGGGCAACCCTAAAGCATATAACTCTGGTGACCAGAGGGGTTTGTGCTGCTGGGACAGATAGGACATCTCCTACAAAAGGCCACTTCTCCAAGGTCAGAAAATATAACCAACCACCAGATACACAGCAATACAAACAGCAAATTAAGCAAAATGAGGTGACAGAGGAACATGTTCCAAAGGAACAAGATAAAAGCCCAGAAGAAAAACTAAGTGAAGAGAAAACAGGCAATCTACCTGATACAGAGTTCAAGGTTAGATGATCAAAGAGCTCAGGAGGAGACTGGATGAACAGAGTGAGAAGTTGGAAGTTATTAACAAAGAGCTAAATGTACGTGTGTGTGTGTGTGTGTGTAACTGAATCACTGTGCTGTACACCAGAAACTAACACTGAAAATCAACTATACTTCAAATAAATAAATAAATAAGAACCAAAAAGAGATGAAGAATACAATAACTAAAATGAAAAATACTCTAGAAGGAATCAACACTAGATGAGATGATACAGAGGAACATATCAGCAAGCTGGAAGACAGAGTGATGGAAAGCACTGATGCAGAACAGAAAAAAGATAAATATATATGTAATGACAGTTTAGGAGACCTCTAGGATAACATTCACATTACAGGGAGAAGAGAAGAGAGGAAGAGAGAAAGGGGCAGAGAACTTGAAACTTGAAAACTTCCCTAACCCAGGAAAGGAAACAGACATTCAAGTCCAGTCATCACAGAAAGTCCCAAGAGGATCAATCCAAAGAGGACCACACCAAAATATACTGTAATTAAAATGGCAAGAAACTGAAGGTAAAGAGAGACTATTAAAAGTGGTGAGGAAAAGCAACAAGTTACTTCCAAGGGAACTCCCATAAGGCTACAGCCTGACTTCTCAGCAGAAACGCTAAAGACCAGAAGGAGATGGCATGATATGTTTAAAATGATAAAGGGGGAAAACTTTCAATAAGAACACTCTCCCCAGCAAGGATCTCATTCAGATTTGATGGAGAGATCAAAAGTTTTATAGAAAAGCAAAATCTAAAAGAGTTCAGCACCATCAAACCAGCTTTACAATAAATGTTAAAGGAACTTCTCTAAGTGAAAAAGAAAAGGCCACAGCTAGAAACGTGAAGATTATGAAAGGAAAACTCTCATCAGTAAAGGCAAATATGTAGTAAATCAACCTCGCACAGAGCTAAAAGACAAAGGTTAAAAAGACAAAAGTAGTAAAATCATCTACATCTACAATAAGCAGTTAAGGGATAAACAAAACAAATAGATGTACAATATAATATCAAAAGCAGTAATCATGCAGGGAGGGGAGTAAAAATGCAGGGTGGTTAAAATGCATTTGAAATTAAGAGATCAGGAACTTAAAATAATCATTTTTTATATATGTGTAAAACACCACATATAAACCTCATGGTAACCAAAAATCTGTAATAGATGCACACAAAAAGGAAAAGGAATCCAAACATAACACTAAAGATAGTCATCAAATCACAAGGGAAGAGAACAAAAGAAGAAAGGAAGAAAAAGAACCATAAAAACAATTAACAAAGTAGCAATAAATACATACCTATCCATGACTACTTGAAATTTAAATGGACTAAGTGCCCCAATCAAAAGACACAGAGTGGATGAATGGATACAGAAACAAGACCCATACCTATGCTGCCTACAAGACTCACTTCAGATACAAAGACACACTCAGATTGTTAGTGAGGGGGTGGAAACAGGTATTCCATTTAAATGGAAGCCATAAGACAAAACAGACTTAAACAAAGACTGTTACAAGAGACAAAGAAGGACATCGCGTAATGGTCAAGGGACCAATCCCAGAAGACGATATAACAATTGTAAATATATATGGCCCAACACAGGACCACCTAAATGCATAAAGCAGATATTAATAGACATAAAGGGAGAAAACGGCAGAAACACAATAACAGTAGGGGACTTTAACACTCCACTTACATCCGTAGACAGAGCATCCAGACAGAAAGTCAATAAGGAAACACAGGCCTTAAACAACACTTTAGACCAAGAGCACTTACAGGGGTGGGGGATTAAGTGGCACACGCTATTATATATAAAATAAGCTACAAGGATATATTGTACAATACAGACAATATCACCAATATTTTATAGTAACTATAAATGGAGTATAATCTTTAAAAATTGTGAATCACTATATTGTACACCTGTAACTTACATAATATTGTACGTCAACTATATTTCAGTTAAAAAAATGACCGCACGTAGTAAGTGTTGGTGAGGATGCAGAGAAAAGGAAACCTTGTGCACTGTTGTTGGGAATGTAAATTGGTGCAGCCCCTATAGAGCACAGTATGGAGCGCCCTCAAAAAACTAAACATAGAACTTTACCATATGATCCAGCATTCCAATTCTGAGTATATATCCCAAGAAAATGAAAGCATTAATTCAAAAAGACACATGCACCCATTGTTCATAGAAGCATTATTTAAATAGCCAAGACATTAAAGGAACCTACGTGCCCATCAATAGATGAATAGATAAAAAAAGATGTGATTGAGATACAAATATGCACACAATAGAATACTACTCAGCCACAAAACAGAATTAAATTTCACCATTTGCAACAGTGTGAATGGACTTGGAGGGTATTAGACATCGTGAAGTAAGTTAGAGAAAGGCAAATACTGTGTGTTATCACTTCTATGTGGGATCTAAAAAATACCACAAGCGAACGAATATAACAGGAAAGAAACAGACTCACGATACAGAGAGCAGAACAGTGGTTGTCAGTGGGGAGAAGGAAGGGGAGGGGGCAAAATCGGGGTAGGAGATTAAGAGGTGCAAACTACGTGTGTAAAGGAAATAAGCTACAGGGATACATTGTACATCACAGGGAATATGGCCAATAGTTTATAATCACTACAAATGGAGTACAATCTATGAAATTTTGAACCACTGTTTTACACCTGAAACCAATATAATATTGTACATCAACTATACTTCAATGAAAAAAAAATTTTAAGAGTGAATATTAAAACAGCTCAGATTCTTAGGTACATTGAGAAAATAGAGCATTCATCGCTCTTCAAAGTGGTCCTTTCTGTCCCTTTTTTTCCACTTCTTCAGACGTTTATTCTCTGCTCCCCCCTTTCCCCTCATTTCTCTTGTTGCTCGGGCCCCTCGAGCATACTTAATCGTCTTTGCCAGCCTCATCCAGAGCCCCTGCGAAGCACACAGCAGTCATTGTACCAAGAAGATGACTACGGGTGTAGGAGGGAGAGAGGAAGAGGGAAACCGCACCCAGTCTCTCTGGAGCTTTAAATCTCAGACTGGACACACAAGCCTGCAAGTGGGAAGGAGAACTGACATCTCGCGGGGACCCAGCACATTCCAGGAACGCTGCTTCTCACAGCTCCTCATCTCTCGTCTGTGCAGCGCTCCTAAGGAGGGCAGCCTTTCCCAAAGGGTGCGTGCCGCGTGACTCGAGTCTGTCCCTTCCTTCATTCATTCAGCCACTGTTTACTGAGTTTTGTCTAGGTGCCAGACACTGGTCTTGGTAGAGAAAAAAGCAAGTATGTAGAAGCAGTGACTGCTATTTGCCAGATACTTCTTTCTGCATGTTAACACATTAAATCATAACTTTATAAAGAAGATATTATCATTGTCAGCTCAATGGTACAGACGATAAGACTGAGGCACAGAGTTAACTCATTGCCCAAAGTCACACAACAGGTGTAACAGGCAGGCTCTCCTATGGCCCCCTCGTTACCCCTGCCCCCTAGTGCTCATGCCTTAGCAGGTCTCTCCCCTTGAGTGTGGGCGGGACAAGTGGCTGCTTCTGACCAAGAGAATATGGCAAAGGGGCCAGGCAGACTGTCACTTCCGTGATTCAGCTGTGTAAGGTGGTAACTTCCACCCTGTTAGCGGATTTGATCCCTTGCTGGATCTGAGGAAGCAGGCTGCCATGTTGGAGAGGCGCACACAGCAAGAAACTGGGGGCAGCTTCCAGCCAACAGCCCACAGGAAACTCAGTCCTGCCGACAACCACGTGGGCTTGGAACACATCCTCCTCTAGCAGATGCTTCAACTGGGATCCCAACCCTGGTCCAACACCTTGATTGCAGCCTTGTGAGAGACACTGAAGCAATGGCCCAGCTAAGCTTTCCCGGATTCCTGATCCACAGGAACTGTGAGATAATAAGTGTGCACTGTTTTCAGCCTCGAGGTCTGTGGTGCTTTGCTACACAGCAGTAAATAACTAATACACCTAGTAAGTGGCAAAGGTGCTTGTACTCCGGCAATCTGGCTCCCAAGTCTGTGTCCCCACCCACTGCACTACATCACCTTTCATGTCTAAGGGGATATTCTGTTTGCAAGAAAAAGGTGGTAAAACACATTTGGAGATGTTGACAATCATACTCCCACCCCTTGAAGATTCACATGAAGAGAAGTCCTAAAGTAAAAAAGAGTCTTTGTCTTCACTTGACTTAACGTTGCCCACACTTTATCTGATCACATAGCTCTCTGTTTTGTGTGACACCAGTAGCATCCTCCCAAACCAGGATTCCAAAGAAGACTTTTGGAAAATGCTGAGACAAGCGTCATCCCCTTATTTTGTAGATGAGGAAACAGAGACTCAAACAGGTTAAATAATGTCAAAAATCACCCATGAAGGTGCAGAGCCTGAATGTGAGGTCTGACTCGAAGACATGTTTTTCCCACTAACCCACTTGAAAAGGGAAGGGCAGACAAAATGGCCTGGGTGGAGGGGGCACTGGAGATGAAGTAGCCTGATCGTTATGCACCGCTTACACCTCAGCCAATCAGAAGTCAGCCAGCCCCAACCCCGGAAGCCCTCAGTGCCCAAACGATGTTACATATGGTGGGAAAGAAGGCAGTCTCGTCCCCAGTCGCCACAACTGCAACCTGACTGCGGTGAGATAGGCTGGGTGAAAGGTGCAGCCGAGTGAGCAGGTGAGGGAGCGCCATGGGGCCTGGTGTCCAGACAGGCAATCACTGCTTCTCTACATCCCTTGCTTTGTTTGGTCAAACAGGCCCCGCCCGAGTGTGGCCCTGAGAGTGCTGCCCAGAAGTGAGCTGGAGACCTGCTGTCGTCTTAGGTGAGGTGGCCATCTAAAGTCATCCTATGTCTGAGGGAGCTTAGTATTATCATACCTACTTAGCTGTCCTTTGGAACAGACTCCAAGGGAAATAAGGGGAAGGAGAGAGGGGCATCGCCATGTGGCTACATTGCTCCCCATGAGACGCTGAACCTACATTACAGCGTTTAACTTCCTAACAACTTTAGGAGGGGCTGACTCTCCTCCCTCCCCCATTCTACAGATGAGAAAGATGAGGTTCACAAAGAGTAAGACACCTGCTCAAGGTAAGTCAATGGCAGAGCCAGGATCTAAATGCAGGTGGGTCTGACTCCAAAGCCCAGGTTTCATTTAAATGCAGTCTGGGGCAGGCAGACATCTGGTAGAAACCCTGTCCCTTCTTTCTGCTTTTCACATAAAAGTGACGAAAACTTGATGACTTGGGAGCTTCTGGAGAACTAGCAGTGCCCTTGCTCTGTTTCCAGAAAATTTCACTGCTAAGAACACTTCTAGAAAGGGAGCATTTTACCTCACCTGTGGCAAATACAGAAAACCGCTCTCAGAGCTGCCTTAGGATGTGAGGGCTTGGTTTCCTTTTAATGGCCATTTTATACACGAACTGAAAGGAGCTGCACTTCCTACAATAGCAGAGGGGAGTTTTGCCATCAAGACATCTTGGACGCCACAGGGCTCAGACAGAGCTGAGTCCATCCATGGCAGAAGTTTCGCCCTGTACAGGTGCATGACTTTGGTACACGATTGGCATACCAGTGCCAGCGGACCCACAAACAGCCCTTTGTGCAGACAGGCGGTGAAAGCAGACGGCACAGTTAATATTCTGTAGGGCTACTCCTGGGCTCGCATTTCCTTCAGAGAGAGAGAATGAGTCTTGTAAGACTCCGTCCCTCCTCGATGGGCAGATAACCGTCAATCCACAAGGGAACCTGGCAGAGGAAATCTGCATGTCGTGAATCCCCCCACCTCCGCTCCAGGCACTGTGCATGCATTACCTCATGAAAGCCTCAACGTGTGAGGAGGGCCCTCCCCCACCTGCTGCCCCCAGTTTACAGATGAGGAAAGAGAGGCTCTGGGAGGTTAAGTTACCTGTGCAGGACCATGCAGCTAGTCCATGGCCGAGCCAGGATTTCAGCCAGGTCTGTATGACTACAAAAGTCGCACTCATCCTCTGCACCATGCTACTGCCCACAGGAAGGAACGAAAGGGAAGGCAGAAAACCCTACTGAGTCCCAACTGTGTGCCCAGTGTCTGTGCTGCCACCTTCACATTCAATGCTTACAGTGACCTGCAAGGCGGATATTATTAATTGCTTTTCACAGGTAAGAAAGTGAAAGCTTGGAAAGGTTTAGTAAATTGCTCCAAGATGGGCTGTGATCTGGGCCTAGGTCTGTCTGACGCCAAATCCTGGAATCTTTCCGCTACACCATCAGTACTCACTGACACATTCTGCCCCTCTCCCTGCAGCCCTCCACCTCCACTCTCCCACCCCTCCCCACTCTGCTCCTGAAGCACTGGCTCAAAGGAGCTTAGAAACAGGGACTGGGGGCTGGACTGGTCTTTTGGGCACCAACACGCAGAGCGGAGTTGTGGGGTAAGCTATGGTGAGAAATGATGGATCCAGGCCACAGCTAAGAGTGGATTTTCACTCATGGAGTGACATGGATGCACCAGATGAAGGAGGAGTTTGGGCTACAGAGAAAGCGTGTATTTGTCGCCTCTGGCCTAGTTATTGTACTCACTTAGCTTCAGTGGTCCCATCTTTCAAATGTGGTCAATTCAGCTGTCCCTGGAGGCAATTGACCCTGCAGATGCACAAGCAGAGGAAGAGGTGGTTTCTGGAGAGAGAGGTGCAGTGAGACAAGAGGTCCAAAGCCAAAATCATTCAAGCCCCAAGTGGCAAAGGGAAATTCACCTCAGATGGTACAAGCTCATCTTATATTCTTGCCTTTCCTTCTCCACTCGCCCCTCCTCTTGCTGCCAGTAGATGCAACTGGCATTCTACGTTCTTGTCCCATCCCAGAAAAAATTCGGAGATGAGACATAGTGGTTGAAAAAGTAAAGTGAGGATTTATTAAGGGATGGATAGTACACTCTCAAGGGGAGAGTGGGCAGGCTCAGGTGAGCGGCTGCCCTGAGTTTTTTTAGCAAGTTAGTCACATAGGGTGTAAAAATGAATGGGCAGAATATTCACTGGGGAGGGAAGGGCTTGGGGTCGTATGCCCTGGTTATCATCCTAACTCCACCTTCCCAAAGGGAGGAGGGATTTTAGTCCTTATTTAGTCTGGATTAGAAGTGTTTGTCATGGTGTCAGTGCATGATGGGTACTTCTAATCTGCAAGGCTAATTTTACTGAAATGAGGGCATAATGAGCAAAAGGTTACATTCGGACACTGGAAAGTCCTGCCTTTTCTCACCTTTCTTTGTCTCCAGGCCACTCATCACCCCAAAAGGCATGATCCCTTATCAGCTCAAAGGTTCCTGCTTTTCTTTCTCTGCTCAGGGACCCCTGGTGCTTACATGACGTGTGGTTTCCTGCATTTGGCCTGTGCCCCTCCTTTCTGCCCAATTCCTGCCATTTGGTCTGTGTCCCCATTTCTCCGCTCATATCTAGCTATCTGCCTGCTCTAACACTCTCAGTGCTAAAAGACCCATGAACATTATAATTTCTAGTCTGTTTATTTTTGCCTGGCAAGGAACCAATTTGCTTCATTTTTGTGTGTCAGATTACATTATGTGATTCCCACTTTTAGTTCACTACATCCATTTAGGGAAGCATCTGAAAATAATGAAACATGTTTTTAAGTAAGTGTTTCAAAAATGAGTATCTTCTTGTGGGAGGCAAGAGGTCTTGGCCTCTGGTTCTGTCTTGTTCTTTTGTCCATTTGATCCCTGCACAGCAGGCTGTCTTGAGTCGTGACTCCCTGTCACATCATCCACCCATTTGTTTGTTAATCCCCTCATTCACTAAAATGTATTTATTTCTTTATTTAACAATCACCAAGTCATAGACTGGGTTGGTTGCTTGGGAAACACGATCACAGATGAGCAAAAAATAGACACAGACCTTCTCCGTATGGAATTTAAAGTCTAGTGGAGGAGAAAGAAATTAATCACATACCAAAAAATATATAATTAAAAACTCTGATAAGGGCTTGGAAGGAATAGTACCTGATGCTTTAAGAGCAAATGATAGAAGGACCTGACCTGATTGAAGAAAATGATGTTTGAGATGAGTTCCAAAGAATGGAGCGTGAGTTGAGGGGCTAGGGGCCCCTAGGACATGATCAGATTTGCATTTTGAGAGGGTCCCTGGCTACAAGGTAGAGAACAGGCTGGGAATGGTGGCAGTAGAAGGCGCAGGTCCCAGGGAATGAGAGAGAGCAGGTAGGAAGCTATCACAGGACTCCGCAGAAATGTGACGTTACCTCGGACTAGGGCGAGGCCACAGGGGAGAACAATGGGCAGTTAGGAGCTCTCACAGCACCAGCATTGGCCAGAGGGTGGAAGGGGGAGGGGCCGAGACAGACCCTGGGGGTCTGGGGAACTGGACGGCTGGTGGCGCCATTCATTAAGCCTGGCACCCACTGCGCACCCAGCATGGTACCCAGGGATCCAGAGGAAGCAGTGATCCCGGACTTCCCGTGTCCCTGCCAGACAAAGGCCAGGTTCCACAACCTCTCACACAAACCCCACCCAAGTCTTTCAGTGCAATTTGAACCCTATAACTGCTCCCCTGACTGTACTCCGAACCCTGGCCATATCCTCTCTGTCCAAGAAGGTGCCGGGCCCAATTCTAGATTCCATAGAAACGAGACATGTGCAGGCTCCTGCGCTGGTGTGGAGGCGGCCCTTCCCCCCAACGCGGACCCGCAGCCCCACTAGCAGCCCCGCAGGTCCACGTGGGAGGGTCTGGCTGGGTTGTGACCTCGCTTTCCATGTCCACTCTGTCCCAGTTCCCAGCAGCTTCTCAGGCACTGCCCCCATCTCAGCTGCGCATCTAGTGCCTGCACCTGATGGCTGAATTTGGCTCTCCTGGCGTTAATCTTTCTGCGCCCTGAAGTCAGAACGCTCTTTACCCTCCTAGTTCTTTCCACCATCTCTGCAGGGCAGGCCTCTACAATTAAAACAATTGTGAACTGTTAAATGTATAATTTACTATTAAAATTACATTTAAAACTAAATTTATATTTAAAAGTCCTGTGGCAAAGAGCATGAGAGCATCAGGTTTGGATTTTGTTTTGTTTTGGGGGAGAACAGTAAATATTTACGGGATGAATGAACGGAAAAGGTGGGGGTAGGGTGGGCCTTGCCACGGGGCTGAAATTCTGGGACTGGAAAGCGTCACTTCTTTCTCCTCTGGATAAGAGAGAAGGGACAGTATTTATCAGGCCTCTGAGGAAGTCTTCTGCTGACCACAGTGCCCCTTTGAACAGAGGAGAGAGGAAACAGATCTAAAAAGGTGAATGTGAGGATAGAGGCTTAAAATAAGCCTGCAAACCCACTGGGAGTAGCAAGACGCACTTGCATTCAGTGCCTTATGGTCGCCACAGCCCCACCTGGGCTTCATAATGACCCCGTCGGGTGGGTGTTCTTTCCTCTTTTACAGGGAAAAAAACTCAGAAAGATTGTCTAAACTGTCTGACATGTACTTAATCAGCTAAGTGGGAGCTCAAACTTAGACTTCTCTCTAAAACCTGCAAGAACAGATATTCCTTCTCAAGATCTCCCTCTCTCTATAGTGGTGACTTCAGAGAAAAATCTAAACACTTTCCATTCTTGCCGACTCATAATCTCGAATCATGCAGATAATCACCACATTCTCACACATTTACTGTTCCCCCTACCCAAAACAAAAGAAGACAACACAAAAAAATGGAGGCACTCACTCTCTTTGTCACCGCGCCACTGTTTGGGTGCTTGGGGGTACAGAAGTAAAAAAATTAAAAAAGCAGCTCCCAAGAAGCCCATGGTCGGGGGGGAATTAGCAAGATAAACATGTCCTGTGATAGGACATGTGCCTTACGATAAGGCAGGAGGGTGTTAGGATAGAATGGCAACAGTGAGGAGGAAGATTTAACCAGGAGTCCAGGAGGTTCACAGGAGAGGTGAAGTTTAAAGAGGGCAGGGGGCAAAAGTAGTCAAACTGTGATCTTCCTGGGGACCATGAGCAGGAAAGAGATGTTGAGGACAGGAGGGCTTTCTTGAATCAAAAGAAGCCACATTGGAAAAGAAAAAGAGAAAGAATCTTCCTCTCTCCCCTTGCTCCTCTCTGGGTGTTTTCCTGTCAGGCCAGGGAATTTTTCACCACAGAGGAATCAAACATTCTTAGATTGCAGAGTGAGACAACTCGCTCTTGCATGTTCTTTTAAAAGCATGTTGCAACAAAACTGGTGACCTGGTAAGAACCCACAATAGGTTGTCTTCTTTTTTTTTTTTTCCTTCCTTTGCTTCCCCTTTTACCTGAAATGGACAAATGTGACATATACCACCAACACTGATAAATTAGACAGCCACAAAGCCTAAGCCAAGCAACTTTGGAGAAAGTAAATATTTTTGTAGAAATCACACATGCGCAATAATCAAGGGACAAAGAAATTAGCAAACTCTTTAAGTTACATTCAGAGCCCTATCCCTGGCATTTACTTGAAAATATTAAGTACCTTCAAGGCAAATCACTGAAGTGGCTGAACAATCTCTACTGCAATATTTAATGATGCTTATAAATCCTAAAACCCTCACAGGGCCATTGCTGGCTGGCAGTGGAAGAGCGATGTTTCTGAAATTGCGAGTGCTTAATTTTATCTAACAAAGTCAGTTATCAATAAAGTCTGCATCCATGTCTGAATCCAATTCGTCTCTTCCTCTGTCATTCAGGATGTCCAGGAATCTGTATGAACAGAGTTGGCAAACTCTCGCTGTAGAAGTCCAGATAGTAAATATTTTCGGTTTTGCTGGCCAGGGTGTCATTGTTGCAACTACTCAGCTCTGTCACAGAAGGCAAAGAGCAGCCACAAATAATCTGTAAACAAATACAGGTCTGTGTTCCAACAAAACTTTATTTATGGACACCAAAATTTGAATTTCATGTAATTTTTATGTGGCATAAAATACTGTTCTTCTTTTGATTTTCTTTAAACCATTTAAAAATGTAAAACCTATTCTTAGATCGTCACCACACAGAAACAGGCAGTGGGGTGGATTCAGCCTGTGCCATCATCTGCCCACCTCTGATTTTGAATAATGGGTTGGGCATGTGGGAATGGAACAAAGAACACAAACTTTGCCTTTCCACAGTCCTTAGATCCAGGCCACTGGGCGAGATCCTTAACCTCCTGGGCCTCTGTTTCTGCTCTCTAAAATGAAGACAATCAAAGGGCCTTGGTGAGGATTAAATGAGGTGACGGGTGGGTCTTGACAGAAATTCCTGAAGAATCCAGATAGTTGAGCTCAGGAGGGATCTGAGTGCTCCTTAAATGCCAGCTCTCTTTCTTTCCCTGACTTGCCAGTTGTCTTTGGACCTGTGTTTGTTGTTTACTTCTTTTTCTTTATATTTAATATATATCTTCCTTGTAGCAACAGATTCAGTACAGAAGTATGAGAATAGATTTGCTCCTGATGGGAAGAAAATCAGCCTCCTCCCTGTTGACTTGGACCCTTGCAGCCTGACTCGTTTCCTTTTGGTGTTGGTGCCTGAACTGGCCCCTGAAGGGCAGGTATCAGCTACCATTAAATATCAGGGAGAGGCTAATGAAGCCACAGCTGATTGATCAAGCCGGATGCCATCTCCCCGTGAAGGCATCCCCACAGGGACGCGGGGTCTCTTTGAGAGGATTTACAGCAGTGTCAAATGTCAGTGGGAATTATATGCATCTCATCTTTCTTAGCAGAGCTGTCACCCACTACCCACCTCCCTCAGGCTCCCCACAGTTGGCAATAATCAGTTACCAATCACAAAAATCACAGGTCAGAGCATCTTCCCTCAAGTTCAGTGTGTCTCACAGGCTGGATGGATGTGGGGAGGCATCCCTGACCGTCATAGATGGAAAAAGTGAACAATAAGCCCCGGGAAGAAACCGTCTTCCTGAGAGCTAGAGAATGGAATCCCAGTGGGATCTTCAGAATCATCAATAATTGATCCTTTCCAACTATGAAAATATCTGGAAGTTATTTTAAAGAGATACTCTCTGACTTACTGCTTCTTGAGGAATGGGATCAGAAATCCTTTCATATCAAATGCTTCATATCAGATCTTGAGAATCCCCAAAGACATCTATTCCAACTGGCGAAGACTCCAGAGTTGAACAGGTGTCATCAGAGAAAGCTGAAATGTACTAGGTATGATGCAGCTTCAGAATTAAGAGTCAATGTCCAGAGTGCCTCGCCCACAGCTGCCGGACAAAGAGCGACGTCCAGACCCGGAGACACGGAGGCGACTGAGCCGGGCTTGGTGACAACTGGGAGCCCAGAGCCACCGTTGGGGGAAGAGGAAAGGGCTGGCCCGAACTCAGTCCCGGAGCGTGAATCTGCAGGCTCCTTGTCGACTCCTGAGGCCCCACTACCTGCTCCTGAGCCCTCCAGCCCCAACGCCGCGGTCCCCGAAGCAAATCCTACGCCTCCTGAGGCGGCCTCCGCGGCCCTGGAGCTGCCCCTCGGGCCCGCACCGCTGGGCTCCGCGCCACTTGCCGAAGCCGCTCTACATTCTCCGCCAGGCCCTGGCGGCTGCTGGCCCGGCCCAGAGACGTTCCGCCAGCGATTCCAGCAGTTCCGCTACCAGGACACGGCAGGCCCGAGGGAGGCATTCCGGCAGCTGCGGAGCTCTCCTGCCAGTGGCTGAGGCCCGACATCCGCACGAAGGAGCAGATCGTGGAGATGTTGGTGCAGGAGCGGCTGCTCGCCATCCTACCCGAGGCGGCGCGGCCCCGGCGGCTTAGCTGCCGCACCGACGTGCGCATCACAGGCTGAGCTGTGAGCGGCCCGGCCCGGGCCTCTCTGGACTGGAGCCATGATCGAGTCTCTCTTCACAACGCTTTAATGAAAAACGCGTTTTGGCAACTCGTGTGTCCTTTTCGTTCGTCCTTTTACCATGTTTATTTTCCCGAGCCTGTTTCCAGCCTCCTTTCTGGCCGGTGGCGAAATTAAGTTGAGAACCCATGAGAATAAAGCCTTTGTTTCTTATTCAAAAAAAAAAAAAAAGAGTCATTGTCCAAATCTCTGCCACTTACTGGCTTGGGATCCTGAACTTACCTCTCAGATTCTTAGTACTTGACTCTCTAAGCAAAGGGAAGATGCAGATCATAATTTCTAATGTTTCTGTGGTGATTAAATGAGATAACCAATGAGACAGCCATCTGCTGAGTTGCTGGGTTTTCCTATTAATATTTCTTCCAGGAAGATCCTTCTGATCATAAATTCCTCACCAAAGGTTTATACCTTCGGTGAGACCCTTAAGGACAGAAAATCCCTCCTATTCCTCACCATCCTGAGCAACTAACAGGGTCCCTGGACCCAGTAAGTATGTAAGAAGCCCAAAGTCTAACCACTGAGTTGGGAGTTTTATAAAGAGGGAAGAGAAACAAGAGGGGATGAAATTATCAATGAAATAGTTCAAGATAATTCCCAGAGTTAATGTTTCCAGATGGAAAGTTCCAAGCACCCAGAACATGGGATACAAAAAACCACGTATCTAGGCACATCACTGTAATAAAGTCTTGTTTTACCAGGGAAAAAAAAAATTGATTCTAAAAGCTTCTAAAGGAAAAGATTTTTTAAAGTAAGTCGAATTAGAATATTGTCAGATTTCTCACTGATAGGAACACAATCATAGTAGGAGACTTTAACACACCATTAACATCAATGGACAGATCTTCCAGACAGAAAATTAACAAGGCAACAGAGGAACTAAATGACACAACAGAACAATTGAACTTGGTTGATAATTTCAGAACAATACATCCCCCTAAAAGATAGAACATACATTCTTTTCAAGTGCACATGGAACATTTTCTAGGATAGATCATGTACTTGGGCAACAAAGAAGCCTCAATAAATTTAAGAGGATAGAAATTATTTCAAGCATCTTTTCTGAACACAATGCCATGAAACTAGAAATCAACCAGAGAAAAACAAAGGAGGAAAAAAAACACAGCATGGAGATTAAACAATATGCTACTAAAAAACCAATGGATCAATGTTGAAATCAAAGAAAAATTAAAAAAGACTTTGAGACAAACGACAATGAAAACACAACCACACAAAATCTATGGGTTGCAGCAAAAGCAGTCCTAAGAGGGGAAGTTCATAGTGATACAGGCCTTCCTCAAAAAAGAACAATCTCAAATAAACAATCTAACCTACCAGCTAAAAGAATTAGAAAAAGAAGAGCAAACAAAACCAAAAGTCAGCAGAAGGAAGGAAATAATAAAGATCAGGAAGGAAATAAATAAAATAGAGAGGAAAAAAAGACAATAGAAAAAATCAGTCAAACCAAGAGCTAGCTTTTTGAAAGAGTAAACAAAATTGACAAACCTCTGGCCAGGCTCAGCAAGAAGAAAAGACAGAGAACACAAATAAACAAAATAAGAAAGGAAAATAGAGAAATTACAACCAATACCACAGAAATACAAAATATCATAAGAGAATACTATGAACAACTGTATGGCAACAAAATGGATAACCTGGGAGAAATGGACTAGTTTCTGGAAACACACAGTCCACCAAGACTGAATCAAGAAGAAATAGACCACTTGAACAGACTGATCACTAGAAATGAAATAGAATTAGCAATAAAAAACTTCATTGCAAATAAAAGTCCAGGACTAGATGCCTTCACTGGAGAATTCTACCAAACATACAAAGAACTCATACTGGTCCTTCTCAAACTCTTTCAAAAGATTGAAAAGGACGGAGTACTCCCAAACTCATTCTATGAAGCCACCATCACCCTAATACCAAAACCAGACAAAGACACTACCAAAAAAGAAAATTACAGACCAATATCACTGATGAACATAGATGCAGAAATCCTCAACAAAATATTAGGAAACAGACTCCTACAGCACATAAAAAATATCATATACCATGATCAAGTTGGGTTCATCGCCAAGACACAAGGATGGTTCAGGATACACAAATCAATCAATGTGATACACCACATCAGCAAGAGAAAGGACAAAAACTACATGATCATCTCAATAAATGCAGAAAAATCATTTGATAAAATTCAATACCCATTTATGTAAAAATTCTCACCAAAGTGGATAAAGAGGGAACATATCTCAAATAATAACAGCTATTTATGACAAACCTACAGCCCGCATAGTGCTCAATGGTGAAAAGCTGAAAGCCTTTCTACTAAAATCTGGAACAAGACAAGGTTGCTCACTCACCCCTCCTATTCAGCATAGACTTGGAAGTCCTAGTCACAGCAATCAGGCAAGAGAGAGAAATAAAAGGGATCAAAATCAGACAAGAAGAGTTAAAATTGTCACTATATGCAGATGACATGATACTATATATAGAAAACCCTGAAAGCTCCACACAAAAACTACTAGAGCTGATAAAAGACTTTGGCAAGGTAGCAAGGTACAAGATTAACATACAAAAATCAGTTGCATTTCTTTACACTAATAATGAATCAAAAGGAAAAGAAAGTAAGGAAACAATCCCTTTTAAAATAAACAATAAAATACTTAGGAATAAATCTGACCAAGGAGGTGTAAGACATACATGGAGAACTACAAAACACTGATTAAGGAAATTAAAGAAGACTTAAAGAAATGGAAAGATAGCCCATGCTCCTGGACTGGAAGAATCAATATCATTAAAATAGCCATACTGCCCAAGGCAATCTACAGATTTAATGCGATACCTATCAAATTACCCAGGACATTTTTTACAGAACTGGAACAAATGATCCTAAGATGTATGTGGAATCACAAAAGACCGACAATTTCCAAAGCATTATTGAAGAAAAAGAACGAAGCTGCAGGAATAACCCTCCCAGACTTCAGACAATATTACAGAGCTACAGTAATCAAAACAGCATGGTATTGGCATAAAAACAGACATATGGATCAATGGAACAGAATAGAGAGCCCAGAAATAAATCCACAGACCTACTGTCAATTAATCTTGACAAAGGAGGCAAGAATATACAATGGACAAAAGACAGTCTCTTCAGCAAGTAGTGTTGGGAAAACTGGATAGCAGCATGTAAATCAATGAAGTTAGAATACTCCTTCATTCTATACACAAAAATAAACTCAAAATGGCTTAAAGACTTAAATATAAGACAAGACAGAATAAATCTCCTAGAACAACACATAGGCAAAACATTCTCTGACATAAATCTAAGCAACATCCTCCTAGAACAGTCTACCCAGGCAATGGAAATAAGAGCAAAAATAAACAAATGGGACCTAATTAAACTCATAAACTTTTCCACAGCAAAGGAAACCATAAGCAAAACAAAATGACAACCTATGGAATGGGAATGGAAGAAAATATTTGCAAATGATGCAACTGACAGAGGCTTAATTTCCAGAATATATAAACAGTTCATACAACTTAATAAGGAAAAAACAAACAACCCAATCCAAAAATGGGGAGAAGACCTAAACAAGCATTTCTCCAATGAAGACATACAAATGGCCAATAGACATATGAAAAAATGCTCAGTATCACTAATTATCAGAGAAATGCAAATCAAAACTACAATGAGGTATTACCTCACACCAGTCAGAATGGCCATCATTCAAAAGCCCACAAACAATAAATGCTGGAGAGGGTGTGAAGAAAAGGGAACCCTACTACACTGCTGTTGGGAATGTAGTTTGGTGCAACCATTATGGAAAACAGCATGGAGATTTCTCAAAAAACTAAAAATAGACATACCAGGTGATCTAGCAATTCCACTTCTGGGTATATATCCCAAGGGAACTCTAATGAGGAAAGACACATGCACCCCAATGTTCATAGCAGCACTGTTTACAATAGCCAAGACATGGAAGTAACCTAAATGTCCATTGACAAATAACTGGATAAAGAAGCTGTGGTGTATTTATACAATGGAATACTACTCTGCCATAAAAAACAATAAAGTAATGCCATTTGCAGCAACATGGATGGACCTAGAGATCATCATTCTAAGTGAAGTAAGCCAGAAAGAGAAAGAAAAATACCATATATCACTTATATGTGGAATCTAAAATAAAAAGAAAAGAAAAAGGGAAAAAAAGGACACGATGAACTCACCTACAAAACAGAAACAGACTCTCAGACATAGGAAACAATCTTATTGTTACCAGGGAAAGGGGTTGGGAAGGGATAAATTTGGGAGTTTGAGATTTGCAAATGTTAGCCACTATATATAAAAATAGATTTTCTTTTTGAAGTTTCTTTTGTATAGCACAAGGAACTATGCTCAATATCTTGAAATAACCTTTAATGGAAAAATAAAATGAAAATGAATATATGTATGTATATGCAAGACTGGGATAGCAGAAATTGATACACTGTAATTAACTGTACTTCAATAAAAATAAATAAACAAAAATTTTTAAAAGAATATTATCAGATTTCTCAACAGACAACATTGTAAAATGACTGTAACTCAATAAAAAATGTTTAAAAAAGACTTCTCAACAGTAACACTGTATGTCAGAAGAACAATGCCTCTGAATTCTAAGGGTATTAATTTTTGGACTCAAGTAGATATTTTCATGTATACAAGTTCTTAAGAAATTTGTCTCCAATACACCTTATTTTAGGAAGCTATTTGAGAATGTGCCAGAGCGAAACAAAGACCTAAACCAAGAAAATGGAAGATGAGGGACCAGAAAAGAGGATAACAACCAAGAGAGCAGTCAAGCCGAATCCCAGAGTCCAGACAGGGCAGCAAGAAAGGTTCCAGGAAACAGACACCTGATCTAATGGCACAGCTTGGGCTGGGGGTAGAGAAGATGGATATAAAGGAAGGCAATACAGTAACTTAAATGCAATCAAAATACACTGCTGCTTTTTCTTGTCCATAATTTCTACTCAGCCATAATAATGGAAACACCATGTAACTGAAAATAAGTAAATTACTGTATTGGGAGGATTGAGTCGGGGAGGGGAGACTGGTGCAACAGACATGATCCTTATTCGTTACAGCAGGAAGTAAAGGAAAAGGTCTAAAGGGGATAGACCACGGAACAGTAGCCTGATATTACTTACAGCTATGGAAGCCACTACCAGAAGAAAGGGCTAGAGGGATGCCTCTAAGAAGTAGGACTGAGGGCTAAGAAGAGTGACGCAGGGACTGTTTCTTCACTGTAGATCTTCATACCACTTGATTTCTTAACCATGCACATTATTGCTTTGACAAAAATTTTTAAATCTAAGGGAAGTATGATACAAAACAATAAATCTGATGGACAAAGGAAGAATGTAAAACAGGTAATGCATCGAGGGTTTGGGGTAATTGTTTTCTCTCTCTTTGTTACATTTAGTTGTGGTGGATTATATATTTGTATACAAACGTACATTTATTATATGATTATATATTATATTTTATTATATAGTATATAAATATTGACATATTTTTTATCTATTATGTACATTTATATATTAGGCCTAATTTCAGCATATGCTATAGCACAACAATTTTAATATTGTTATAGAGAGGATTCTAGTAAGATGGACAGCAGTGGGATGATAATTTCTCATATCTGTAAATCAAAAAAAAAAAAAAAAGAGCAACGAGATAACAAAAGCAAAAAATGGGCAGAAATGGTCAAAATGTGACAAGGTATACTCATAAACCCCAAAATACAAATGAGTGGGGACAAACCACCAACAGCCACAAGACCTGAGACTAGCAGCATCCATGTAGGAGGAAGCAGAGAGAAGCAACTGGGCAGCATCTGAGATCAGGAGAACCCTGAACAGCCCACAGGTATTCACTAGGAAACATGGAGGGCCAACTGGAAAACAGCAGCCAAAATGGGGAAGGGGTTGGCCGCCTCCAATACTGCATGAGGATAGGGGGTCTGTGGTGAATACTGAGGGCTTACTGCTAGGACTGGGCCCCATACATAGGAGAAAGTACACACCAGAAAGGACGTGTCCATAAAACAAAATAAAACTATGACTGTTCAAATCAAGCTCAAACAGGGGGAAGGGTATAGCTCAGTGACAGAGCATGTGCTTAGCATTTCACAAGGTTCTGGGTTCAATCTCCAGCACCTCCGTTAAAAATTAATTAATTAATTAAATCTAATTATCTCCTCACCACAAAAAAAAAAAAAAAGAAAGACATCAATGTATTGTTTGAAAAAAAAAGCTCAAATATATTTTTTGAAATTGAAAGGACATTCTAATTCAGAATTAGAAAAACTCAGAGGTGAGGTGACAGAATTCAGGAAAGAACTGAAAATAATAGAAAAAAATCATTTCAGAAATAAAGTTTGGACTAGATAAAACACAAGATCAAATAAACACAGCACGTTTTTACCCATTCATCTACTGATGTGCCCTTAGGATGCTACCATATCTTGGCAATTATGAAGAATGTTGCTGTTAATAGCAGAGAGTATGTATCTTTTTGAATTAATTCTTACTTTGTGATTGGCTTTATTCCTTTGATAACTATGTAAGTTTAAAAAGCTAAAGCTCTAAACATTCTTAGAAATAATGAATAGTAGATATATGTAAATGTTTAAAATATGTGCAGTATATTGTGTATATGTATTTACAATATGTTGTATATGTGCAGTCAAATTGTAACCATTCTACCTAATAAAACTGAAAAATGAAAAAAAATTTCAAAATAAACACAACATGTTTCTTAAGAGGAATAGAAGGTGAAAAATGGGGAAAATTTAAAATAAAAAATGAAGAACAGATAA
The DNA here is from genome assembly GCF_048564905.1 of Vicugna pacos. Taxonomy (NCBI): domain Eukaryota; kingdom Metazoa; phylum Chordata; class Mammalia; order Artiodactyla; family Camelidae; genus Vicugna; species Vicugna pacos. The sequence continues at coordinate 31,631,159 of NC_133002.1, forward strand.
AAAAAGATCAAGAGAAATCGACAAATACTGAAGATAGGCAAAGAAGATCATGATAACAGAGTCTCTAAGGAAGAAAACCACAAGGGACTAGAACAGGCACAAAAATTAAATTAAATTAAATTAAAAAAAAAAGACTTGAAACTTTATACTCAAGAGTAGACCCCAAACCTGAGAATATTGATCCAGAATGACCAGCACCAAGGCATTCTAGAAAAATGACTAGACTTCTAAGAAAAAGAAAAAATCCTTGAAAATATGAGTATATGACTTAATAAGGGAAAGAAATTCAAATTATTATCAGACTTTTCAACAGCAATACTTTATGCCAAAAAGGAAACAGAAAAACATATTTAAGATACTCGGGGAAAGAAAGTATGAGCCAAAGATTTTACATCTAGGAAAATCGACCTTCCAGTGTAAAAGGCTGTTGTTTGCAATCTCAGGAGTTCCCCAGGTGAAACCTGAAACCGGCCTCCACCCATGGAGAGCAAGGAGAGTCGGTAGAAAGAGACAGACCTTCCAGATTGGGAGGTGGCAGTTTTAATAAGCAGGGAACTTACTTGCAAGGCATGTCTTTTAAGTAAGATGAGCAGATCTCTGCACCTGCCTGCCAAAATCTTAAAGTTTATACAGACGCCTTAACTAGTTCAGTCACGTAGTCAGTCTAGTTGGTTTCAGCAACTCTTACTCTCTCAAGGCTGCATCCTTGAGGCAGCTTCTAACGCGGAGGAGGTAGGCGGAATGCAAGTCCCAAGCATGAGGAAGGGATGAGGGGCCTCCTATTGCCCAAGTCCCGCTCACAGGTCAACTGGCGGTCACGTCCTCCTGATGTCCTCCTCCTTCAAAGACATAGACAAATGTTATCAACCTGCAATAAATTTCCCAAGCCAGCTCCACTTCTGTCTACTGAAAAGGTCTAGAAACAATAAGCAACTTCAGTAGCAGTGATCATCACCAGAAAATGTGGTCTTGAAATGCAATTTCTCATTCAAAGAAAACAGTGATCTCAGAGAAATGGCTCGTTCCTGGTCTGGGAGAGGAAATATGCAAGATGAGCCTGGAACATTTTGCCATACTGAATTGTAAGGAAACTATAAAAACCACTAGAGTCATGTCAAAGGACTCAGGAACAAATCTGAATAAGTTTCCACTGGTCAAAGATAGGACAACTTGAACTTCGATGACAATAACTGCAGTAGATTAAAAGCCATCAAACATATTTAAACCTGTAGATTTTTTAAAAATTTTAATGCAGATACTAATGGGAATTTAACCTAGGACCTCGTGCATGCTAAGCCTGGGCTGTACCCACCCCATCCCCCCCAACAGATTTGTGACTATATTTTTTTTTAAAAAAGGTTGGTCAATTATGCTGAACACTGGAATTTGACACAACATTGTAAAATGATTATAAATCAATAAAAAATGTTAAAAAAAAAAAAAGTTTGGTCACCCTCAGAAAGGATAGGAAACTAACTCATCTTGAAAACTAATAAGTCATGAGATCAACAGATACAAACAACTATACATAAAATAGATAAGCAACAGGGATATACTGTACAGCACAGGGAATTATAGCCATTCATTTGTAATAACCTATAATGGAATATAATCTGCAAAAATACTAAATCACTATTCTGTATACCAGAAACTCACACAATATTGTAAATCAACTATATTTCAATTTTTTTAAAAAGTTGGTAAGTAAAGAGAAATTATCTGGCATTTATCCCACCTGTCCTGTATGACTTCACCACTGGGTAACCAAATAATAAATGAGGGTATCTCTTTATAAAAGTATTCCAATAAGTGAAAAGGAAATGGTAGAATTAGAATACCACCATTCTGCAACCCCTGATGGACTTCAGCATAAAAAGACCACCAGACATTACACAGCATCTATAGTCATGCCTAAGACCACCTGTGGTTTTGCCAAAGGGATTGACCTTGATTTCTGATCCTGTTTCTGATCTGCCAATTTGTGAAACACAGAGGACTGAGGAGTTTGCCCAACTGCACCATGAGATTGCAGTCAGCAAAATCCAGACTGCAGGAAACTACAAGTCAAATGGTTTGAATTCTTCAACAGAGAAATTGTAAAGAAAAAGAAAGGATGGAGGAGGAACTTACAGATTAAAAGGGACTTAAAAGAAATATCACACTTTTTTCAAATGGGTAAGACTAAATGATACTTTTTCAGGACACACACTTGCATAACAAAACTGAAAAAGCAAAGAAGTGATTACCATAAAAGTCAGGAGAGTGGTTATTTATAGGAACAGAGGGCACTGGACAGGGACAGGCCAAGTGGAGGGGTTCCTGCAGTAGATGGCAAAGTTCTATTTCTTGACCTGGGTGGTGTTTGCCTTATAATAATTCAATAAGACGTACATGTCTTATGTGTGAGTTTTGGTATCTGTGCTTTATTTTTCAATTTTAAAAAATGTGTGATATGCTTAAGTAAAGACGATAAATTAGGAGGGGAGGGTAAAACTCAGTGGTAGAGTGTGTGCTTAGCATGCACAAGGTCCTGGGTTCAATCGCCAGTACCTCCATTTTAAAAATAATAATAATAAATAAATAAAAATACAAAAAAACATAAATTAGGGGTTTTCACATGGGGCAACTGAAGTATAAAATGATAAATTTAGCCATACCTATCTATATTTCAAGATAATATTGGTCTCATGTGCTTCACAGGGTCAGAAGAAAACAAAATAATGAATTTGACTATGGATGAGTAAGTGTGAAGGACTATAGAAACACAAGGTAAAAATAAACTTAGGCTGACCAAGCACCGGATAAATGTCAGAGACAGTGCTAATGAAGTCCTTTGTAAGTACAATTGAACCCTTTACACATCTCTGTCAGATAATTAGCATCATTTCAGATGTGGCAGCTAAGTCTCAGAGAGGTTCAGGAACTTACCAGTGTCACTGGGCTAACAAGTAAAAGAGCTTTTTTCACTTCATAAATTAATATTCCAGAGGTAAGAGAATAAAGAAGCAACAGCATCTACCCTGACAACGCGCTGAACAACAAAGAAAGGAACCCAATGCTTTCACTGAACAAAATGGAATGTTCTTGGTGATATGCAAAAGCAAGAAGCCCAGGAAAAGCGCAAGGACCGTCGCCACCGCCGCCACCACCGCCACCGCGCAGAAGCTGAGGAGACCCGGCCGCCACCCCGCCGCGCCTTCCGCCGCCGGCTCCCGAGTTCTAGGCGTGCAGACATGCCTCAGCCGAGGACATTAAAAAGGCATATCGGAAACTGGCCCTGAAATGGCATCCAGATAAAAATCCTAAGAATAAAGAAGAAGCGGAGAGAAAATTCAAGCAAGTGGCTGAGGTGTATGAGGTGTTATCAGATGCTAACAAACGGGACATCTACGGCAGATATGGCGAAGAAGGATTAAACGGTGGTGGTGGAGGTGGAAGTCACTTTGACAGTCCATTTGAGTTTAGCTTCACATTCCGAAACCCAGATGACGTCTTCAGGGAATTTTTTGGTGGAAGGGACCCATTTGCTTTCGACTTCTTCGACCCATTTGAGGACTTCTTCGGGAATCAAAGAGGCCCCCGTGGGAGCTGGAACCGAGGATCACGGTCGTTCTTCTCTGCTTTCAGTGGATTTCCTGCCTTTGGAGGGGGATTTTCTTCTTTTGATACAGGATTCATGCCCTTTGGTTCACTAGGTCATGGAGGCATCATGTCTTTTTCTTCCGCGGCATTCGGTGGTGGTGGGATGGGCAACTACAAATCTGTATCAACTTCTACTAAGATGGTTAACGGCAGAAAAATCACTGCAAAGAGGATTGTCGAGAACGATCAGGAAAGAGTGGAAGTTGAAGAGAACGGCCAGTTAAAGTCCTTGACAATAAATGGTAACGAGCAGCTGCTGCGCTTGGAGAACAAGTAGCTCCCGGCCCGCGCGGCACAGGAACGTGCCGCGTAGCGGGCGCCCCGAGGCCTGGCAGGTTTCAGACGAACTCGCCTTTTCGTATAACTGTACCTGATCTAACGTATTTATACACAGCTCATCGGAGCCCTGTTTGTCATAGACTTTTGAGTTTATTGTTGGGACCACATGATAGGACCTTTTTTTGTCTTTAATATTGTAAATCTCTGTATGCACTTTGCTTTTTTATTAAACATAATTCAACGCGGCCATGACTCTTTCGTACACTGACACCAGCCCGGGCCTGCTTCCCATTGTGCTTGCAACGTGAGCCAACTAGTGTAAGCCTGCTGTGAAGTTAACATTGCCAGGACGAACCTTCCACAAAAGTAATTCCAGTTTTCTTCAGTATTTCCAGTAGTGAAAGACATTCTTGCGTTAATGGTAACACATTTCTGGTTTAATATGAATTGAGGATGTTTTCTAGTTGTGCATGAATGCTGGCAACTTAGTAAGTTTTGAAAATTGTTTAGGTATGTAATGTTAAGCTTAGGTTTAAAAAAGTAAAGATGGTAAACTGGGTCTTTGTTATTTGCTTAAAAAAAAGAAAATAAATGCAAATGTGTTTGGTGCAAAAAAAAAAAAAAAAGAAGAAGAAGCCCAGAAGCGGTGGATGAGAAACTATCCTTTGTAGAAAGCGCAATGGTGTAAAAACACACTGGTATCTTTTCAGCAATATCATATTATAATACCTGTGATAAGAATTAAGTGCTTCTGCAGTTTTCTAATGCATAAATAGATGATAGGTCTTATTTCAAGTTGGAGGGACTCAAAGTAATTCCACTCAATAGACATCTAAGTGAACACCCCACTGAAGGCTCAGTGCACCCCCTGCACGGATGAACCCACCAGCTTCACAGCCGCTGCACGCCCTTCCTGGTCCCTCCTGAGAGAGACCTGCATCCCGGTGCTTCTGAGCAACAGAAGTTTGGCCCATGGGTTTCCAGAGAATTGCACCAGGCAGAATTCTGGCACGGGGAGGAGCAGTTGGAAGGCGAGAGAATTTACAAACGTGAAAGTCAGGCAGGTCCCCAAGGGAAACAGCACTCATTCCAGAGGCCACTCTGAGAGTGGAAGGAGCCCTGGACTCAGAGGCAGGACACCTGAGGTCCTGACTGCTATTTGCTGGATTTGGGACCTCAGACCAAGTCATTTAACATTTCTGAAACTCAGCTTCCCAGGGGTATAAAAGGGTTAATAACAACTGCCCTGCCGACCTCACTAGACTGCCCCATGGTCAGATGAGACAATAATGACAGCTGGCATTTACTGAATGCTTGCCACATGCCAGGCAACAGGCCACGTGCTTTATATGCTGCAGTGCTTCTTAATTTCCCATCAACCCTCTGGAGGGGCCTCTATTATTGCCCTTCTTTTACAGGTGAAGAAACTGAGACTTAAAGTGTACAAATAATTTTCCCAAGTTAGGGCTGACATTTAAAAGCAAGCAGATTGACTCCAGGTTCTGTGCTCTTAACTGTGATGCTGTGCTGCCTCCTGGAGCTCATCTCTAAAAGGACACTGTGTCCTTAAAACTGTACAACAGGAAGACACACGGTAGGTACCAACTGCCACCTGTAATGTAATGCCTCCCCAAGCAAAGCAGAAGGGATGCTTCAAGGACACCTCCAAGCAAAAACTGAGGAATGTAGGGAAATTTGGGAATATGTCATTCAAAACCCTCAAGACAGGACAGACTCAGAAATAGCAGGAGGGGGCAGTGTATCCTCTCCCGCCCCACCCCTCCCTCTGAGACAGCCAGAGGAGAGTTCCTGGGAGTTTCCAGGGTTGCACAGGACAGTCCACTTTGTGCAGGGGAGACAAGAGGAGCCCTCTGAGCACAGACTCAAGGCTTTCCAGCGAAGAGACAGCGAGCCCCACTGAGCATCCCCACGGAGAGAGGAGAGCATGGGGTACAGTAGTAGAAAGAGCATTAAAATGCAAGTCAGGACACTTGGGTTGGAGTATCAAGACCTGGATCCCAGGTCTAGCGCTGACATTAACAAGCTGTGTGCCCTCGGATAAACTACTCCACAGTCAGGACCAGATGACCTCTAAGGTAATCCCTACCAAACACGATTCCTTCTCTGCCCAGCCTGGGTCATGGGGCCCTTGGATGCAGGAGGGGACTCAGCACGTATGAAGTGCTTGTTATGGGCACTATACTGTCAGAGTCTTTTTTAAATTACAACAGCATTATAACATGTATCAAGAGTTTACTCATGCTGGACCTAGTACTAAAGTGCCTTATGTTACGGAAAGAAAAGTTGTCCAGACTTGGAAATAAGACAAAATGATTACTCTATGCCCTTATTAGAGCATTGTCTAAGAAGAAAGAGAAACTGCATTTTCTTTCACCAAACTGAGAGGGGAAGGAGGTGGATGGGCAGAGCCATCAAAGAGGAGAAAGAGGTCCACAGGAGACCCAGGAGCTTCAGGGAGGACCCAGGGTTCCAAACAAAAAGAAGCAGTCAGAGAATGCACAGGGAGTCTTCCCTACAGGATGGGGAATCCCACAGATGGAAGAGGGCAGGCCTCGGGGAGAAATGGGGTGAGGCGGCAGGGAAGGCTAACTCCCACTCACTTTTCCTAACTCAGCTTAAGCATGGCTTCCTCAGGGAGCCCTCCAGGACCCTTTGGACCAGGTCAAGTTTCCCTGCTGCTCCATGTCCCAAAGCACTCTGCCCGTCCCCTTCAATCACACTTGCTGAACTTGCAATTACCTGTCTGACGTGTTGACTTCCCCTCCTTGAGGGAAGGCCTGTATCTGTCCGCAAGTACTGGGAATCCAGCATGAACAACACAGTACCTGACATCCACAGGAGCTCAGCCAATGTTCAGTGGGTGGATGGATGGGGGAAGGATGAATGAATGATCTAAAAATCCAGATGAGGGCAAAAGGTGGAAGATGTTACAGTTGAGGAAGCAAGGGTTTGAGGTAGAACAGAGGCATATAAAATTAACAGTATTTCATCTTACTTTAGAGAATTTGATTTCCTTTCACTATGCCACGTCCATATATGCTTTCTGAAGGGAGGCAGGCCCTACAATGAGGGAATTTTATCACCACTCAGCTGTCAAGGAGAAAATGCATCTGCCAACTGCCAGCTGATCCAAAGCTTCAGTTTATTTTCAACTCATTACCTATTTTTAAAACTGACTTGCGTTTCGCCTCCAGCTATCTACAGTTCATCTCTCCTATGCCTCAGCATTCTCTCGTAAGCTCTTTTCCACAACTTAACCTCCAAAATAGTCCCAATTCCAGATAATCTGACCTGCTGTCTGTATAAACCGTCAAGACAGCTCAGAAGTTTCGTCATTTCTACGTTCATACTGTACCCCCAAGATGGCTTCTCACATCTGAAAGTGGCACGGAAGTCCTTAGTAAATCCATGCATCTTGATTTGGGATTCAGAAAATGTGCTTTTAGTCATTATTACCCTATATTTACCCTTTGTTCTCTCTGTAATCAAGTCAGATTTTCTTACTCATAAAATTGTATGTCTAATATATGGAACAAGCACTGAACTAAATGCTGGAAACAAAGATTAATAAAATACTAGCAGGAGAGAAATATATTAACAAATGAATGTCAAGAATGAGTTGCAGGAAGCTAGTATTAACTACTTATGGACAATGCGAATCATAGAATTGTCTTTAATGGAATCAAAATCACAGCATAAGCAAACTAAAATAGCATTTTTTTCTTCATTAGGTTATGAACAGTAGTACCTAGTGGTGTCTCTCCTCCCTGCTCAGCTGTCAGAGAGAGAGGAGGGAGGGACGCTCAGCCACACTGGCAGGAATGTCGCTGCCATAGTCTTTCTGGAAAACAATTTTTATCAAACTTTCAAATCAAAACTTTAAATGTCTGTACCTAGCAGTTCCACCTGCAGGTATCTCTCATGGAGAAACACACACGTGTACAAAGAGACCTGAATAGGAAAGTTAATTGCAGCCCTGTTCGCAGTAGTAAAGGACAGGAAACGACTCCAAAGTTCCTCAGTCAGAGACACTGTGTAGTAAAGTTGGAGAGGAGGTAAATCCATATGCATGGCTACATCTGCTGAATTAAGTGAAATTAAGTGAAAATAGTGAGTTGGAGAAATTAAAACTTGGGTCCAGTGATGTTAAAAAAAAATTTTTAAACATGCACACATGTAACTGTGGCAAGCACTGCTGGTTTTCTCCCAACAGTCATTCCCTCCTCCCGCTTCCTCCTTGCACCCACAGGCAGATGCTCTCTGTGCTCAGGGGCAGCGGCCCCACTGCCAACACCCGGGATGAAGCGTGCTTGGTTTTATGGAAAAACCAATTCTTTGACAGCAGTTGCTCTAGAGGTGGGCCTGTGACCCTGTTCTGCCAAGGAAACATGAGGGAAAGTCTGCAGGGACACTTCTAGGAAAGCCTTTCTCCTTCGATCAAGAAGAAAAGCCCTTGGCAAGGATGTGGAGAAAAGGGAACCTCTGTGCACTGTTGGTGGGAATGTAAATTGGTGCAGCCACTGTGGAGAACAGTGTGGAGGATCCTCAGAAAGTGAAAAGTAGAACTACTGTATGTTATCCAGCAAATCCACTTCTGGGAGTATAGCCAAGGTAAGAAAACACTAACTCAGAAAGATATCTGCACTTCCATGTGCATTACATTATTTACAAAAGCCAAGACATGGAAACAACCTGTGTCCACTGACGGATGAATGGATAAAGAAGTTGTATATATATACATGTATATACATACACACACACACACGGGAATGTTACTCTACCATAAGAAAGTGAGGAAATCCTACCATTTGCAATAAAATGTATGGACCTTGAAGGCACTATGCTAAGTCAAATAAGTCAAGACAGAGAAAAACAAATACTGTATGACCTCACTTATATGTGGAATCTAAAAATAAAATAACCAAGCTCACAGAAAGAGATCAGACTGTGGTTACCAGAGTAGGGGGTGAGGGGTGGAGAGGGGGAATTGGAGGAAGGTGGGCAAAAGGTTCAAACTTAGTTATAAGATAAATATGTACTAGGGATGTAATGTGCAACACAAGGAGTAGAGCGAACACTGCTATATGGTATATAGGAGAGAGAGTAAATCCCAAGGGTTCTCATCACAATTTCTCGTTTGTTTCCTTCTTTTCTTTTTACTGTACTACATGGGAAGATGAATGTTAGCTGAACCTATCGTGATAATCATTTCACAATATATGTAAATCAAACCATCATGGCCATGTGCCTTAAACTTAAACAGTGATGTATGTCAATTATTTCTGAATAAAACTGTAAAAAAAAAAAAAAAAGAAAGAGGAAAGCCCTGCCAGGGAAGAGGCCGTTTTCTCCCTATCGCCTTCCTTCCAGCTTGGAATGCTCTTGGGCTGTGTGATGATGTTAGGAAATGAGGTACAGCAGCCATTTTGCAGCCATGAGAAATGGGCAAAGAAAACCACAGACACACAGACCAGAGATGTGCTGAGCCACCAAACGGATTCTTTAGCCAGTCTGCAATTTCTAGACTTAAACATTAAATGTCCCTGTGATTTAAGCCACTATTTTGTTGCTTGCATCTGAACACAAAACTGACACAATGACCAAAAAAGAAAAAAATATATATACATTTCTTTCTATCAAACTGTTAATAGAGGTTTCCTTGGATAGGAAAGGAATAGAGGACTTTCATTTTTTCTTGAAATATATTTTCCCTCCGAATTTATGAGTACTGTCTAGGTCAAAATTGAAAAAACACAATAACAGTTCATATTTAGTAACCACATACAACCTACATATTGAAATTCTGATTTCTCCCATCTTTTTCTTCATCTTCCCAGGCGCTGGTTCCTATTTTCCCTTTACTGTGCATTTTGGAGAGCCACTTCAAATCTTCCACTGAGACTGTAAAAAAACAAAAGCAACAAAGGGTACAGGAACTGTAATAGAAGTCCACCTCAGCCTTGTTAGATGTGCAGAGTGTGAAAGGCAGAAAAAGTAAAGACATGGAGGAAGCATCGGCAGGAACAAAGGCATGGGGGAGAAAAACAGCTCGGCTTATTCAGGGAAATATCTCAAGTAGTTCAAGATTTCTGGAGCATAAGGTAAGTGAGAAAGCTGGAGAGATGGGAAGAGGCTGGAATAATGGGCCTTTCTCCCAAGCATGGGAGCTTGAAAGCCATCTCAAACCTGACTGTGGTCAAGATGATTACAATGCCAGCAGCTAACGTTCACTGAGAGTATGCTCCGGACCAGGTGCTGTTCAGACTCTTAACAGCTAGTCCTACAAAGCAGGTTAATTTGCAAGGCCTTTCCATAGACGGAAATACTCAAAGCGTTTAGGAGAGATGAGCTGTTGAAGGATTTTAAGCAAGAGTAGCAGATTTATATTTTTAAAACACATCTCTATAGATACTCAAATATTTACAGATGAAACGAGACATCTTGGCCTTACTTCAAAATAACCAGTTTGTGGGTGGGAATATAAAAATTCCCAGGAGCTGATCTTTGCTGTAGCTGAGTGATTGTAAGTGGTATAATACTAATCTCTTTTCTTTTGTGTATGTTTGAAGTTTTCATAATAAATGTTCTTTAAAAAACTCTCTGGCTGCAATGTGGAGAACCAAATGAAAATGTGAAGCTAAAGTATTAACAGGTGAGAGCTGATGAGAGCTTGTGAAGTGCCAGTTTAGAAAAAAGAACTTTTTGAGAGGAAAGAAATTGCTTGGTAACTAGTCTGTCGTAGGGGATAGAGTAGGGAAAATTCTCAGGTTTAAAGTCAGTTTTAGGGAACTAGCTTAAGTGACTCAGTTAACAGAGGAACTGTTAACATAGGGAATACAAAAGCAGGTTTGGGAAACAGGGACGGGAAGGGTGTGGAAATGTGTTCAGTTTTGGACGTGTCAAGTTTGGTGTGGCAGTAGGCTCGGCATCTGAATCAGTGGCCCCTTCAGAGAACATGCCTTCAATTTAAACATATTTGTTTATAAACTGTCAACATGATCTATAGTAGAAATACATCATGAAACGAAAAACACTCTGGCACGTAAATTCTAGTATTTCCTACTCACAATCTAATGGGCTGTACCTCACACTGTTAAGAGTATGCACACTCTCCCCCTTGAGGACCACTGATCTATGTAAAGGTGATGGTTTTAGGATTGTGATGTCCAACGTCTCTGAACCTCAGTTTACTTCCACGCTAAAAGAAAATACTACCTTCCTTATAGAGGAACAATGAGAATGTCATGAGCTTCTGTACAGAGATACAGATTATAGAGAGAGATATAGCTAGAGATATAGAGAGAGACACATACAGATATGGGCATGAGGCCAAGTGCAGTGCCAGGGGCTCAGAAATGCAGTTTCCACCCCACATTCTACCTTCTCCCCACACCTCTTGGCCCAGCCTCCATTTCCTCCAGATTAGAACACCAGAACAGACATTTCTTGTTTCTTGTACAGTGAATCCAGAGACACATTTAAGTGGAATCCCAAGTAGCTTAGAAGCTGACTGCAGGTGTGAGCAAGCACTTCATTTCATGGGCATCTGCTTGCTTCCATACCATCTCCAAGCTGAAGTGCAGAAGTGCTGGTTACAAACCCTGCAGCTGGTCACTTCATCCTGTGCAGGCTTAGAAAAGGTTACATACCCTCACCAGAAACACACACCAAGCCACATTTAACAGGCGCACAGGTAAAAAGCATATGCCCCCCTTCCCACAAAGCAGCGATGACAACCATTCAGAGTACTAAGCCCAGAAGGCTTTTCGTTTCCACAACTATCTTTCTAGGGGAACCTAGAAGTTCAAAATTCATTCCATTGGCTCTCATCACTCTCATAAATGTCGACTGACCTCCATAACTCATCATCTGTTGGCTGATACACAGCAACACGGAGAGATCTATACTGGGAAATATAATTTAAGACTATCTGCCTGTATTGTTTTTGGCTAGGACAGGTGCTTCCAGTCTCTCATGTTTAGTCTTAAAACAAATACACCCAAATTAGCATGTGTGTAGGTGGAGAGGGAAGAATCACATACACTTAGTTTCAAACAAAAGTTGCTACGGGTTTATTAAAACATTTCTCAACTTAAATATGCATAGCTGGCTCAATACATCATTATCCATATATTATCACGCATTCAGCAAAGTTTCTGGGAAGATTTATCAGGACCAGCTTCTCTTGCGGCTCAAGTCGATCTAAGGAAAGAACAAAAGAAATTATATACTTGATTTACAGCCACTGGTCATCGACAAACAACATGTACTGGCAGTGTCATTTTCGGAGGCTGGACAGCTGGACTGCTTTCCCCTCCTGGCTAATGTTTTGCTCAAAATTCTGCTACCTTCAAAGATGTTTTTCCCTAATTAAATCTATATACACTCCCAGAGTCTCTCCTCAACATTTATGAATCTCAGAGAAGACCAAATTAGCCAACTGTGATGAACAGGCCAATTGCAAAGCTCAATCTCAGAACCACCACCACATCTCAGGTAAAAAATCAAGCCGTGGGAAGAGAAGCACGTCCTACTGTTTTAAATATTGGGCAGCAATTGGCTGAAGGCAGTCAAAAGGTACAACTTCAAGTTACAAGATAAATAAGTACAAGGGATGTGATGCACAACATGATAAATACAACTAACACTATTGCATGTTATATATGAAAGCTGTTAAAAGAGTGAGTCCTAAGAGTTCTCATCATAAGAAAAAAAGGTTTTTTCGATTTAATTTTGTATCTATATGAGATGAGGGATGTTCACTAAACTTAACTGTGACAATCATTTCCTGATATATGTAAGTCAAGTCATTATGCTGTACACTTTATAGTGCTGTATGCCAATTATATCTCAATAAAACTGGGAGAAAAAGACATATATAGGGTGTGTGTGTGTGTGTGTGTGTATATATATATATGCATATATATATATGGCAGCAAAACTAATGACCAGCCATTTAACTGGCTCTGTGACAAGCCACCATTAACAAGCTACAAAGCAAGTCACTCATAATCTCTCAAGAAACATATACAAAATAAAAGGGTTTGAGCTCATGGAAGCTATGATTATGTCTAAAAATACTTACCTCTCTCAGTTAAGTCTAATGTCCTTTATGGCTTAAATATTCAGTAATTAAAATTCTGATGACCATTATGGACACAGTATTAGCATAAGAACAGAGCCAGATTGTTATGATTTGCGATAAGAAATTCCCAAGGGAGGTTCAAGCCAGATAGGCTCTTCCTGATCTACTTCCAACCCACTCCCTTAACTGATGATGCAGCAACCCAGAGGCAAAGAAACAAAGATCAGTCAGTGTGGTCACTCTGCCAATTGACAGTGATGGGTGTAACCGTACAACTTTGTAGAATCGATTTAAAAAAATTTTTTTCTTACTTCAAATCATCTCTTTAAAAGTCTGAGTAATGATGCAACCTGAAAAAGTAAAAGACAAATCATCAAAACTTTGTGATTGCCCAGAGTATCGTCAATCAGATCACAGAACAGCACTTAGGAAGGCTGTAGGTATAGAAATGTAATCACAATCATTCTCATAAGACTCTTCAAGCTGACATTCTGAAGGATTCTAATGCTAGTAAGTCAGATTTTAGATAAAAGTCTTCAGCTTGTTCCAAAGCATTAAGTCAGGCTCTGATCAACCACATCCAACAGTAATGCTGTCAGTCCAACCCACTTGCTAGACAGTCTCACTAGAGATCAATGCTCTGGTGGAAACTCTAATGGCCTTTGGGGCTTACAGGAAAAGAAAAAAATTCTGTTGTTATAATAAATCAAAGCTATGGAAAAGAATTTCTAAGTGCAGTAAGAATCTGCATCCTTTTATAAAATCTAAACTGAAAAAAATCACTCCAAAAATGACCTGAAATGAAAAGGATCGAATTACCAGTTTTCCTGGTTTCACCCACTTTCCTTTCAAAGTAAAACTATAAACCATGTTGTTGTTTGCTAGGTTCTCTTTTCACAACTATCTCCTCAAAACCAATTTATATTCCTCCTCTTCTTCACCCCAGATTTCAGCTTCTTTTAAAGCAGACCTTCCCTGAAGCATACAAACGTAAGCACAGGTTCTATGTAACATTCACTGCCAACACTGCGAGCAAGGAAAGGGGGCTGTGATTTAAGTCACAAGTTCTCCCCGAAGAGCCACCTTGTCATTAGATTTTATTTGTTCCTGCTTTACAGCCAAGTATGTTGAGCGCAGAAAAGATGCTGGACAGAGCATAACTTTTGGATGTCTTTGTAGTTAACATCCTTATTTACAGCTTACAGCTGTAGGAAAAGAAATACCTTTTAAAAGTCACTTAAATCCAGTGGAATAAACAGAGCACTGTCGAATCAACAGAGGTTAATCTAAACATAAGGCACCAAGAAAGGAGCAGTATTATTAAAGCAGCAATGTTTCCTCAATTTGACATTTTCAAAATACAGCTTAACACCCTCCCCCACAAAAAAATTCCCAGGTAAACTTACTGCTAGTGACATTTTGCGGTAGAAACATGCAATTTTGTTAGATATGAAGATGACAGTCAGAATAAACACTCTACAATTTATAAATTAATAATTACAATTAATAAATTATACATAACTGCAGAATTGGGAATGTAGCAACTGTATCTTCACATTTTCAAAAGAGGCTGAGAGGTATTTCTGACTTTTAAGCATAAATATTACCTACCTATACATCAGGGCTTTGCCCTTTTCATTCCCCAAGGCAAAATATCCACTTCTGGGAGAAAAATCCATGGTATGAACAAGAGAAATATTCTTCTTTTTAACTGGGAAGTTTGAAAATACTGTACAGGAAGGAAGGTGGACCTGCAGGAAATAATTAAAAGCTTTAAATGGCAACAACCGGGAACTCATCTTTCTTAACATTTAGTCTTCATTCTTTCTGCCAGAACAGAAAGTTCATTTTGACTGTAGCACACATGAAGTACAGTGATCCAAAATTAAAATCTGATTTTCAGTGTGCTATTAACTGTGAAGGAAGGGAGGGAAGAGAATAAAAGTGTTTTCTTGATGCTTTTAATGCAGTACCTAGCATGGTGCCTGGGAGAGTCAAATGAATAAATGAATAAAGTGAAAAGTACCCATCAATACCTGTACCCATTAATGCTCTAACTTAGTAACACGGTAAAGAATACTAGAATCTGATCACAACGAACAGATACTCTAAACATTATGAAGAGTCTGAAGCCAAGACAGAGTCACACCAAATCTTCCAGTATCATATAACTGCCTTTTTTCACTTTTTAATTTTTTCAACCATGTGGTATATATTCTTCGCCTTTTGCAATCTCGCTTCAAGGAAGGCTAAATCATGAAAACCTGGTTCACAGTGAAATTGTGTTCTGATTGAGAAAGAGGCAGGTCTCTCTCTCCAGGAAAGTCTACTTCCGAGGAAAACGTGCCTAAATCCAAGATAGGCAAGACAAGTCCTCATCCGGTTTGTGGATGAATGAAAGCCACGCACAGAAGCAGTTGCCTTAAGCAGACTAGGACTTTAACAATGCTCATTTTCACATATTCTCACACAAGAAATACAGCACCTCACACTCAAATACATACAGAATTATCATCCTGCCATTTATCTTGGTAGTCTACCATCCTTCACATTTTTAGATGAGACTTTAAACCACTCAATCAAAGTGAGTTTCATAGACAAGAACCTGGCAAAACCCGCAGTTAGATACATCTGTCTTTTATACAGGTTTCAGTCAGTGACTAGGCTAATATATACGTATTGACCATTTTGTCAAGAAAGGAAAGTTTACAGTAAATCTCTAAGCCATTTTCAATTATTCTCAACTTCTCCAGGAAGCAGGCCCTGCCTGCATGGCATGGCATCAATGCAAAGGTATTAGTGCCAATGAGAAGTGGTCTTGACCCATTAAAACTAAGAAGCTGACAAGACACACAGCAATTTTTTTAAAGCCCACTTTTATCAAAAAGTAGCTGTGTATTTTTCTAGCTAAATAAACAGAACAATTCTGTTACCAAAATTACCATAAATACTGCAATATATACAAACACAAAAGTTTATGATGTAAATGGTATCCCTTTAGATGTGGTGCCCTTGTGCACCACACACCTACAACCACACAGAATGGCCATGGCTTCACACAACAAGCTGGTGTGTCCTTCCTGATGGAGGATAAACACCAACTTACCGACAATTTATTTTTAAATTTAATCTCCCCTACTGACTTCGATACCAGGGGCAAAACACATGTTTACAATGTCCTCCTAAAAGACTCAACTGGGTGCACCTGCCAAGTTCCCCGGTGTAACCTCTCACCGTGGTAGTACGTCCTCCCTCAGACCAATGACCCTCACCTGGTTAGAACTCAGCTGTGCTCCAACCTCTCTTTATGATCCCTGTATTAAAAGCTATAATTGAACTAATAAGAAAAAACCCCATAAAAACCCAACTTCTTTAACTAAGAAAGTTACCTTTATCTCCAGCATTATTTCTGTCATTACATTTAAGGGCCCAGATATCAAAATTGAACAAATAAAATTCTCTCATCCTTAATTTAATGAATAAGAAGTTCCACAACTTTCTACAACATCCAAGGTTGTAAATGGAACAACAATTTAACTTCTGGGTCTCTTCCTTAAGCAATGGGTTAGATTTCTATTCAATGCTCTGTGCTGGGATAACAGAACTGTTTGGATCATTATAAAAGACTGCATTTAGGATACTAACACTGCTTCACGGAGGCATTCTGAGGCTGCTATGCTTGGCTTCTTTCCATTAGATATTATGGTTGACTACCATTTAAAAAATGGGATTTGGCTGTTACTAATGAATTCCTTGTGTGATTTTGCCAAAATAAAAAACCATAAATGCTGCTGTGATCACTGAAGCAAACTAGGCAGAACTAACTACCAGGCATCTTGTAGAATACATTATGTCAACAGAGAGAGACCCTATGGTTTTCTAACACAATTTACTAACATTAAAATGATAAAAGGTTAATACGTACTAGTCCACCACTCCCATTGGAGGAGTGAGGATTTTGAAGCTGACTTGAATTAGAAACCTCTCATTTATCAAGTGATTCATTCAGTGAGAGGCAATAAAACACAATGCTGTATTTTTCAAACTCCTTTTCTAGCAGAACCTGTTCTTCCCTCAAAGAAAATCTTCTGCAGAATGCCAATATATACCACAAGTAACAGTGAAGTTGCTCTATATGATACATGTCGGAGCTGAGATTCTTACTTGTCCCACTTGCCATCTGAAGTCCTATACACATTCTAAGGCTCTAAGGAACTTAGCTGGAAAACCATTAAAATGCTAGAATATGGAATCAAGCATCACAGTTCACTGTGCTTTACCAGCTGTTGACAACTTCGGGTGAGCTGATCCTCTGAGGACTATTATTTCACTCAAAATTTTTTTGTGGAATTTTTTTTAAATTCAAGTATAGTTGATTTATAATGTTTCTGGGGTACAGCAGAGTGATCATATTATGTATTTTTTTTCTGATTCTTTTCCATTATAGGTTATTATAAGTTGAATATAGTTCCCTGTGCCGTACAGTAGGTCCTTATTGGTTGTCTATTTTATATATAGTAGTATGTATCTCTTAATCTCAAATTTCCAATTTATCCCTCCCCACCATTTCCCTTTTGGTAACCATAAGTTTGTTTTCTATGACCGTGAGTTGATTTCTGTTTTGTAAATAAGTTCACTTGTATCATTTTTTTTAGTTTCTACATATAAGTAAGATATTTGTCTTTCTCTATCGTACTTCACTGAGTATGATAATCTCTGGGACCATCCATGTTGCTGCAAGTGACATTATTTCATTCTTTTTTATGGCTGAGTGATATTCCATTATATACTGTAGAATTCTTTATAGATCTTTGTAAACTATACACTATTAAAGCTGATGAAATACACAGGGGGGTTTTTGTGTGTGTGGTTTTTTTTGCTGAGTAAGAAAGATAAAAATAAGAATCTCCGTAAAGTGCTTACAGTCTGGTAGAATACATTTAACAGAAGTAAAGTACAATACTGCTATTCAAAGTTCTGTGCCATCTGTATACCTGGCCCAGAGCAAGTAAGAGATGGAGTGACATTTACGCTGAGCTCTGAGGCTTGGAGGAAAAAGAGTCAACACAGGCCTGAGGCTGCTATCCTTAGAAAGGCCTGTTTGCAAGGGTGACCCTTAGATAGTGTCTAGAACTTGACTGGTACACAAGTCCCTACACTGATGTGAAACTTTCTCTGAATGATAAGGATGGCTCACTGGGCTTAACCAATTTGTCCAATGTGGTTTATGGTGAACACCTGCCTTTACTTTTTGTGGCCTAGAATTTTGGTACCACCTAGGCAGAGGGTACCTACATGATCAACCCACAATAAAAACTGAGCAATGAGCCTTTAAAGAGCTTCTCCAGTAGAAAACACTTAACACATGTTTCTACAATTCATTGTTGGAGGACCTGCACATGCTCTGTGTGACTGCACTAGGGAGAGGACTCTTGGCAACCTGTGCCTGGCTTCCTCCAGGCTTCACTCCAGGCACCTTTTCCTTTGGCTGATTTTGCTTTGTATCCTTTCCCTGCAATAATTCTGAGCCATGAGTATGACCATATACTGCATCCTCCAGTCTTCCTATTTATTGTTGTATTCACCAGAGCTCGGGGAGATCCTGGGGACCCCTGGCACAGAGCTACCTTTCTAAGTACTATCCAGCTATTTAAATTGCAATCTTTTCACACAATTTATTTTCAAAATTTAAGAACTGCCTACACTCCATTTTGACAACAGGCCTTAAAAAGGCAGATGAAAGAAAATTATAGAGGAATAAAGTGTTTGCTTTAAATACATTCCTTCATACATATGCTGAAAGCTCTGAAAATGAAGACCACCACTTAAGGAATGCTGGGAATAGACACGGCCTTCCAAAAAGAACAGATATTAATACAAAGATGGTGGCCACTGCGCATCATTTCTACAATCACACCCAAAAGCTGCAATACTAACAATTTCTATACCAAAAGAGGCTACTCTTTTTAAAATAATCCAACACTTTTCTATTATCTTTCTGTGTTTTCAACTTAAACTTTAAAATTCCAACTTAAAATTTAAAATGCTAAAAGGAAAGGGTAAAAAAATATTACCAATCTGACTGCTTCTTTCATTTTTTCTGAAGCAATTGCTAAGATTTCTGTAGTAGGATTGAAGGTCAGAGACGTAACACCTGTAACCAAGTTCATTATAGCTTTTATCGGCCTTGGGTTTGTTTCTTGGAGACAAGAATCTTGACTGTATATGTTTACCACTCCGCAATTGGAACTGCAAAGAGAAACAAGCATATAACAGATTAAAAGCAAGCAAAAGGGCTTTCACAACCTAAGTGAACACAGATTCAATCCCACAAACTGGTATTTACAGGAAGTATAACCTGTTACATAGGGACCATGGGTTAGAGTTCATCCCAAGGCAAAAGCCAGACACATTCTATCAGTTCAACCTCAGTCTTGCTCAGCTCTTGTTAACTCCAGCAGCTTTTCAATTACTAGAGTAGCTAGAAAATCCAAGAAGGCACAGAATCTTTATCATTCATTCCGTCAATAAATTATTTACTGAATTTCAACTCTATGCTAGGCACTATTTAAGTGCTTGGGTTGCAAAGATCAACAAGACTGACACTTTCATGGCATTTATGGCCAACCTAACATTCTAATATGTGAATGAGAGCTGCCCTTCAGCTACTTAGACCTCCTCCTTTCTTTTTTTTATGCATTATATTTATCAGAACTTTCAAAACAGTGCTGAACAACAGCTGTAACAGCACACATCTAAGTTTCTTGCTAGATCAGGAATATCTACAAGCCAAGAGTTATGCAAATGATCGTCCACTCCAAGTTTACTGAAATATTTACCAGCAATGAATTACACCCAATACTTGTAAAGAGTAAATCTTACTGATCTTGTAATTAACAGAAACATTCACAGACAAGAACTTTCAGTAAACATCTTAGACCTCAATGTTCAGATCACCTAATGTTATAAGCATCATTTATAAGGAACATAAGGAACAGGAATAAGGTCCTTGTAATTCAAAATATTTAATTCAAACTTCATTAGCAAATGCAGTATAAACCAGAAAGATGTGAGAAATTAAGCCTCAAACTCACAGGGTAACACACATGTATTCCACTAAATGTCCTCTCATTCTTACCAGTCAAACATTCTCACTTACTCACTTAATACTTACTGCCTACAATGAACAAGGAACAATGTATAAAAACAAGACAAATTCAGTTCACACACAAGATTCCATAGCTTGAAATTATAGCCAACACACAAACAGTATGCTAAATTATTTACTGCTTTAAGTCTTCAAAATAACTACGTATACATTTTCTCACGTACATTTCATATACATTAAGAACCCCGTAAATGGCCGGAAGCCAAGATGGCAGATTAGAAGGACCTAGAGCTTACCTCTTCTCTCAAACACACCAAAATCATTAACTGCAGAACAACTACTGATTAAAAAGATTGGAAGCTACCAAAAAAGTCCTTCCATAACTAAAGACACAAAGAAAACACCATGAGACGGCAGCAGGGGAACACTCGTGATATAATCAAATCGCATATTACCCTGCTCCAAGTTGCGTGACCCACAAACTAGAGAGTAACTATACTGCAGAGGTTCTCCCACAGGAGTGAGAGTTCTGAGCCCTGCCTATAGACATGGCCCTGCCCACCAGAGGGCCAAAACCCAGCTCTATACACCAGTGGGCAGGCACCAGACCCTTCCACCAAGAAGCCTGCACAAGCCTCTAGGCCACCCTCACCTACCATGGGGCAGACACCAGGAGCAAGAAAACTATGATCCTGCAGCCTGTGGAATGAGTCCATAAACACAGGCTAGACCCTACCCCAGGCCCAGCTCCCTCTGGCCCTTGGGTGATGAGAGGGGAGAGAACTGCTGAGAACTGAGATGCACAGGACAACTCCTACAGAGGCTCACTTCTCCCAAGGTCGAGAAACATAACCAACCTACCACATACATAAAAATACAAATAGAAATTTAGACAAAATGAGGAGGTAGAAGAATATGTTCCAGATAAAGCAACAAAGAAAAATCACAGAAGAACTAAATGACGTAGAGACAGGCAATCTACCCAAGAAAGAGTTTAGAGTAATGATCATCGTAAGATGATCCAAGAACTTGGGAAGACTTGCACAGAGTGAGAAGTTAGAAGTTTTTAACAAAGAGTTTAAAATATAAAGAACCAAACAGAGTTGAAGAAAACTAACTGAAATGAAAAATACACAAGAAGGAATAAACAGTAGACTAAATGAGGCAGAAGAATGGATCAGTGAACTAGAAGGCTGAAAACTTACCTAACCTGGGAAAAGAAACAGTCACCCAGGCCCAGGAAGCAGAGTCCTATACATAATTAACCCTACCTAAGAGGAACACAACTAGGAACATTGTAATTAAAATGATAAAAAATAAAGAGAATATTAAAAGCAACAAGGGAAAAGAAGAAATAACATACAAGGATTCCCATAAGGCTATCAGCTGATTTTTCAGCAGAAATTTTTCAGGCCAGAAGCGGGTGGCATGATATATTTGAAGTGATGAAAGGGGAAAACATACAGCCAAGAATATTCTACCCAGCAAGGCTCTTGTTCAGATTTGATGGAGAAAGCAAAAGCTTTACAGACAAGCAAAAGCGAAAAAAATCAGCACCACCAAACCAGCTTTACAACAAATTCTAAAGGAATTTCTCTGGACAAAAAAGAAAAGGCCACCACTAGAAACAAGAAAACTACAAAATGGAAAAGCTCACGAGCAAAGGCAAACATTCAGTAAAGGTAGGAAATTATCCACACACAAACTAGTAAGAAGGTTAAAAGACAAAAGTAGTAAAATCATCACAATAAGCAGTTAATGGATACACAAAACAATTAAGTGTAAAATATGATACCAAAAAGAGTAATCGTGAGGTAGGAGAGTACAAACAGAGGGTTTTTAAAATGCATTTGAAATTAAGAGATCAGCAACTTAAAGCAATCACACACACACACACACACAAATATACTGCTATACTAAAATCTCACGGTAACCACAAACCAAAAATCTGTAATAGAGAAACACACAAAAAGAGAAAAAGGAATTCAAACATAACAGTCACTAAATCACAAGAGAACAAAAAGAATAAGTAGGAAGAAAGCCTAAAAGATAAATCCAAAACAACTAATAAAATGGCAGTAAGAACATACATATCAATAATTACCTTAAATGTAAATGGATTAAATGCTCCAACCAAAAGACAGAGTGGCTGAACACATACAAAAACAAGGCCCATATACGCTGCCTACAACGGACTCACTTCTGATCAGAGGCACACACAGCGTGAAAGTGAGAGGATGGAAAAAGGTATTCCACGCAAACAGAAATCAAAAGAAAGCCAGAGTAACAATACTGGTATCAGACAGACTTGTATCAGCCTTAAAATAGACTTCAAAACGAAGACTGTTATAAGAGACAAAGAAGGAAACTATACAATGATCAAGGGATCAATCCAAGAAGGTATAACCATCATAAATATATATGCACCAAAAACAGGAGCACAATATATAAGGCAAATATTAACAAACATAAAAGGAGAAGTTGACAGTAACACAATAATAGTAGAAGGACTTGAACATGCCTCTTATATCAATGGACGGCTCATCCAGACAGAAAATCAATAAGAAAACAGGGCCTTAAATTACACATTAGACCAGATGGACTTAACTGATTTATAAATAACATTCCATCATAAAACAGTGGAATATACATTGTTTTCAAGTGCACATGGAACATTCTCTAGGATGGACCGTATGCTAGGTCACAAAACAAGCCTCAATAAATTTAAGACAACTGAAATCATATCAAGCATCTTTTCCAACCACATTATGAGACTTGAAATCTATGAGAAAAAAACTTCAAAAAACACAAACACATTGAGGCTAAACAATATGCTACAAAACAACCCATGAATCACTGAAGAAATCAAAGAAAAAATCAGAAAGAACCAACAGACAAATGAAAATGAAAACACAACAATGCAAAACTTACGGGACAGAGTAAAAACAAGGGAATTTTATAGTGATACAAGCTTCAGGAAAAAAGAAAAGTGACAAATAAACAACCTAACCTCACACCTAAAGGAACTAGAAAGAAAATAACAAACAAACCCAAAGTCAGTAGAAGGGAAGGAATCATAAAGATCAGAGCAGAAATAAATAGACTAAAAAAAAAAAACCCAACAGAAAAGATCAATGAACTAAAAGCTTGTTCTTTGAAAAGATAAACAAAAAAAATAAACCTTTAGCCAGACACATCAAGAAAATCAGAAATGAAAAAAGTTACAATCTATACCACAGAAATACAAAGGATCTTAAGAGACTACTCGAGCAACTATATGCCAATAAAACAGACAATCTAGAAGAAATGAACAAACTCTTAGAAAGGTACAATCTCCCAAGACTGAACCAGGAAGAAACAGAAAAGATGAACAGAACAATTATCAGTACTGAAACTGAATCAGTAATTTAAAAACTGCCAAGAAACAGAAGTCCAGGACCACATGGCATCACACGTGAATTCTACCAAACAATTAGAGAGGAGTTAACACTTATTTTTCTCAAACTATCTCAAAAAAAAAATGGCAGAGGAAGGAACACTTCCAAACTCATTCTATAAGGCCACCATTATTCTGATACCAAAACCAGACAAAGATATCACACAAAAAAAGAAAATTATAGGCCAGTATCATCGATGAACACAGATGAAAAAATCCTCAACAATATATTAGCAAAATGACTCTAACAACACATCAAAAGGAGCACATACACCATGATCAAGTAGGATTTATTCCAGGGATGCAAGGATTTTTCAATAACACAAATCAATCAAAGTGATACACCACACTAACAAACTGAAGAATAAAAACCATCTCAACAGATGCAGAAAAGGCTTTTGATAAAATTCACCATCTACTTATGATAAGAACTCTCCAGAAAGTAGGCACAGAGGGACATATCTCTACATAATAAGGGCCATTATATGACAAACCCACAGCTAACATGATACTCAATGGTGAAAAGCTGAAAGCATTCCCTCCAAGATGAGAAACAAGACAAGGATATCCACTCTTGCCACTTTTATTCAACACAGTTTTGGAAGCCCTAGCCACAGCAATCAGACAAGGAGAAGAAGGAAAAGGAATCCAAATTGGAAAAGAGGAAATAAAACTATCACTGTTTGCAGATAACATGATACTATACATAGAAATTCCTAGGCACCACCAGAAAATTACTAGAGCTCATCAATGAATTTGGTAAAGTTGCAGCTTACAAAATAAATATACAGAAATCTGTTCCATTTCTATACACAAACAACAAAATATCAGAAAGAGAAATTCAGGAAATTAAGGAAACAATCCCATTTACCATTCCATCAAAAAGAATAAAATACCTAGGAATAAACCTACTTAAGAAGGTAAAAAGACCTGTATTCTGAAAACTATAAGACACTGTTGAAAGAAACTGAAGATGGCACAGATGGAAAGATACACTATGTTCTTGGATTAGAAGAATCGATATTGTTAAAATGACCATACTACCCAAAGCGATCTACAGATTTAATGCAATCCCTACCAAAATACCAATGGCATTTTTCACAGAACTAGAACAAATTAAAATTTTGTAATGAAACACAAAAGATCCCCAACAGCCAAAACAATCTTGAGGAAGAACAGAGCTGGAGGAATTATACTCCCTGACTTCAGACTATACTACAAAGATGCAGTTATCAAAACAGTATGGTACTGGCACAAAAACAGACACATAAATCAATGGAACAGGATAGAAAGCCTAGAAATAAACCCAAGAACTTATGGTCAATTATAACAAAGGAGGAAAGAATATACAATGGAGAAAAGACAGTCTCTTCAATAAGTGGTGCTGGGAAAACTGCACAGCTTTATATAAAAGAATAAAATTAGAACATTTTCTAACACCATATACAAAATAAACTCAAAATAGATTAACGATTTAAATGTAAGACCGGGCACTATGAAACTCCTAGAGGAAAACAGGAAGAACACTCTTCACCACAAATCAAAGCAATATTTTTTTGGATCAATCTCCTTAAGTAGAGGAAATAAAAGCAAATAAACAAATGGGAACCTACTAAACTTAAAAGCTTTTGCACACCAAAGGCAACCATCAACAGAATAAAAAGAAAACCTACTAAATGGAAGAAAATATTTGCAAATAATATGGCTGTAAGGGGTTAATATCCAACATATATAAAGAGCTCATACAACTGAGCATCAAAAAAACAAACAACCCAATTAAAAAATGTGAAGAACTGAATAGACATTTTCCCAAAGTAGAAATGCAGATGGCCAACAGGAACATAAAAAGACTCAAAACCACTAATCATCAGGGAAATGCACAATGAGGTATCACCTCACACCTGTCAGAATGGCTACTATCAAAAAGTCTAAAAATAACAAATGTTGGCAAGGATATGGATCAAAGAGAAATCCTGTACACTGCTGGTGGGAACGTATACAGCCATGTGCAGCCACTGTGGAAAACAGTACAGAAGTGTCTTAAAAACACTGAAAACAGAGCTAACCATATGACCCAGCAATTTCACTCCTGGTTATATATCCAAAAAAAACCCAAAAACATTAATTTGAAAAAATACACACACCACAATTTACAATTATTTACAATTGTCAAGACACTGAAATAACCTAAGTATCCATCAACAGATGAATGGATAAAGAAAACACGGTGTATATATACAATAGAATACTATTCAGCCATAAAAAGAAATTCTGCCATTTGCAGCAACATGGGTGGATTTGGAGGGCATTATGCTAAGTGAAATAAGTCAGACAGAGAAAGATACTGTACAACATCACCTAAGAGTGGAATTTAAACAATACAACAAACTAGTGAATATAACAAAAAAGAAGCAGACTCACAGATCTAGAGAACAAAATAGTGGTTACCAGTAGAAGGGTGAGGCGGTGCGGGGGGACAATTAAAGTGTGGGGAATGGGAGGTACAAACTATTGGGTGTAGGATAAGCTGAAGGATGTATTACACAACACAGGGAATACAGCCAACATTCTGTAGTAACTGTAAATTGAAAATAATTTTATAAAAACTAAAGATAATTTTTTAAAAGCATGTATGTCCTGCAGAATCTCTAGATGAAGCAAAATGAAACCCACTTTATATGTTCAATGAGAGCACTAAAATTAAGGGACTATCAATTCCAGGCCCTAAATCATAATGAATTTCATACTTTTCTTTAATCTTGAATTATTCAGTATTCTTTTAAAATAACAAAATATTTGGGGGGTGGCAATGTGGAAAGAACACAAAACTGTAAACCACACAATATGACGTCAAAATCCAGCTCTGCCAATAACCGGTTTGATGAGTAACAACCAATAAACAACACTTATATTACTTAACTCTTACACCTCAGTTTCCCTATCAATAAAATAATTGGATTAGACTAGTACTACTCAGTACACCTCTCTGCGGTTATGGAAATGCTCCAAATCTGTGCTGCCCCATATGACAGCCACTAGACACATCTGGCTACTGAACACTTAAAGTGTGACTAGTGTCACCAAGAAACAGGTTTGTTTTTTTTTTTTTTAATTAAATTCAAATAGCACATGTAGCTGGTAGTTACTGTGATGGGCATGCGGGGTTAGACTAAGACACCATCCAGAAATTAAAAACAGAGACATAATATTCAATTTCCTGTAGTAACATATAATGGAAAAGAACTTGAAAAGAAAAAATATATGTGTATATATATATATATATATATAAATGAACCACTTTCCTGTATACCTGAAATTAACCTTGTAAATCAACTACACTTCAATAAAATTTGTTTTTAAAAAGGAAAAAAATAAAAAACAAATACAAACAAGTGGAGACAGAACATCATCATTAGAATAAACTAACAATGAAAACACCCTGCATACAAAGATGAAAGAGAAACTTGTTGTGTGTTAGCTTTCTAAGTTACAGAAGACCAGTTTCCATGTTCTCCAAATCCACACAGGTTACTGAAATCACAAAAATCCTGAAGCAAAGTTTATGCTAAGGGTATAAAACCCAGATTTAACTAGCAACAAATAGCAATCCAAAGTATATTTAGAGATTTAAAAAGACTGAAGATAAAGCTACGTAAAAACTAAAGCACAGAATGTTTGAAGCTGATTTTCCAAACAGATTATACAGGATGGCACAAAAGGATTCATACTCAAGAGAAACTGGACTAAACGTTCTTTACTTAGTGTAAGAATCCTTAATTTGCAAAACTCCTCCTAATTGTACCATGTACTTATCTAAAAGCACAAATACACAGAGATGTACCTTTAAAAAGGCAGCAGAACTCGGTCATAAAAAAGAACGAAATTTTGCCATTTTGCAGCAACATGGATGGACTTTGAAGGCAATATGCTAAGGGAAATAAGTCAGAGAGAGGAAGACAAATACTGTATGACATCACTTATATGTGCAATCTAAAGAGCAGTTAATGAATATAACAAAAAAGAATCAAACTCACAGATATAGAGAAGAAATTAGAGGTTACCAGCGGGGAGAGGGAAAGGAGGAGGGGCAATACCAGGGGAGGGGATTAAGAGATACAAACTATTATGTAGAAAATAAGCTAAGAGATAGATTGTACAACATGGGGAATATGGCCAATATTTTATAATAACTATAAATGGAACATAATTTTTAAAAATTGTGAATAACTATACTGTACACCTGTAACTTACATAATATTGTACATCAATTATACTTCAACAAAATAAAAGACAAAAATAAAAAAGTTTAAAAAAGCAGTAGAATGGTTAAAGCTCAGGCTTTGGAGCCAGACTATTTGGGTTGTAATCTTGGCTGTGCCATCTACCATGTAACCCTAACCAACATACTTAAATCACAGGGCCTCAGCTTCCCCACCTGTCAAGTGGGGATCAGGGTACCAATATCATGGAGTAGGATATGAGAATTAGGTTAGACTATATATGAAAAAATCTATATACATGTTTATATAAGTACATATATACATACTTAACATATACACACATATATATATATAGATATATATGAAAAACAACAGTTGCTTGGCACATAGTAAAAGCTGAAAGAATTTGCTATTAACACTATAAATCTTTTCATTGTAATTATTATTCAGAGCACAGTCTGAAACTAGATGGAACCTAGTAAAAAGACAATTTGTATATTTTTAAGAAGCTAATGAAGACAAAAGTCAACAAATATCTAATTACCTGATAGAACTTCGATTAGTAAATACAAAAATGGGTTTTATGGCTTTGACCAACAGTTCTCAAAATGGAAAGACCTCAAAGGGGTTTATAGCTTGCACATCCCCAGTAAAGGCAGGAGCCCAAGCTAGTGACCTGTTCCATGGCTGCACAGCAAGACATTCTTAACTAAGCAGAGAAAATAAAGCAACAGCAACAAAACAAAGGGGATTCTCTAAGCCACCTTATGGGGCCACCTGAATGTGGTGAGCTACCTTCTGAGGTCTATGTATTCAAAGAGCTGTCACGTGCAAAGGAGAGAATACGCCATGTCTCAGCTCTTCCCCATTCTTCAGCAGTGCTTTGTACATAACCTGCATTTGAACGTTTTTTTTTAACTGACTGACCTCCAGATCAGCTAAGAAATCACAAAACAAAACCCACTACTGCATTTACAGAAGATGCAGCAAAGGTACAACTTAACTACAGATTCCACCCAATAAAGTGAGAAGGGCACTGCACCTGGAAAAGTAAGACCGAGTTCAAGACCCTACCTGACCAATGATTTCTGTGTCTTACAGAACTCTGGCACATTAGCCGCCATCTATAAGGAAGGGTTACTCCAGAATGATTTCCCAAGTACGTCCTAGAACTATCATATTACGAATTGAAAAGAAAATCTTCTAAAATTACATAGCAATCCTTAGATTAACCAAAGCCATAAAAAAAGACACTACAAACTAAAAGACTTCACCATTTACAATATTCTTAGCTTCCCTATTTCCCTATCAGAGAAAACCTGTAAACAGAAAGCATCCACTTTATGCCAGGACACTGAGAAGAGTTAACTGATACCAGCAGACAAGTCCTGAGATCAAAGGAGGAGTTAATTCCCAGCAGCAGAGGCTAGGACAGAGGGGTTTCACATCAGCACATGGAAAGGGGAAAGAGAGGGAGGGGGGAGGAAGGGAAGGAGCAGCCAGCCAACCAGCTAAGTGGGTTCAGTTTCTCCTACCTCTGCCCTGACTTCACAGTAACTCTTCCCCACCTGCCTGATAACATGAGAAATTCCTCTAATAAGAGTTAAGGTCTTTCTTTACAGGTTTAAGAATAAAAACCTAATAACGGTCTTTGACCAAGCACATCAGAATTCAATTACACTGAAAGGCAATTAAAATCAAATGAGTTTAAACTACTAACATCAGATTCTTTCCTCTTTGAGCCCTTCAAAGTGGATTAACAAAAAGTGATACAAAAAAAGAGAGGCAAGGATCAGAAAAAGATTAACCTCACAAATTTAAGTGAAGGTTATTTTTGTGCAGTTGTTCTTGTCCCATATAAAGGCAAAAGCAGTTCTGTTTAAATTACTTATAATTAGTTTAAATACCAGTCTTCATTTTAAAAGAGCTTTATTCTCACATCTGCTCATCATGAATTGCTGTCATGTGCACACTACTCTGCAAATGCTGGGCTCACGCTGTCCCACTGCCCACAGCAGATCCACATGATGTTAGCCTGGCCTCCAAGTGCCACTGCCTGGTTCCCAGGCCCCAAGGAAGCAGCCGATCAACTTCCAAAGGTGGCAGGGATATTTATAAGCAGTTTCCCCAATTTTAACCTTTGAAGGAGGGAGTGAAGAAAGAGTGGTGAGTTATGCTTTTGGACAGCAAGACCCACTGGACCCTCCAACCAAGCAAGAATTTGACTGAAATCTCTTCATGGATCAACTGTGCTTAACCTACGAAAGTCATGAAGATTCACTTCTGGAAGTTCTAAAATTATAGGTGCTGATTAGTGATCTGGTAGGTAAAATTGTTTAGACTTACAGGTCAGTATCCAATACCTCCTCCTCCCACTCTGCATCTTTAGAATAAAGCCATCTTTTTCCCAGTGCAATACACATTTTTCTCAACAATGACACAGTAACATGTTCTAGAAAATACTTTCAAAGTCTCTAAAATGCTAACAGTATTCCCAAGGAACATGTTTTTGGTTTTATCACCTCGCTAGATGAAGGGAAAATGCTTTAAGTATCTGTAAGACTTAAACCCGAAGTTTAACTTATTCTACTTCCTCATCAATGACAAGGTAAAATAGTAAACAGGAACATTCGATGTAATCAAATGAGCATTTCAAACATATGAAAAAAATACAATCATGTACTAAGGTAGCCTGGTATTTTCTTTGCTAAAGAACTAAAACACTGCCATTAATATTATTAAACACAAATATTAACAAACATTATTAAGATGATAAAATGTAACAGACCTCGGTTTATCAATTTCATATTACTGAACAGTTTATAAACAGAACTACTCAAGCACCACCTAGGATACTCAATTCTTCAGTATCTTCTCATTAGCAAAAGGTAATTAAAGCTTACCAGAAATCTCTTTTTACTTACCCACAAGCCACGTACTGTCCATTCCTAGATGTGGCAATGCTTAATCCATATAAACTGCCTTCATCAACAAATCTGTTAAGGCACTTCCTAGAGTTCACATCCCAAACATAAACTTCCCCATCCCCTGAATGAAAGAGTCAAGAAAGGGTTTGGTTAATTTTGCTTTAAACTTGAAAGGCAACTGAACTGACCATTCTTAGTCCCTCTTTAGTAGTACAAGGGACTACAAATAAAGACCTACATATAAATGTCCAAGGTCTGGAAAACTGGCCTAAAAATACTTCTTGAGTACATTTCCACATACAGAAAAACTGCATCCTCATTTGTCATTAATAAACAGTATTTTTAGATTTAGAAGTGAAAATCACAAACTCTTGTCTTGAGTTGAGCTTTTAAAGACATGTCTACATTTCACTCAGAAAAACTGCTGGACAAAACTTGAAAAAGCAAAAACCAAACTACCCACCAGCACAGGTCTGCCAATATCTATCAATAGGTATTAGAGCACCTTATACGTAAGACTAGGTGATTTAGATACCAAACTAATGATGAACGTGGTAACGGAGAAGGAAGTGAAAGAATGAACTGATCAAGGCCATGAGGAACTTACAATTTAATTAGGAAGGTGTTATCTATCACAAGTTATCTATCACCAAGTCATTTAAATAATAAGAAATGCTAAATGTGAGTGATAAGCACAAACAGTATAGAGAAGGGAGAATGTATGAAAGATAAAGGATATCAAATCTGAAGAGAACACAAATATTTTCATGAAACGGCCATTTAATTGCCAGAAGTAGTCCTTATTCTTTTCTCTCCTTTGGACTCCATATTGATGATACCCTCTTTCTCACACCCATCACCTGTACAATGTTCCTTTACCCACCTCAAAGGTGCTCCCTCACTCATCTCCTTCATCTTTCTCTTCTGTGGATATTGCTCTAAGGTTCACCCTTCAATATCCTTCTAGACTATTATCTTCCCAATGAGAATTCAATGAATCTCACTGTTTCAACTACTTCATGAACAAATAAAATGGCCCAGGCTGGCATAAAGGTTTAGGTTAGGTGAAAGTGAAATATGTAATTTGAAAAAAATTTAGTAGGGTCAAAATTTAAAACCTTTATGTCTGTCTGCAGGTAATGGTTCAATACAGGAAGGTATTTAAAGATTAGCTAGCTAGCAACAGACTGAAGTGGGAAGGGATCAGATCAAGGGCAGAATATCACCTAAAGTAAGTACATTAAATGGTCATGAGTTGATGATGACTTACAGCAAAAGCAGCAATGATTAATCCATAAGGAAACAAAAAGAGAAACCTGGTTATGTTGAAAAGATAAGGAGTAACACTTCAACACTCCTCCTATCAAAATATTCTTTATATATGTAACAATATATTATGAACAATATGCCACTCACATAAAACCACTCCTTACAGAAGAAAAAGAGAGGAAGGGGAGGAGGGGAGAAGACCAATCAAAATACAGTTAACCCCTAACCTACCAAGGCTCAACTTTTATTATTCCTCCTCTGCTTTTAGGACCCTTCTTATGGTAAATTAGGCCTCCATGGTGGTGACCAAATCTATAAATATTTAACATCTGCATCAATTCATACACCAAACTTCAGTACCTCTGCTGACCCTGCACCTCCTGTCCCCAACTCTGACTCTCCTAGGATCCAAGGGCCATTTATGAGGAACATTATTACTCTGAACCAGTATTTATTCCTTACCTCTAGGAAAACCTAGCACAATATAGAAAATATAGATGCTCCTGACATTCTTACATTAGTTGATTAAAAACTACAAATCTAAGTAACTAAATCTTAAAAAAGTTTGATTCTGGGACAAAACCAAAACAAAACTTAAATTTAATGCTAACTTAATGCTAAATTTAATCCTGTTTTTAAATAAGTTTTTATAACTTAAAAAAAAAGTAATGCTATATTATCAAATGCTTCTAGCTGAGGTAAAATAAAAGTTATGCTAAAAAGTCCTGTACAGATTGAAGAATACCATATAATTGGCAGAACCACTCTGATGCCTCCCACTACCAAACAGCATGAGCTATGCTGAGCTTGTGATGGCCCCTTTAGGAAAAGGGTCAGATGACATGGGACAGCCTGGAAGGCCAGCAGAAAAGCACAAGATTAGAAACCATCAGGGGTAATAAAGAGGGTCAACAGTACTACAGAAATGTCAGGATGAGATCGGAACTGTTTTCAGGCAATAATGAAGAAAATTCCAAATATTACTCAAGTCAAAAGGGGCTAAAAGAAAAGGGGTGATGATTCTCAGCAATTTTCAAAAAGAAAATAAGAAAGTCATAGAATGAATCATCGTCTAAATATGCATTTTCTTCCAATCTTTTCCCCAAACAGCGCACATTAAGTGGTTAACCCTTCACTATTACTAGCTGGAAAGTGAGAAGGCAAACGGCAACAAAAAATAAATTCTAAAAATAAAAATGACTTTCTTACTAGCAAAAAAAAAAGTCTAAAATCAAAAACAGTTTTGGTGAAATCTGACAGTTAAACACATCTGAAGCTTCTCGGAAGCTTGTCATTAACTTACCTGAAGAGGCATATACTTTCTTACTGTCTGAAGAGAATGTGGATGCTGCAATCCTTCCATTAATTTTCATGCTACCAATTAGTTCTTTAGTCTGAAAGAATGATAAATACTACTTATCAAACTGTTAGGAGGTTCACAGGAGAATCACAATATGTCAAATACAAACAATCTAGTTCTCTATTTTGTGGCACCTATTCAACTTTGTTTTTCCTTATACTCTAAAGTTCTCCCCCAAATGCCACAACTTCTCCCCAAGTTCCCCTATGTTCCTCTACTGGAGATGCTGACTTAAGGACACCAGGAGTGATGGTTTAAGACTCTCCCAACACTAAAGTCTTATCCTAAAGAACAAGCAACAACCAATAATGGTTCACCTTCATTGACAACAAATGTAAATATCCAGCAACACCATTTATAAGCAAGAAGGACCCATCTGGGGAGACTTCAAAGCTCCTCACTATCTTCTCCTTCAAACCTAAGAGGAGAGATGAATTAATAAGGATTAATATGGTTTGCAGTAAAGCTACTTTTCACTCACAATTGAGAGTTTCTTGCTTTTTTAAAACGTCTTAACAGCCTCACATTAAATAAAACCTAGGCTCAGACTCTGAATAGATCTGACCCCATGCATCATCAAGTATGACCCAAACATAAGGTCACCACAAAATGCTTAGCAACCTTCTGTTCTTTGTCTTGCTTAACATTCACCATTTTAATTGCATGCCAGCGATCCAGCTCTCCAAACAGAAAACTTATTGACTGATTTTCCAAATGTACACAGCAATACCTGTAATTAACTAAAAGGATAAATTATACTTCTCTGTCACGACGTTCATTACCAGAAGGGAAATACACTGCCAATACAGACAGCTAAAACATGATAATATGCAGAAACTAGCTGCTGGCCACCTACTAAACATCCCACGATGAATGGGACTCTAATTCTTAATTCTGTGGATCCAAAAAGAAAAAGCAAAACAAAACCACGTGTCAGTGTATTCAAGAGTTGATTAGCTTCTCAAAACGTGACTCATGTAACCAAATCACACGAGCTAAGCATATAGACCAGACAGTCAATTTACTTACTTATGAAAGGACTTATTTTTTTATGCCTAAAAGGTTCATACTGACTATGCAGGAGACTCCTTCTAAGGCTTATAGAGCCAACTTACTTATTAAAGAGCTGCCTGATAGAAAGGATACATAAACAAAGGCTGTAAGTGGCTACACTTCCAGGGAAGGGAAGTAGGTAGTCAAGGTGACAGCAGAAGAGAATTTTCACTATCCCCTGTGTACGCACTGGGTTCTTTATACCACGTGAATGTAAGGCCCAGTCAAAAATGATAGATTAAAAAATTTTAAGTTTCTAAGTTAAAATAGTAATCAGAAAAAAGAAAATTTAGAAAAATTCAGTGATGAGCACTTGCTCCCCTCCCTCAAAGGAAAGTGATGGCTAAAGGTCCCACAGACATACTCTGTGCCTCTAACAGTCTTTAGATGGTTCACAGCACTGCAGAACTGGGCCTCCCATGCTAGCCCCCCCTCCAGAGCCTACACCCTAGGTTTCTTGATTGGAATCAATCCAGACACGTATTTCCAATTACTGGCGTCACTTCTGCAGGATGACCAATCCTCTTCACAGTGATTCTATTCCTCCTAAGGGAAGTATTCATCCCACATTTGGGGCACGTATTACGTGGTGACTGCAGTATACAGAAACAACTCCAACTGTAAGGAAAGGATCACTGCACGATGAAGCAGGGGAAGGAGGCTCATCCAGCACAGTGCGAGGTTACAGCTGCAAACCCCTCCAGACCTAATCCTAATGGCACAGCACCAGACAGTGGGAACGTGAGACAGAACTAAGTGTTCACCTTGGAATCTACAGCTGGGCACCACCACGGTCCTGGAGGACTGCAGACGGCACAGATACCGCAAGGACAACAGTAAACAAAGATCCCTCACATGGTGCAGCACTAGTGTGAACACAGAACCAGTGTGGCAGCAACAGAGGCAAAATGCCAGAGGACTCATCACACAGTCCACTGCTCTCTGCCTTCAGGGAAAGACCTTGTCCTTTTGGCCTGAGTAAGCCCGTTGTTTTGGGGCAATTCAGGAGAGAGAGTTGTCTTCAAGAAGGAAATACCAGACTTCCAACAAATAAGGACAGGTAGTTGCTTTAGCAATTAATTGGAAAAATAAGAAAGATACCCATATTTTCACCCAAAGCTTGCAGTGTATTTTACTAGTTATGTGTATACAGCATTTTGCTTTTAACCTCACAAAAAATAGTGATAATAAATGCTAATATCAATATTATAAGTGCTTTTTACAAACGCTGGACCCTTCAAAATAGAAGTCAGATAAAATTTACAATATGGCCTTGAGAAACAAGAGACAGAATTTTAAAGATGTCAGATACAAATGTTTTTATAGATTAGGAAATGAGATTTTTAGGTCAACAGCTGAGCAACTGATAAGAAAAAGAATGGCCAATTTAATTAGAATAGAGTCAAATTCCACAGGATGGGAAGTGGACTATCATCAGATAGATTATACGCTGTTCTTAACAATGACAGCAGTTACCCATGGTGGAATATTCACCATGGGGCAGGTGCTTAGCTTAGGAGCTCTCAAAAATTCTCTTTTAATATTTATGACGCTCGACTTTACAGAAAGAAAGCTGAAGCTCAGTGATGACCATACCAAAATGCTAGAAATCATAATGGCTGCCTGACCAAAAACTTTATTCCCCAACCATCAAGTTCTTTATGTTTACCTAGAGCAAGAGAGCTCTTTTGAGAACTGTCCTTCTAAATGAGGGAACAGACACCGCTTCTGGAGTTTGAACTGGTAATTTGTGCTTCTTAACCTTTCTGGGTACCAGTCTGGTGAAGCGTTCTGATCCCGTTCTCAAAACAACAGTTGTTTAAAACTTTCATAACTGAAGCAAATGCTAAATTTCAGTTAGAGGTTAGTGAAAATAAAGATGTCATGTTTTTCTTATCCAACTTCACAGACCCTTGAATTTTAAAGAGTCCATGAACCCCACTTTATGAACTCTGACAGGTTAATGGAACAAATCATCAGTTTACAATTCTTCAGAATGCATCAACTCTATACTCTTCATTTTTCAGATCTGCATTTATGACAGCCCAGAGTTTGCAGACATATAAGGCTTGTATATCCTAACTTGTCAGCAACTTTCCCCCCTTGTTCTGCTGTCTTTAATTAATTTCTTGAGTTACAGTGTTTTATAACAAGAAACTGCGATTATATTCAATAACGTATCACCAAAAAAGAAATACATTTGATTTATCATTACTATTATCATCATCATCATTATTACCAAGTTACGCTTATTGAGGGAAGAAAAGAAAAAATATTAGAAGGGAAAGATAACTGCCATGTCTTAGAAGCTGGTGGTCGAATACACACCCCTGCACATTCGTGAATCCACAGTGGACACCGGTAACTACCAGATTTCAGCCACCTCTGGTCTGCTTTTCCCAGGAAGATGCAATGCAGGAAGGACCAAAGCCCATTCCTCTTGATTAGTGGAATAATATTTATGAATGATAACTACTACATGTTGTTTTCTGTTTCAAAATGAGATGGTTTAAGATAGTGAACTCAAAGGGAGGTCCGTGGATCAGCAGCGTCAGCACCATCTGAGAGCTTGTTAGAAACGCAGAATCAGGCCCCCCTCAGAACAACGGAATCAAAACCTGCACCTTAACAAGAGCCCCAGGTGATTTATATGCAAGTACATGTTTGAAAAGCACTAGTTTAAAGCATAAATAGATAAATTGAGAACCTACTTCAAAAGGATCACTAAAAGCGTCAGAAACACAGGAAAGGAAAGACCACAAACACTGAAAATAAACAGCATAAATGTTTCTAAACTTGGCCTTACTCACTTAAACCACTAGTAGAACAAAGGCTGTACAGAGCAAGTCCTGTCCTTTACCGCCCCACACATGTGCAGTTCAACAGGGACACTGCCAGGGAGCCGCAGCCCATGCCGACGCCAGCGCCCTGATTTATAACGTTAACCCAACCAACTTCATTACAGTGACTCTGCTTCCCAAAGGATTCATGAAGGTGTCTCTATATTTTGTGGTAAAAGCGGTAGGAGAACGCAAGGGAAAGATAAATTTTCATCTGATAAAAAAAGGTATTTTTTAAGTAGCTCATTCTTTAAAATACATTACAACCTCCAAAAGCAGTGCTTTACTTCCTTTAAATGCAAACCAAAATTCTATTAGAACAAACATAGAACTGGAGGTTTCCAAATTTCCTGAAGATGAGAAAAGTGAAATGATTAGAACCCAGGTCTTCTAACTCCCAGGCTCATGCTCTTTCTGGTGTAGCAATTTGCTAATTTACAGCCGTATTTGCAACTGTTTTTCTGGTCTAGGAGAATATTTATTTTCAAATTATGGTTTTCTCCTAAGTGCTTAATAAAAAGTCAGTTCAAGGGGAAGGATATAGCTCAGTGGTAGAGTGTGTGCTTAGCAGGCACAATTACAAGGTCCTGGGTTCAATCCCCAGGACCGCCATAAAAATGAATAAATAAATAAACCTAATTACCCCCAACAAAATAAATGTTTAAAAAAAAAGTCAGTTCACTGTTTTCATTCAACCATATTGTATCAATAACAGAATATTTTCCAAATACTAAAACCAAAGAAACTTATTTTTAAGAATTCTATGGGGAGGGGAAAAAAAGTGGTTGTAAGTACTGTTAAATGAACTCAGCTGTGGGCTGGAGGGTGGGGACAGGGGAGGACTCAGCTACGTGTTCAATAGAAACCTTACCTCTGACTTGATGCACAGGAATTAGCTTTCCAGCCAGCATATCATAGACATAAAGAACTTTGCTGTGAGTGCTCGTGGCTAAAACCTCTTCTCCATTAGCACTGAAACAAGCCTTAAAGATTGGAAACTTTTCGAAATAGATGCTCTGAATTTTAGGATTTGTTTTTCCATCAACCTATAAGGAAGTACAAAATGTTCCTTTTGGTTACTTCCACAAACCCTGTACGCTGACTATAAACACTTCTCACTACAATGCTTCATTTAAAAACGCCCACCTGAAAGAGCGATACAGCGTTATCTAGTCCAGCGACCATCACAACCTGTGCACAGGGATGGAACTGCACAGACGAGACCCGAGCAGTGGTAGGACGTTCAGCGTTAGCGTGTTGGCAGTTCTTCATCTACAGAAAAATAAAACTGGAATTTTATCAATTCAAATGGGTTAACATTATTTTCTTTAAAGCATGAAGAAAAAACACTATAAAGTAGTTTGCAATGCAGAACAAAGTGCACTGCAATGGTAACCAGGAGACCACAGCTCTGCTACCAACCAGCAAGTCATTCTGCTATAAAAGAATCCATTTTGACCATCTTTCAAAGAAAGGGATTAAATCACTAAGGCCTTAGAACACCAGAATATAGTTACAATATAGTTACTTCCCCAGCATACATCCATTTGGGTTAGGAGACTTTTATGCCCAGAGAAATTTTACTTAAAACTCCTACTCTGGCACCTGTGCATTCATGGTACAGAGGTAAGAGGCACTGGGTAGGCATCCCCACAGTTCTACGGTTGGCAATTCCTTGTGTTCTTCTCTCAGGGTACATGGTTGCTAGTTTAAAGTAGTGATGAGTTCATGCATCATTTGGACTATTTTCAGTTATTTTTCTGTTTTTACATGTCTTCCCCTCTGCATTAAAAATTCACTAATATAAAAAACAAAGTATCTTATGTGTGTTTTGTTGGAAACCAAAGTTAAATTTTATGGTGATTATTATTTTCTTTTTTAGCTCACTCTAATTCTTATTTTTTATTGACATGTAGTCGATTTACAAATGGTGACTGCATTTTTAACAGGGGTGAATTCACCCTATATGGAATTAAGTGAGTTATCTTCATAGGATGAGCAAAATAACTCTAACAGTTATTATAATAGGGTCCCATAAAACCAATACACATGCCACCATTTTATAATGAGGAAAAATACCTATGTCAGAGAGAAATCTGGTCATTGATATTATATCAAAGCAAGTGCTGGGTAAGCACTTGGTTACCACAATAAACAAGAGAGACAGTGATGAAGTAGAAAGTAACTAGTAGGCCACTTTAGATAGGATGGCCAGGAAAGACGTTTCCAGGTGTCATCTGAGCAGAAAGGTAAGAATGAGTTGGCCACTGGCAGTTTGAAGAACAGACAAGCAGAAGAATGAGCAAGAGCAAAAGTTCAGAGGAAAAAAGGGGTCGGCATGTACAAGAAACAGAAAGAAGGCCTGTGTGGCCTGAGTAAGGAACAAGAGGAAAGGGATAAGGCAGAAGCCAGATCATGTGAAAGGCAGTGTAGACTAGAGTACGGAATTCACAAATTTTTCAAAGAGCGGTGAAAAGTGACACAACATGATGTTTTATTTTTCAAAGACCCCTCAGGTTACTGTAGAAAGACCAGTTTGGAAATGGAGAGTTTAGTCACAAAGCTGCAGTGCACTGGGTGAGAGATGACAGCAGTAGGAACTAGGCTGGTACTAACAGAAAGGACAAGAAATGCAAAAGGAAAAATCAAATCAGATTCCCAAGATTCCTGAGGACATAATTTAATCTTACCATCACTTCTGCAAAAGGAAAAAACCTAACATAAATATTTACCAAGGCAAAAATGATAGCAAGCACATTTAATTCCCCAGAAAAATGGAGTCAACACATTTGTAACTGGGAAGCATACAGGATTTCAAAGTTAATTAGCTAGAGAGGTCCAATTTCACTGACTCTCACCTTTAAGATGCCTTTAGGAAGAGTGGCTGATGTGGATAGGAAATTCCCAGTCCTTTGCAACAAATCATCTTCATCCTCTTCACTTTCATCTAAGTCAAACAAATCCACAGGCTGATCTTTAGAATCAATGAGATGGCCATTATCTACACCAAACATCCGTAACTAAAACCTCACCTCCCCTCCGAGTCTCCCAATCTCAATCATTTTATTGCATCTGCAATTGGTAAAAGTGAAACAGCAAAAGAAATCTGAAGGAGAGGAAATGATGACAAAGACCTCAATGTATATGGTTAAAATCAAAGCCTAACTCTGGAACCAAAGATGTACATTCACAGATGGTGACTAGAACAACATGAAATGAAATAAAGTTGTAATAAGAGTCAGCATTTAATTTAAAACTGTGGCAAAATTGGCAACAGGATGAACAGCAGATCTAGCTTAACAACTCACATGGAAAAGAGCTAGAACTTCTAGCTGACTGAGAGCTGAATGTCAGCAAACCATGTATCTGAACTCCAAAGAGAGGTAACAGGGCTGCTTTTCCCCTGGAGATGACTGATGGTCCCAGTAAAGAAAGCTGAGACGCTAAGCAGAGGTTTTAAAACACCTGTAGAGTTAAGGAGGCAAAAACTAGCATCAAAAGCCCTCTAAGGTTGGTAAATGGTCTGGCAAACTACTAGGCTTTGGATTGTTGCCACAAAAGGGTAACATAAAATTAAAG
This sequence comes from Vicugna pacos, assembly GCF_048564905.1. Classification (NCBI taxonomy): domain Eukaryota; kingdom Metazoa; phylum Chordata; class Mammalia; order Artiodactyla; family Camelidae; genus Vicugna; species Vicugna pacos. The sequence goes on from NC_133002.1 coordinate 31,671,978, forward strand.
GTGAAACAAAGAATTATGAGAAAATCTCCCAGCAGCTGAAACCCAACTATGAATCCTCACACTCCCTCACTAGAATAAGATGCTCAGGGACTGCTAGTGCTCCTTGGCCACCTACCCATAAACAAACACACAAATCCTCTGGCCAAAGACCTCTAATTAATCAGCAGTATTTTTCTCCAATGAAATATAACGAGGTCAATAATGACAGGGTAAGATAACTTGACCTAAAACTTAAGGAAAAACACACAATTTTCATAGAAGATCTAGATAATGGAATTACCAGACACAAACTTTAAAAAGATTATGTTTAAAATTCATAGAAAAAGAGATCAGACTTGTGGTTACCAGAGGCTAGGGGGTAAAGTGAGGGGGAACTGCATGAAGGCAGTCAAAAGGTACAACTTCCAGTTATAGGAGAAATAATTACTAGGAATATAATGCACAACATGGTAAGTATAACTCTGCTGTACATTATATATGAAAGTTGTTAAGACAGTAAATCCTAAGACTTCTCATCACGAGGAAAAATTTTTTTTTCTATTTCTTTAACTTCGTATGTATGTGAGATGACAGATGTTCACAGAACTTATTGTGGTAATCATTTCATGATATATATAAGTCATCATCATGCTATACACCTTAAACTTATAATACAGTGCTGTATGTCAATTATATCTTAATAAATTTGGAAGGAAAAATAATAACAAAAAATAATTTTATGTTTAAAATTTTTGTTTAACATATTCAAGATAATTAGAGACAAGACTCAGAACTGAGCCAGAGAACTAAACTATTTAAAAAAAGAACCAAATGGATACTTTAGAACTGAAAACACAGTAATTAAGCTTAACACCAGCTGGATGTTTTTAACAGGATATCAAAATTACCTGAAGTGTAAGTTAATGGTCTGAAAAAAGGATCCACAAAAAAAAAAAATCCAGACTGAAGTACAGAAAGCGAAAAGATAGCTAATACAGAAAAGAACACAGAATATATATATTTTTTTAAATTTAACATATGTGTAACCGGTATCCCAGAAGGAAAGAAAAAACAAAAACAATATTTGAAGACATAATAGACAAGAATTTCCAAAACTTCAAAGAGAACTATAAAGACCAAGCAGAATACAATGCAAACTAAAAAGACTGAGGCGGGAGTGGAGGGAGGATTAACTTAACAAAACAGCAACACTAAAACAATCCACAATATTAAGAAATTACTACTGATTTCTGAAAGTGTATGACGAAAGCATTATAATTATGTTTAAAGGGGAAGTACTTCTCTTTTAAAGATACTCAGTGTAGTATTTATAGGTAAAAATACCAACATGTTGGAGGTAACTGTGAAGCGGGGTGGAAGTCAACACCCTGCTGGTAAGTACACCCTGGACAAGTCGCTTCGAGCTTTTTGAACCTGACTCCCCTCATCTGTACGATTAAGGTATTAGACTTGAGGGGAAGGGTGTAGCTCAAGTGGTAGAGTGCATGCTTAGCATGCACAAGGTCCTGGGTTCAATCCCCAGTCCCTCCTCTAAAAAGAAATAAACCTAATTACCTCCCCCTAAAAATAAATAAAATAAGGTATTAGACTTGATATTCCAGATAGTAACAGACTGGCTCACTGCTGACCTAATCCATTTCCTTTTTCTCCTGGGCACAAAGACAAACTATATTTCTTGGTATTCCATGCAGTTAGTGTGGCCTCGTGACTGAGTTCTGGCCAATAAACACAGGTGAAATTATCATGCACCACCACCAGGACAGGCCAGTGAAGACCTCCCTTGGTGAGCCCCTGTGTCTTCTCCTGTAGTCACATCTCGGGCAACTGTGGACAACCCAGCCTGAAGAGGGCAGAACCCCTGTGAACCTGGGTCCCTGACACAGAGCATCACCTTCCCACCACTCCAATTTTATGATTACTCACATAAAAAAAATTATCCTGGGATCTAAGGTTTTCTGTTTCAACAACAAGCATAAAACTATCTTTAATTAAACAGATCTAAAATATTGTTGTTCTATGAATGCAGTATCCTAAAATGGATAATAAAATTATATTTCATCTAGGGGAGCAAATTGGTGACCAAGGTTTGAAAATTGTGTCACGTAAAAACAGGTTAAAAGACAAGAAATGATTAATATACTAAAAACTGAACTTGGAAAGACATTTCTCAAATAACAAACAGTTTATATGAAAGAGAGGTAAGATTATACCTCTTCAAAAGGTAGGACTACAGAATGTAGGGAGATTAAATTTCAAAATAATAAAAAAAAATTAGAACAATTAGTTCTTAAAGAGGAGAAGGGGAAGAGATACTCAAACAGTACAACATTATTTGAAATATTTACGCAGAGGCTAAATTATCATGTGACAGATGTTGCAGAAGAGGTTCTTGCAGTGTCAGGCCACAGCACGAAGAGTCCCTCAACCTCTTAAAGTATCTGGTCGGAAACCAGAAAGTAAAGTTCTACCTAATAACAAATCGAGTTTTCTAACAGAATTATATAAAACAACTGGCTCCTTGTAAGGGCTCCCTATACTTGAACACCTGACAGTGGTAGGGAGAAAGGAGGGAGAGGTAACGGTGGAAATCAAACAGAAGTTCATCAGGTATCAACGATGCTAAGAAAGGAGCTCCTTCATTACATGGCAAGATATACTCTAGAGTTCCTCAAGAATCTCAAGGTCAATTCCAACTCTAAAATTTGTAACTACAAGCACTCAAATCAGATCTTGGCCAAATCATCGATATTTAAAATATCTAAAGTCAAAGATCTAAAAAGCAGAAAACAGTTTTGCAATAAGACAAACTTAAAATCTAGAGTTTAAAGACAGGTTTTTATAAAGTGAGTAATCATCTTGGTCTGACGTGACATATACTCCTTTGAAAGACATTCCATCTCCTAGAAGACAGCTACATTAGCTGCCATGTATGTCTTCAGAAGGGGCTCTGAATCAAGAAATAATACTAATATTCATTTTTACTTAATCCTATGCCATAATGCAACATAGTTCTGTTAGGAAAAAAAAATCATAAAATTCATCCACTATTGTCTTTACAGTGGATAATATGGTATTAAAAGCCTTACAGTATTGTGAAAGGGCTTCCCACAAATGAATGGTAGACTATAAAACCAGACATTAAAAACAAAAAAGACATATTTCAAACACTAGCTATTAATGAGCCTCGTAAGAAAGCTCAAATTCACAACAGAACAGGAGTAAGGATCTATTTACCAACTAAAAGTGTCAACACTCACCATCTGAAGATGTTTTCCGTCTATTGGTCTCTGCCCAGGCAGGTACACCCCCCATGGCATGCTGGAATCTAAGCAAAGACATTAAAAAAAAATTTTTTTTTGTAGTAACCACTGTATTTTCAGAGAGCTTGATACATTTAAAGAGTACAGGACAGATCACCCTCAAAAGTATGTACAGAATCTCTTTCAAAAATGTTATCTTTGAGAACAGAAAAGTTACTCACACAAGGTAGTTCCAAACTCCCTGTCATGAACTTCTAACCATTGAAACTTGTCCTGGATACATATTTGTTGTTAATTATTTACATCTAGTTATATAGCTGCCTTATTTGTGTATATCAACACACCAGATTGGTGTGCTGGCACTGTAAAGAAACCTCTTTGTAATTATACACCATTGCTATAGCACACAGAGTACACAACAGAACACTACAACACGTCTGAAAGAAAATGACTAGATGAGTAAAAGATACAGAATTTCACCATATATCCTTTGAATATGTGGGAGCATTTCACACCAGAAAAAGTAACCTTCAGGAGAAGCATGACAGTTAGGTTCCGCAGGGCTGGCCTAGGGAAGAGCGCCAACAGTCATTTTCACTGTTTAACACAGAAATACAGACAAGTCCACCAAACTAAGACCACTAGCTGTAACTAACTAGAAAGCTGAACAAAATACACGAAACTATTCTCAGAAGCTGGACAACAGGCAACACAGGACTATGATTCATAAAAGAAAGGAAATAAGGTGAGCCCTGCCATCACTGGGACTTTCCCCTCAAGGAATTCCCAGTACCCCTCAAGGTAATGGGAATTGAACCCAAGACCTCGTGCACGGTAAGCATGTGCTCCACCACTGAGCTATACCACTCCCCAACCCAAGGCAATTTTATAAGACCCTGACAGAAACAAAGGAGAAAAAGATCAGACTTGAAAGAGGGTGAGTCAACAGGAATTTGAGGGACAGTCAACTGCAGAGAGAAAGAGCTCCAGAAATCTGTATAGGGGTCCACAGACACTTCTGCAGAATATTAAGCTGCACTCTTATGGGATGAAATTCCATAAGATCAAGAAAAGAACTACCAGGGAGCTGTAAGTTGCACAGAATCTAACCTCAAACACTTGAGTTCAACCTGTCAGAAGGAAGGTCCTTATTGAACACTCAGGGCATTCAGAAGAGATCCCAGAAAGGTCATACCCTAATAATGGGGCTAAACCAACCTAGAATAAATGCTACTCTAGAAGAAAGCTAAAAATAAATCTTGAAAAGATCAAACTGATCTCTGAATCAATTAACTGCCTGCCAAGACATAGCTCAACACCAAAAGCAAAAAACAAAATCAACACTGAACAACATTCACGCTGCCCAGAATCCAATCAAAATTACTAGATATGCAGAGTAGAAAAACATGAGCCATAACCAGAAGAAAAAGCAGTCAACAGAAACACAGAAGTGACAGACCTTACAGAATTAGCACACAAGGACTTTAAAATAGCTAATACAAATACTCAAAGGAAGTACGAACATAAGAAATAATAAAAGGAAAATAAGAACTAAACAAAACAAAAGATCTAGTTGGAAAGATTTCCTAAAGCTAGAAGATATCTGAAATAATAAGTGTACTAAATGGGTTCAACAGATTCAAAAGACTACATATTATATTATTGTATTTAAATAGCATTCTGGAAAAGGCAAATCTGTAAGAACGGAAAACACATCAGTTGTTGTCAGGGGCTAAAGGGGTTAGAAGATGAGAAGGGCTGACTACCACAGGGTATAAGAAAACATTTTGGGTGAAGGCAATGTTCTATGTCTTGATCCCGTGTGTTAACTGTCCTGGTGCTTACATGACTGTATGTGCTGAACAAAATTCACTGACTGATACTTCAAAAGGGTGAATTTCACTGTATGTAAACTACACCTCAACGAACCTTCTTTAAAAATGCAAGAAATATAAAAAAAAATTCTCAATACAAAAATCAAAATATTTTAAAATAGTTTTAAAGATTTGAAAGTCTGAATTAAAAGTATCAACGTAAAATCATTATTTTGAAATATGTATTTCCCAGCTCTGTTCAACTAAGCCTAGAAGTTGTGGAATAGAGATGGTTTACCAAATGCCAATGAACAAGTAAGTAAAAAAGTGTTACTGATTATATTTGGATGGTGGGATTACAAGTTTTTTCCCAAAAATTTTTTATACATCCTTCCCAATACTAAAATGTAATCATGTTTCCAAATGCACTTAATGTTTCAGTGGAAACCTGACTACCCGAGAAGCTGTTATGGCCAAAGACTGAGCAAATCAAAATAAGCTACTGGTTACAAATACCTCTTGTTAAAACAAATGGAAAAGGACACTTACTCTTCTTTAAGTCTCTTTTGTAGCTCGTCTTTTGAAAGTTTACTTTCAGTAGCATTTTTCATCATACCTTTCCGAAAACGATTGTTCATCATGTCAATCCTATAAAAAACAGAACAGCATGCTTTAAATGACTTGTAAAGATTCAACATAAAAGTTGTTGCCTTTAGTATTTTGAGCAAACAATAAAATGAAGTGAACAGATACCTTTCCTTGGGAGGGCAAACTGGTAAAACCTCAGGGTCAGCCTGGCCGTCTTTACCAAGAACCTTAAAATTGCTCTTTGAGTAACTCTACCTCAAAGAAACTTTCTTAAATAATTTAAAAAGTGGGAAAAAGTTTATGCATGAAGATCCTCAATACCAATTTACTAAAAAGAAAAATAAGATGCTTGCAATACAATACATTCTTCTCTATTAAAGTACACACTGTGCAGGCTGGCTAACTTTTTTTTTAGCCTTTTCTCGATTTCAGACACTGCGTTAAGAGCTCTACATATACAATTTCATTTAATCTTGAGACCCTTGATATAGCTACTGTATTTCCATCTTACAAACAAGAAAAGGTAGATTCTAAACTTGCCCAGGGTGTAGGAACTAGCCAAATTAGGTGGCAAACTCACGTCTGACCCCAGACACTGTGCTCACAGCTTTTCTATACAGCGTAGGAGAGAGATGTATGCCAACATGTTAACAATGGTTGGGACTATGAATAACTTTTCCAGTATTCTTCAAATCTTCACACAATCATATATTCAAACAAAGAATTTTCTTCAAACTGCAAAATCACTTTTAAAGTATCCGGAGAGATTCCAAGAAAAAACTTAGGCAACCTACATCTCCTCGTCTTCATCTTCTTCATCCAGCCAAACTGGCTTCTTTTGAGGTGGAAAATCATCTTTTGCTTCATTCTCCACTTCTGAGTCACCTGAGTCTTCCCGTACTTGAACCTAGGGAAGACAAAATGCCCACAAGCACTGAGTTTCTCATACCCCGTGGTGGCAGACACTCACACCTTGTAGTTACTATACGGCTTGCAGCATGCTTTGTTTTCATAGCCCTCTGAGGAAACAATGGGATTCAATGCTAACACAGCAAATGCTGGAGACGGAAAAGAAAAGTAAATTAAAGAACGGCACTACATGCTGGACAGGGAAGGGAAGATGGAACTGCCATGGAGGGAAAGTCAACTTGCTGAAAAGAAAAGACCAAGACAAGAGCAAGAGGTAAGCTGACGCGGGGGGGGGGGGGGGGGGGGCACAGGAAAAATCACAGAACTACAGAAATCATGGGACCAGAGACAGACTGGCATCAAATACAAAATAACATGACTGTCATAATTAAATCGTATTTCACATTCTTAAAATATCTCTTCTCCACTTTTCTAAACTGTTCTTGACCCCCTACCTCCTTAAGAAACTACACAATCAAAACTGAATCCAGACCACAGAATACCCCCTGACAGAACTGGACCTTGAGTGAAGTCAACTTAACCTTTCCCAGAACTATACAACAGAAATATCCAAATGATTTCTATTTGCTCCACTACTGGCCTATGAGCCCAACAAACCCCACCTCACTTAGACTGGCTTTTTTCCTGACTAGGAAACTTGTCACACAGTTCAGCGTTTTTCCAGTCGTATTTCTCTCTCCCAATTAGATTCTGCAACCTGTCCCATAAGCACCCAAAGGTAGTCTTGCAATCAAATGATACTTTGGTAAATATTCACTTACCAAACTGAATATTCTCAGTAAGGCTATGCTTGGCAACCCTATGAAAAATTTCACAGGCCATACCTCTACACAAACTTATCTCCCTTTCTCAAATGCCTTTTTTTTTTTTCTCTTCAGCCCTTCACTAACAAACTTGAACTTTATCTTCAGCCTCTGCTTTAGAACATAACCTCCAAAACGGCAGGGATTTTTTCAGTTTTCATCCATTGCTGTTTCTTCTCTAGTGCCTAGAACAATGCCTGGGACTCCCCATCGTGGAAGAAAATCCAAGTATAAGATAAAAAAGAAAAAAGGGAGCAAAAAAATTATAATCAATCACACAGAGATTTCACTGCCAGGAATGAAATCTGGCACTAAGAAGGCTCACAAATATTTGTTTAACACAGTCGTTCTCAAAAGCTAGCCAGTCAACTACTTTAAGAGACTGTTAAAACAGACTCCCAGGCCCGTGCCCACGAATTCTGATTCCACAAACCAAGTGGAAGCCCTGAATCACGGCAAGGTTTTGAGGCAGGCAACTGAACGACCAAAAGGGAAGAAACACTGAGCCTGTAGAGAAGACTGTGAGGCTGAGCCACGAAAAGATGCTCACAACTACATTTCGGTAAATAAATATGTTGAGGGCCTGCTGCATACGAGGCTTAGCCGCTCCCTCGGGGGCGGAGAAAGGCGCGGCCTCCACCCTCCGGAGACTTTCGACCTGGCACCCCCCGACTCCCCCGTTCCCCGCTCTCTCCCACCTGAGCGTTCCCGGGCACCTCAGGTCGCCCGGGCTCCGCCCCGGAGGCTCGCCGCCCACCTGGCACCCAGTCCGCACGCCGCGACCTCCCTCACCCGTGGGCCCTGCAGACGCCGCAGCAGCGCGTCCTCGTCTTCCTCGACGTCACCGAAGACCAGCTCCTCCAGACACCGCTCCACAGCCGGCTTGTCCTCCTCCAGCGTCAGGCGGTTCCGCTGCCGGAGCCGTCTCTCCTCCTCCGCCGCTACTGCCATCGCAGCGGCCGCTGCCCGCCGCGGGGCCGGTGGTTTCCGCTGGGACGAAAGAGCAGACCTTCGGGCCGGCCCGCCTGGCCCCACTCCGGCTCTCCGGTCCAGCTTCATTTGGGTCTTCCGGGCTGGTCTCGCTCTGGCTCGTCGGTCCAGTCTCATTCGGCTCCTCCGATCCGGCGGCATCTCTCGGTTTGAGAAGGAACGCAGGCGCTCACGTGGAACCTCACTGCGCGTGCGCCGAGGCCCTGGCTTTCCACCGCGTAGGCGGCCACAGGAGGCTGGAAGGAGCCTGCGCAGCCTACGAGCCGGATACCGGCACTAGCTCCCTGCGTAATGCCCACTCCCCTCAAGAGCCTCTCCCCGTGTGGGAGTTCCTCCGGCAGGACCAATATTCCGGGTGGTTCTTCCTGACCTCTTAACCACTCGACTTACACAGCCCCAGCTGCCTTCTCCACCCCTGCGTCTTGGTACGGCCCTTGGAGTACGGAGCCTGCAGAGGGTCCCACGCTGGAAGACAGATAGGAGAGTAAGTAGGGAAGTGGGCCAATCGGGGCGCGGGTCACGGCGCAGGCGCGTTGGGGAGGGAGGGCTATGCTAATGTTGTTGATATCCTGGGGCCACCCGAGTTAAAGGGGGGAAATCCGGGGGCTGCCGCAGCCGCCACCGGTCTGGGCCCAGCTGGGGCCCCCGTGTAGTCGCCGTAGTCCCAGGGAGAGGCGCCTGCCCCCAGCTCGGGGAGGGGGCGCCGCGAGCCCGGGGAGCACGGACAGCCCCTACCCATGAGGCCCTGATGGAAAACACAAAGGATCTGGCGAGAGCCGAGCGCGGCAGCTGCTTTGTGTGCCAGGTGGCGGGGTGGCGCCTGCAGCTCCCCGACCCCAGGAACCCCTGCAGCTCCCTGACCCCGCTCCCGGGCCTGCTTCTCCATCCGACGCCCCCTCAACCTCCGGAATCACCCCCCCCCGGCAACCGTTAAGCGATTTGGAAGTTCTCCTCCCCCCACCCTCCTCAGTCCCCGACTCACCGGGGTTCTCTCTGCCCCTCCGCTTTCTGAAAGAAAAATTTTAGAAGAAAGTTTTTCTCTGCGTCCCGCCCTCCCCACACCCCCAGCTCTGGCTGGGGGGGAAAGGCTGGATTTAAGGCTTCCTTTTTTGGCCGCCCAGGGATGGGGAGTGGAGTCCTCGCCTCTCCAAAGGGGGCAGAGTTTTGGTGCTTTGCAGGGGAAGGCGCATATCCGCTGTGGGGCGACTGCCGCGAGGCGTTTCGCACGTGGAGGTGGAGAAATGGAAAGGGGGCGGGGTGGGCACGTGTGGGAGGGAGAGGTGGGAGTGGTGTTTGGGAGGCAGCTGCCGGGGCCGCCTATTTAAAAGGACTTTAAGTCGGTGGGCTTTATGACTTTTGCTTTCGCTTTTATGAAATAAGAATCTGGATATTTCAGAATCGGAAGAGACATTAGAGGTCACCCAAAGCGGCCGTCCCCTCTGCAGCCTCTCTGACAAGTGGTAGGTAGCCTGGCCTCTGCCTAAACCCCTGCAAATACTGAGCGCTCACTGCTGCCCGAGGAAGCCCTTTCCGTTCAAGCCATTGTGATTGTTGTTTGCCTACCTTTATTGGACTCTTCGTCTCATTCATGTCCTTGTTCAGTTGATTCCCTTTTTTCTTCTCAAATTTTCTCTCACATCCTCCTCACCCGCCCACCGCTCATTGGCCTATATTTTGTGTGCCAGGAAAGAACAGCAGGGAAGTGGAGGAAGGACGTTTTAAGAGACAGTGAGGGCCAGCTGAAAACTTTGCTGGGTCACTTCAAATGTGCTGGCTTCTATGTCTGAGGATGGTTGATATTTTTCTACAGGAAGCTTGGGAATTAAGGTCTGGGGATTTCATGGCTGTCGTTTTGAAGTTAGAAATTTCAGTATTATCTCTGTAGTACTCCGGTCTCAAAGCACATTTCTTGTTTCTTGAATCAGTCTGCTTAAGGATGCCTAAAATTGTCTCCTGGAGATTGTACTGAAGCTGTTAGAAGCACCTCCTGGTAGGGGGATGATCAGAAGAACTGCACTACCACCCCCACCCCCTTTTGACGTCTGTTTTTCTGTCTATCTGGACTTCCTTCTCAGTGCCCCTCCTTTGCAATGTTTTCATTTATGTTTCTTTTTTCTTTTTTTTCAACTTTTTTGTGAAAGTTGAAGTTTTTGCAACACTTTATATTTGTTTAGAGTTTGCAGTATTTTTCATGCTCCTTACATTACTGTGCACCTATAGTTATCACTCGGTAGTGCAGATAATTCAGTCCTTTTGTTACTTAGTGTTTTTCCAATGTTCTCCTTCATTTGGTGAGCTATGGTGCTTCCAAAAGTAATTTTATTGGCATAGGAATCTTGGGGGCACATGTTTTCCTCTTCCTAATATGGTGAAGTGGGAGTCAAGACAAAGCAGATAAAATGTGGAAGTGATGAATCTGGTATAAAAGCCAGAGAACCAATTTCATTTTAAACCCCCAGCCCCCTATTTAAAATGTTAGAGCACATTTTTTTCTCCCCCACCTTTTATCACTTAGAGACTGTTGCTCTGCTCTGATGTGCTTACACTGTGCTTTTTGTTTGTTTACCTCAACACCAATGAGTGTTTAGAAAGAAAATAGCTGTCTTTTTTCGAACCACCTCCTTCTCTGAATAACAAGTAGCTTCTATTTACATAGAACCCCATACTCCAGGCTTCTGGGTGCCTTGCAAATTATAGCAAAAACTGTCTTGAATAAGTATCTGTTTATAAGTACCTTATGTTGGACCATATTTTTTAACTTCTCCAATTTTTAATTTTATACAAACTTTGACATACGATATTTTCTGTAAATCTAGTCACTAAAGTTTAACATGGGAATGAATATTAGGTACTGGTAAAACTTAATAGAGCTGTGTGGTTGTCTTGACAGTTTTATTTAATGTTTAGTTCCAAATCCCTGCTCCCTTTAAACATGAACTGTCATGGCTTAAGTTGACTGACTTTGGAGACATTTGCATTCTAAACATACTAGACAGGAATGACTGGTTTTATTTTTAAAGAAGACACTATTACATACTTTTATGGCCAGTTATATGTCGACCTGATTAGTGTCTAAAGCTTAGATGTTCAGATGCTTTGAATCCTCAGTTACATTGGAAATTAAAATAAAACAATTTAAATTGCTTTAAACATAACATAGTAGTCAAAGGAAGGTAAAACTATAGCTTAGAAGTGAAAACAACATATTAATGTCATAAATACTAAACCACTAGGTTACTAAAAGCCAAGAGTGCTCAGTGCTTTGAGTGACCACATCCTAAATTAGACAAGTCACTCTTCTTTTGGCTACTCCTTGTTTCTCAGTTTTTATCTTTAAAATGTTCAGTAAATAAGATTTAACTTTTTCAAAAACAATTAAAATGTTAAGGTAAGCCATTTAAAATATACCATAAGTTTCAGGGTTTCAAATCCAAAAGAAAGATTAAAACATTAAGATAAAAGACGAGAAGAGACTTACAATTAGTTAAAACAAGCTAAGATATGCTTCCTAACACTAGGGGATTCTTGACCATCAAAGGCTACTTTTAACTTTATACAAGAACTCTTTTCTGTTCATGGAGTATTTCAAGCTCTTGTATCCCCAGTGTTTTCACACAGGCTCCTCTTTCTGCCTGGAGGGATCTCCCTCCAGACTTCATTTTGCTACCTGTTACTTACGTGTCAGTCTTAATAGAGCACTTTCCCTATTATGACTGAACCCCAGTCTAAGCTGGCCCCTCTCTGCCTTCCCAGTATATTCTTTTAAATCTTATGATATATTTGTAATTACACTCATCACATAATTTAATGATTTTCCATGAATTAGTGTATTTCCTTGATGCATCTTCTCCACCAGACTGGGAACTTCAAGAGATCAAAGACCACGTGTGTCTAGCTTAACACCGTGTTGGTACAAGTTAGCACTGTGACTGACGTAGGGTAGAGACATAAAAGCAGTATTTTGTTAAGGAATGATCACGCATTTATTGACTTTTTACTCTAAGACAGGTATTGTACTAGCCATAATTCTGCAGTGAAGAAAACAGACCATCCTTTTGGTTTTTCATAAGTGCATTTTCTTCCCTCTGTCCATCTGTCTGTCCCTCCCTCCCTCCCTCCTTCCTCCTTTCCTTCCTTCCTTCTTTCCTCCCTTCCCAGTTTTCCATGAGTCAGTTGATTTTTGTCAACAGGCTTTCTTCTTTAAGCCTCAAGATGATGTCTAGAACACAAATAAACTCTAATTCAGGAGGAGAGCTTGTGTTCTCCACCCTTACCCTATCTGAGCTCAGTCTTCCATCAGTTTTCTTCATACCCACGCATGCCCACCATTTGTTTCTCTCACTTCAGCCATGGCCCTCTCTGTAATTCACCTCATCTATTTAATCCTGTCCCACTCCCTGAAGCACTTCGACTCCATTTATCAGCCAGTATACTGTTTCCTTCCCCTCAGCTACGTGCCCCCACCCCAGACACTCCTGATGTAGCTCTGCCAACCCCTCCGCGTCGTAAACCGCGCAGAGCCCGACTTCATCTGTTGGTTCAGGATCAGTTACCAGATGAAGGTCAATCTTGAAGCTTTTCCTTTTATTGTTGGTGTCTCTAAAATGCATCACTGGAAATATTTCTTTTACTGCTGTTTCTTTGACACAGAAACCTCTCCTTGCTGTAAATTCAAATTCTTTTCTCTACACTTACTAGTTGGCTAATTTTATCGATTCACCAACTCTCTTAAGCCTTAATTTTTTTTTTCTCCCCTATAAGCGGGGTGCTGGGTATAAATGGAAGAACCCAGTACTCTCTGGGACACAGCAGGTCCTCAGTAACAGTGGCTTGTTTCTACCTCCAAACGTCTCTTTACTTGGTCCTTCTGTGACCTCTCTCTTTGCCTTCATCCCTCCATTTCTCATCTCCCATTTCCACCATATCTCATTTAGAGCAAATTTTAACCATTATCTCAAACTTCTTCGTGAAAAATGAAAGAATATTTTAATCACCCTTGTCTTTCTTCATTTCAATTTGCATCTGTTTGATTTCTGCTTCAGCTCTGTACTTTTCTCTTTCCCTTAACAATTCTCAAATTTATTATCTTTTTTCTCCAGCTCATACTTTTCACTACCTCCCACATTCCCTGTCCCTGTTCCTCTAAATCAACCCCTTCTTGTTCCATGATTTACTAGAGTCATTTCATAGCCTTCTTACACCATCTAGTCAAAATCCTCGCAATGCTCCTTGAAAGTATCTCTCTTTCCTTATTTATCCTTTTGCATTTCTTTTTCAAGTTCACTCATCTTTAATTCATCCCCATCATTCATTTGCTTGTGCCCAGATCACTGTACCTCTTTGCCTACTTAATCATTTCACCTTTTCGTGTTTCCTTCTTCCATTGTTACATTCGTCATCTTTCCTCATTAACACATATTAATGGGTGATGTTCCTTTGGATCTTTTTTCTTCTAAATCTTACTACTGGTGTGTTTTCAGGATCCTCTTTCTGGGTCCCATTGGCTCTTTCTGTCTAGAATACTTTCTTTCTGGGACCCTGCTTTAGGTGGGGAAAAAAAAAAGCCTTGCAGTGTCTGCTCTATATTTATCCAAGCTGAACTGCTAACCTGGTGCATTAGAATGTATATTACTAATGAAAAGTGTAAGCTTTATTGTCTGCTAGCGAGTACTAGGTCCTTTTCCTTTCTGCAGCACATCATTTTTACTATTATATTTTGAACTGGGGAAGGGGATGGCAGCATAGAGTGCCTATTTCTACAACATTTTCTGGGGGCCTACTATGAGTAAAGCACAAAACACATTTTCTTACTTAAAGAGGTTGGAATTGTTAATCCCAGAACCCTGGCCAAATACACAGGGCAGGAGAGGCTGCCAAAAGAGGGAGGCAAGAGAGCCAACTGAGTGAGGAAGTGAGGTCCTGGGCTACTGCCCTGTGCCTGCTGGAATGAGCTCCCCAGAGAAGGGAGACTGACTCAGTGAGTCTGGCCCATCCTATCAGGCACCCTTTCCCATCCACAGCCAAGGCCATCTGCCCTCTTCCCCATCCAGACCCGCGCCCCATCAGAGGTTCTGGGGAAGAGGTGACTGGCCCTCCCCGAAGGTCAGGATCTCTCTGGCCATTCTCAGGGTATCAGGCCACCAGGTACCCTGATCTTAGTGACACACCTTCCATCGTGGCCACAGCAGGACAAACACTCAACCCACCTTGGACGGGCAAAGACTCCGTTACACATTAATGACTGTTTCATGAAAAATCCATGTGAGAGTTTTAAGTCACAAGACAACATAATCCCCACCGACTGCAGCTTCTGTATATTCAGGGCTCAACTCTCCGAAGAGCCCAGGAAGGGACATGAGGTCCCAGGAGCCAACACTTCCCAACTCACATCTGCGTGTGTCCAAGAGTGGGGCTCTAACATACGAGCTGTGGCAAAGGTTAGCTGGTGACCGATAGCATCGCCCCCAGACCTGACCACCCACACCCACGCCAGGCCTCCTCCATGTGAGGTGTGAGGCGTCCTCTTCCTCCAACCCCAAGAAGGAGGAGGAGGGTGGAATGTGGGAGGTGTGACCCTTACCGCACTGGAGCTGGTATGGCTGAGCTTATCAAAGCAGAATTTCAGGTTTGACCTCGGGGAGTTTCTGCTTTTGACGCCTAGGAAAAAGAAGAATGCCCTTGAAATGAGGGTGGGGCTGCAAGGGACCCAGGGGCTGTGGAGGGGGGCCGTGGACAGAGAGGCCAGGAGAAGGTGGTCTCCTCTCAACTAGGCACTCTGGCTGACCTGCCCTGATTCCCAAGAGCCAACTCTTAAATTTTTAGGTATCTCTTATACACAGTCATTTTAAAAAACAGATAAGCTTACAATGAAATGAATTATATTCATCAAAGGTAATAAATTCTCAGAGTCATCACTTCCTAGTTATTTACTACATCTTACTGTTACCTAGTCTCCTAAGGTGACTCACATCCTTTATTTTATCCGACTGGTAGTTCTTCCCAACCCCACGCCACATATGTGTTGTGTCTCTAGCCACTGCATTGCGAAGGGCACAAAAAACTGAGACAATCCCCTTCCAGTATTTGAAAACTATTACCTGATTCAGCAAAGAAGTTGCTCACATCACTGACAAAATAATAACCAATCCTCATTCGTGCTGGAACTACAGGTGTTCATCATCTGGAACCTCCTGCTGCCTATAGATACAGAGGTCGGACAAATGTCAAGAAAAGCCTTTTTTGAGAACCAATGGGCTCTGTGGGATTTATAAGTAAAGAATATTGGATATTTTATCATTATAAGTTGTGTGCTTCAGATCCTTTACATCAGTAAAATTTACAGTAAACATATACGTACGTGTGTGTGTGTGTGTGTGTGTGTGTGAGATGAGAGCTAAATGTTAAATAGTTACCAGCTCTCCACTGGCAGGGGGGCCACTTGGCTTTCTGGCCCAGGGGTCTACAGCTCAGTATACTCCACCTGGAGGCTGCTGACTTACTCTTGGAACTTGAATCACAGGGTTCCACTCAGTGCTAATGAATACCTCTTGGTGTGACCTTCCAATCCCCCCGTAGGGCCCCAGGGAGCCCAGGTGTGAAATGACCGATGACCAGGGCACCTGAAATAATGGAAGACCATACCCTCCAGGCCACCTCCCTCTCCTCAGCCCTGTCTCAACCCAGATGCAGCTGAACAGCCTAAGAGAGTTTCCAGATCTCTGCAAGCCCACCATGGCCCTGAGGGTGTCCAGCACAACTCCTGTGGGACTGGGGATGAGACATGGCCCCTCAGGGTTAAATACTCCATGGAGTGGGGGCAAAGTGGTGGTGGTAATAAGCACCGGGCAGGAGTTACAGACCTGTTGCATGTCCCCATCTGCCCTGGGGGACCTTCAGCAAGTCATGCTCTCAACCTCCTTATTTATTTTGATATTCATATAACACCAACCAGGGAGGACCAAGGCTTGATTACAGATTCTTTCATTCACCCCTTCAATGTTTAATTAAGCCTTGTTAAAAAAAAATCATCAGGGAATTTGTATTACTACCCCGCTTTATAGATGGGGAAACTGAGGCTCAGAGAGGTGTGAGCCTGCCAACCCTGCACAGGGATCAGAACCCAGCCCCACAGCTGCCCTGCCACAGGGGCTGCCCCACTAACACAGGGGCGTGTTTGCTTGTGAAGCGTGATCTCCCCGTACCCCCAGCATCACTGTCCTCTTTTGCCAACATTCCTTCACCACGAGAACCCCAGAGGCATTGTGGCTGAAACCACCTCGTTGGCCCACTGGCCCTTTCTTTGTTTCTGTCATCTAGACTAGAGTTCCTCAACCTCAGCCTACAGACACTTTGGGCCACATAACTCTTCATTGTGGGGGCTGCCCTGTACCCTGTGGGATGTTTAGCAGCATCCCTGACCTCGGTCCAGTAGATGCCAGCAGCACACTCGCTTCCCATGAAAATCAAAAATTCCCCAGAAGTTGCCAAATGTGCCCTAGGGAGCAGCACTGCCCCCAGTTGAGAACCACTGATTACACTATTGTTTTATTCTGTTATTTAACAAACACTTAGGTTAACAGTTCTAGGTCTCTGATAAGCTAACTCATTCACTCTTCACCAGCCAACCACATGAGGTAGAAACTATTCCCCTCCTTCCATTTGTCATTTGGGGAAACTGAGGCACAGAGAGAGACTCAGAACCTTGCCCAATGGCTCATCACTAGTAAGAGGAAGATCCAGGATTTGGACCCAGACTCCAGTCTGCCCCGCACCAGGCTGCCCTCCAGGGCAGGACCAAAGCTCTGATTTCCAGGCACCCACAGCACCCCTGGTGTCTACCGCACACATCCGCTTGGATGTCCCTCGGGCTCCAACCCTTCACCCTCTCCCCAGAGCTGGCTCCTCCTTCTCTGCCCGACTGCAGGGATCACAGAAACCTGAAAAGCCCCAACTCCTTGCCTTCCCTGAGCTCCCACTACTGAGCCTGGCCCGCCCTTGAATCCATGCCTTCTCCCATTGCCCCAGAAACCCCAGATCCATGGCCCCATCACCCCTCACCACCCACCATGATCTCCCTTCCTGTGCCCACTCCCCAGCAATCCTTTTGCTCAGCCAAGCACCTGCAGCTGCCAAAATGGTCTCTCTCGTCCAGATGAGTCTTCTCTACTTAAGAACCTACAAAGACTTAAGTAAGACCCTCCAGTGGCTTCCACTGCCGGCAGGATAATACAGAATCCTCACCAGGGTCCAGTGGTGGCCCCAGCCAGTTACTCTAACCACTGTCATCCATCCCTTCCATGTACTCCAGCCTCACTGAACCATGTGCGGGTCCAGAGCATGGTCTCTGGATCCTCCAGGGCTTTCCACTGCTGTTCCATCCGCCCACATCACTCTTCCCACCCCCTATCTCTGTATTAGGATGGTCACTGTGACCAAGGGGCCCAGGGTCGGTGATGGGGTGGGGCAAGAGGTCAGGGGAAAGAGCCTCAGTTTTTGAATCACACAATCCCAACTCCTCCAGCAAATTACTGAGCTCTCAGCCTCAGTTTCCCCATGAATAAGGAGGGAATAAGAACACAGGCCTCCGAAAGATGATGAACAGATGCGGCGGGCTGGCACAGCTGAAGGCCCTAACACTTTGGGGTTGGAATGGAAACAGGCCAGTTCAGCGTCCCTGGGACATGTGTGCCCCACGAAGTAGTCAGGCCACTGCCTTGCCCCCACTGGGTACGCCACAAACAAGATGCCACTGACCCATGGGATTCTGGCTCATGATGATGGGGGTGGCGGCTGCCCCCAAGCTAGGGCTCTCACTGCTGGGGGAAGGGCTGTAGACAAACACCTCCTGCTTGAAGGGCGAGGTTATGGATGGCTGGTTGCTCTGGGGAGAGAGGCCAGGTGAGCGAGGCCAGCCCCACCCGTGGCAGGCCTGAGACAGGTCCCCCGCAGAGGCCCAGGGCAGCCACTGCCTCCCTCTCCCCACTTAGACCTGTTCTTTCCTTCTGTGGCCTCCAACCCTGGCTCTAGCCTCTCTTCCTGCCCCTGAGGAAGTGCCCTGACCCAGCCCCATA
Source organism: Vicugna pacos (assembly GCF_048564905.1). Classification (NCBI taxonomy): domain Eukaryota; kingdom Metazoa; phylum Chordata; class Mammalia; order Artiodactyla; family Camelidae; genus Vicugna; species Vicugna pacos. The sequence goes on from NC_133002.1 coordinate 31,690,433, forward strand.
GACAGGGCTGACCGCTCTCCTCTCCAGCCCAAAACCCCAGGGCAGGGACACCACTCAGTGTGGCCCCTGACCCTGCTGCTGCTCCTGTGCCACTCCCAGGGAGACCACACCCCGCCACACTGAACCGCTGCTCCCAGAAGGTGGGGATGTCTGGCCAGGCCCCTGGTTTCCATACTTCCTCTTTTACCTGCAGAGCCTGCATGGGGCTGTGCCCACAGTAGCTATTTTAATGATGAAGCTGTGTCTGGCTGGGCCCAGGGTGCCTCTCCCTACTCCCCAGGGTTGGACAGGGCCACACCAACTCCACTGTCACACTCCTCCATGGCCTCCCCCTCCCCTCCCGTGCTGCTGAAGCTGCTGGTGCTGGAGGACAAGCGGGAGATGTTAGCTCGGCCATTCTCCTTCAATTTTACTAAGGCTCTGCAGGGAACAGGAAGACAGGCAGGCCCTGGTCACACAGAGACACACCCCGGCCCCGCCCAGGACTTCCTTGGGACTAAGGGCAAGGCAGGCCTAGCAGACACGAGCTTGCCCGCCAACAGTGCCCCCAGGCCCCTGCCGGTTGGCTTCTGTGTTCCAGAGAGTTCCCAAGGCAAGAGATGCTGGCTCTCAGCTTGCCTGGAGATGAGAACACAACCCAAGGCCCCAGGCAGTGAAAGCCAGCCCCTCCCCTCCCCCCACGCTCTTACTTCTCCTTGTTGGGGCAGATTTCCAGAGTGCTGGGATTGGATGAGGTGTCAGAATTTATCTCCTGAGAAGAGTGTCCACCATCCGGGGTCATGGGGTTGTTGGATGCACTCACTGTCACTGAGGAGAGGAGGACGAATTAAACCACAAGTGGGCTCAGTGATGAAAGGATCAGAAAGACCAACCATTAGCAGGAACAGGTTAAGTATGATGCCATATGAGAGTTGCTTTAAAAAAAAAAAAAAGAAGGGAAGAAAGAAAAAAGAAAAGAATGAAAGAAAGAAACAACAGTGTAGAAGCCCAGAGGAAGGTTTGCTGAACTCCACCTGGTAGAAGTAGAGAAGGCTTCCATCAGAGCGGACACTTGAGTAAATATTGAAAAGGGAGATAAAGAAAAGAATCCAAGCAACATCTCTGGTTTGGGTCAAAATGTGACAATTTTGGGAACTCCCATGCACAGACCAGCCAGATCTGCCTGGGTGGATACAGAGCTGGGTGGGTGACAGGGACGTGCAGGTGCCTGAAGTGGGGACCAGGGTCAGAAGGAAGTCCTCCTCAAGGTCAGCATCTGGTGGGTGCAGCAGTGGGGGGAGCTGACGAACCCCACACTGGACAATAACCGTCGTGTCCGGCTGTCCCCTTGGCCTTCAGATCCCGTGTGCAGACGGGGGAAGAGCCCCGACCTCCGCTTGATGGGGCTCAGCGACTGGTTCTTCACCGTTGCCGCTGCCACTGGAGGCTGCCGATGAAACTGCCAGAATGAGTCCCGACACCCCAAAGCCAGCGCCTCTTCCCCTCACCCTCTTTTCTGGTCCACAGATAGCTCCTGCAACCCCCAGCTGGACTGGAGGAGATCCCAGAAGAGAGTGAGCCAGCCAGGAAGGTTGGGATCTCATAACCGGAGCTGACAGCCTGAGACTCAAGCCACCTGCAGCCTGTTGCCTGGTGTTTTAAGCCGAACCTGGGGCCCCAGGTAATGATCTACCAAGAACCAGGATCCTTGGTGGAACACAGGGTCAGGGCCACCCTGAGGAGAGCCCCGCATACTTAGAAGGACAGGGTGACTCAGGGGGTCACAGACTGAGAACCACAAAGCCGAGAGCCCTGGGAGAGACCTGGTCTGACCTCTCGCTTTACTGATGAAGAAGCTGAGTGGAGGGGCGAGATCTGGCCAAGGTCACAGAGCAAATCACCAGCAGGGGAGCCCAGGGCTCCTGACTCTCCATCCACTGCTCACAAAGAAACAGGTCCAAGCTGGTGTCACAATAATAAGACAGACTGAGAGCAGCCCACGCAGGGGGAGCCCACCAAGAACATGGCTCTGTTTCAGTCACACACGGGGGGACCATGGAGGCGTGGGAGACTGAGAAGGGGGAGACAAGAGCCTACAGCCACTCTTTAGAGCCACCCCCGCCACTGATCTGGCCCCAACTTCTGACATTTACATGCTGGGAAGCCTTGGGCCAGTGAAAAAACTCTCTGGGCCTCAGTCTCCTCATCCACAGAATGGGGATAATTGCCCTGCCCTGCTCACTTCACAGACCTTCGTTGGGGAACAAGATAATAACTATCAAAACCTTTGGTAAATTAAATGAATGATGCAAGACCATTTATAATAATAATCGTTAGTATCATGGTGAGTGTGTTCTGCTATGAAGTGGTGGGGAGGGAAGGAGAGAAAAGAGAAAAGAGAGGTAAGGAAACGCTAGTCTATACAAATCCAAAGTCACTTTGCTTTTTAAAGGACTAAGTCTGTGGGTCCCTCTTTGGCCAACCCGTGGTGTGAGCAGCCAGACTCAAACCCACAGACCTGCCAGGCTCTTTCCCTGGAAACTGTTTACACAGTGACTAAGAGCTAAGACTTTGGATTCAAACCACAGCTCTTCCGCTTGGCTGGGGGACCTGTAGCAAGTCACTTAACCCCTCTGGGCCTCCTTTTCCTCAAAAGAAACACGGAGAACAAACCCATGAGTACCTACCTCGACGGCTGTCATGGGATCAGATGAGATAATGTGCACAAACGCCCTAGCTCAGTGCCCAGTGTGCAGCAAGGGGAGGGGGGCGGGCAGCTACTGCTATCATTAATAATAACAAAGCGAGGACTCTCACAGTCACGGGTCCCAAGCCCCTAGGGCAGAGAAACTCGTCCCAGGACTATTTTGCAGGATTGGCCCTGAGAAGGAGGCCCAATTGTTGAGCAAACTCAGAGAACAGGATGACAGGAGAGCATCTAGTCTGGGTCAACCCCAGGTGCTGCCTGGGAGGGAGGCGCCATTTCAGAGGGCTGGGCCTGGGCTCACCCCTCGAACAGCCTGTTTCCCTCTGTCATCCCTGCTCTAGTCACCTGGCCCCAGCCTCCCCCACTGAAGCCTGAGGGACCCTCCCGGGACCCACATGCTGCCCCCGGGCCTGCGGCACTCACCAACAAGGCAGTCTAAGTGACCCCCATGCTGTTATGGGACATGCCCCCGCTGTGCTGAGTTTTGTGGCTGCTCACCATGGTCTCCTCGAGTGGCTGTGCAAGCAGATGGCCCTCTGCGGGGACAGCAGGGTACAGTGGCCTGAGGGCTGGAGTCTGGCCCCTCCAGAGGACTCCACCTGCTTGACGGGGTCTGCAGACATGGCCCTTGGCAGGTGTACACACTTTCACACGTACTCTGTCTATCTCTCTCTCTTTCTGTGGCCCACACTATAATCACTACAATTAGCAGGGAAATTTCACATATTTTGTCTCATGCTCCTTGCAGGCAGGGTGGCTCCGTGCAGGCAGAGGTGAGGGAGGACACTGGCCAGAGGGAGTCTGAGGGGTCAGGGCCCCAGCTCCCTGCAAGGTGGACAGAGGTTGTTATCCCCAACGCCCCAGGTAAGGAAAGTGAGACTTGGACAGCTCCCCAAACCCAGGTGACCCTGGTCTAGTTACCACCTCTCTAAGCTACAGCTTCCTCATCTGTAAAACGGGAATGATGTGTTCCATGCAGGATCACATGGGAATTAAACACAGTCATGTTCCTGACCCCAAGTGGACTCTTTTTTTGCAGGAAGCTAAGTGTGCATCTATATTTAAAGACTAGTCTCCCTTCTGCCATCATCCCAAAGTGTGCTTTGCACAACGTAGAATACATTCACCCCGCTGAGCTGTGTAAGGAGCTCTCGCTTATCCTCGCATTGAGCCTCCCTCATGCTCTCAGGGGCTTAAGACGTCAAGACAAGCCTGCAGCCTGGAACAGCTGCTGGAGGGGGAGACGCCCGCTCAGGCCAGGCAGAGGTGCCAGGTCCAGGGGGCACAGAACCGCTCAGCCCACTTAGGGCCACTGAAGAGCAAAGGGCACATGGGCAAAGAGCGAAATGGTGGACGGTCAAGAGCTTGTCACAGCACATGCGTGGATGAGAAGAACGGCTAAAATCAAGACTGCTGAGCCCTCAGCAGGGATGGACCTGGGAGGTGATGACCGCTCTGTCATGTGGTTCTGCAGGTCCACACGGCCCTGGAACAGGACCCAGGGGCAGTAGTCCTAGTGAGGTGGCTCTCACTCGACCTAAGGGAGGACTTCCTGACAAGGGAGGTCCCAGAGGATCCCACCTACCATGAGAACGACGCTCCCTGGTTCTGGAGGCCTTCAGAGATGACCTGAGGCTCTAGGAAGGGAGGTTTCTCTCCAGTTACCGCCAAACCCTCCCATCACTTCACTTTAATCATTCGTTCAGTCACTCGATAATACGGCCAGGTGACAATGCAGCTTAGCGGTCACAAGCATGGGGTGTCAGGGTCTGACTGCCAGGATTTCTATCCGGGCTCCCTGTTCCACCACCCACTAGCTGGGTGCCCTGGTAGGTCACGCAGCTTTTCTGAGACTTACCGGTGAAATGGGATGGAGGAGATCTACACCACGGGGCTGGGGTGAGCTTACACAGAAAGTTCTTAGCAGAGGGCTCAGCACATGATAAGCACACATAAATGTGGCTACTCTGATTGTTAATCGTAAGCATTTACTGTGTACAGGTACTTTGCGGGGGGTTTCTGCAGCCTGGCGCCCTCTCTGGCCACCAGGGGTCAGCTCAGACCAGTGCATCAACCATCACAGTCCCTCAGAGCCTGAGAAATTCACCTGACAACCAACCCCCTGCTCGCTGTGGTCCTAGTTCCAACGACACTGGCCTCATCCTCCCTGGTCCTGCATCACCCCTTCTGCATGATGAGGTCAGAGGGCAGGGCTCGTTCAGTGCTTCCTAGACCTCGGCTCACACGTGCTTTAGGTACACAGCATGTGGATACATCAGGTAACATCACTCTTTTTCATTTCATTATGGAACAACTCAAACTTCCTCAAGAGCTGGTAGTGGCTGAGAATGGCATTTGAGAACAACAGTCTAGAAATGGGTATTTTTCAAAGGCAAGTAATGTATACACTCCTTTATTAAGGAAACTCTCCTTGCAAGATTCCAAGAATACGTCCACAGACTCCCAACCACCAGTGGTCCCCATGGACAGCACCTGGAATATACCTACTTATTCCATAGAAATGTCTTTTAATTGTGAGTTTAGTCTGTATAATTATATATATATATATATATATATATATATATATATATATGTATGTATGTATGTATTTAGATTATATCTGCAAGCGCCTCTGTTTGAGAAGTGGGTCTAGATGTCCATTAAGCAACTGTTCTGTTTCTCATGGGAGAAAAGCTTAATAAAGCCAGTGGGATTTAAGCAAGTTGTGAAGGAGAGCTACTCTCAGTGATGGGAGGTGCCAGGCAGCACAGCCCAGGGCAGTGACGGGTCTGCTCCTTAGGAGAAGGACAAGGGTTCACCGCTGTGTAGGAAGAACAGTCTCAGGGGCAAGGGGACAGATGGCAGAGATGGCTTTAAGCTCTAGGAATTCTCAACTGTGTTTCCCTGTGTCTGTGAGATGAGAACTTTGACAAGAATGAGATGAAACATGCAACTTTTTTCTGGAGTCATTTCACACACCCCTCCTTTCAAAAGAAATTCCTTGGAGGTCTGGGGAGGAACTCCAAGGGAATGCCAATAACTGTGACACCACAGCACTGCCCTAGCGACCTGTGAAGAAATATCAAAGCTAGAGATGGTTTCCTGAGATGGGTCAGACCGCCGGCCTGGCTACAGGGACGGCCCACACATCAGAGTCCCCCAGGCCGCTGGGCTCCATGCTGCTGCACCCAGCCTCCTCAGCTTGGGAGACAAGGGGGAATGACAGGGCCAGAGAGCTTGTGTGCCCAGCGGGGCATTGCAAGAAAGCTGATCACAACTGGCAGAGTTCTGAAGTCCACAGCTGCTGGGCCATTTTATCCGTTGAGCACCATGGGCATGGTTTCCACTGCCTACCAGCTTCTCCAGGTTATAAAGATATTTGAAATCCCCCCAAAATTATTAACTCCAAAATACAGAAAGAAACCTGCAAAGCTAAAAGCAACAGACGCTTCATCACCTGTCTACAGAATAGAACAGGATGTTAGCTAGTCAACTGCAGCTCAAGTCCGACACAAATTATACTGACTGCAGGATGTGGGAGGAGTCTGATGGGCTCACTATGATGTCGGGCGAAGCCTATGAATTTACCAGGTCTCACATTCAGCCCTCTCTCGGCTGGGCTAGCCAACCTGGCTCCCTCTTTCCTCCCTTTTCTTCTCGTCTCTTCTTGATCTCCCAGTTTCTATTTCACCCTGGCTACTGGCTGCCACTGTCCATCAGGCCTGAAAAAGAGGCCCCAGGAATCTGCCATCAGTCTAGGCAAGCAGTTCAGCTCCTACCCCCAGCCCCGTGAGGCATCTCGGCAGCTGGCCCGCACTAGGGCCAGCAGAGCCCTGCCCTGAGCTGCAGTGCAGCCTGGCAGCGAGGGACGGACCCCAGGCTTGCCTGGGCCGGGCTATTGTGGGTGGAATCTTAGTTGAGTCAGGAACCAGGAGGCGGTGTCACATGGCTGTTAAGAACACGGGCTTTGGAATCTGGCAGACCCAAATTCAACTCCCATGTCTACTGGGTGACTCGGGACAAATTACTTTTGTCTCTTTGAGTCTTAGTTTCCTCACATGTAAAAATCACACCCGTCGTTATTAAAATTGGGTATTAATTATCATGTGAAAAGTATTGTGCCCATAGCAACAGTCTTCCTTAGGGGCACAGAGGGCAGCTGTGAGGCTTTAGACGGGATGATATATGTTAAGCTTTCACTTTCTGTGAGAACAACAATAACCACTACTACAGAGCATTTCTGGTGTTCCAGCCACATGCACATTTCCTGGCATTATTTCAGTGAGGTCTCCCATCAACTGCAGGCTGAGGTTCTGTTGATCGTCCCTGTGTTGCTGATAAGCAAACTGTAGCTCAGAAACTTCAAAGACCATGCCCAGGACCGCACAGAGCTGGGATTCTAGTACAGGCGGGTCTAACTCTAACTCCGCACACACTGCCCCCCAAATGGTAGCTTTACAAATCGTTCTGCAAAGGGCAATCTAGCAGAACATTGACCTAAAACCCAGAAAATCTGGCTTTGAAACAAGGCTCTACCTCTCCTATAGGTGTTACAGTTTTAAGTAGCCTTCCAGCCTCTCTCAGCCGGTCCCCTCATGTGTGAGTGGAAATAACAAGGCCCAGGTTCTGCCGACAGGACAGGATTACAGCCAGGCTCAAATCAGATGCTGGATGCAAGTGTTGGGTGGACCAGCAATCCCTTGGCAAGCACGTCATGATCACTCTTCTTTACCCCGTCAGCTAAGTGCCTGTCCAAGCTCCCCTTGAATACTTCCAGGGACAGGATGCTCACTTCTTATTCTAGTAGCTCATTCTGGTTACAAAGTTCTTCCCTTTGCAAAGTCCACAAGGACTTGCCTGTAACTCCATCCCACCAGCCCTGGCTAGGACCTCCTCCGCCCTGCCAGCTAGAAGAACCCTCGCAGTCTCCCGCACTGGACGCTGAAGACCCCCATGGCTGTGTCCTTGCTCCTGCCGTCCTGCCCTGGGCTCCCCAACCACAGGAAGAGGCAGATGAAAGCAGGCATGTTCTCGGTTTGCATGGGCTCCTCTCCTGCTACTAACTCTTTCCCTGTCCCTGCTTACCCGACTCCCAGGCCAGAGACAGTACAGAGCAAAGAAGGATGTGGAAGACACCAGACGCCGATGGCTGCTCTGACCGCTCACACTTCCTAACGCCCCTGCCCTCTGCAAACACCTGCAATGCCCCGGCAGGTCCTGCCACCTTGGCTGGCACTTGGGCTCTGGGGCCAGGATCATGTGGACTTTGTCCTGTTGGTTTCCCATGTTTGTCCCACTCTCCTTCCCCTGGCACTCCCCAGCCACCCTTGTGCTCATACCTTGAGACTCCAGGAATCCCCCGTGGCCCCCATTCTCAAACTTGTCCTCTTCTGGGCCCAGTACCAGCATGGCTTGCGTGTGGGCATGGAGTTCACCATGAAGGTTGTCCAGGAGGGCCCCCCTTGTCTGGTCCTGGAAAGGAGAAGGGTGGGGGTAGCTAAGCTGGCACTGAGAGCAGAGATGTGCCCTCCCCCAGGAGGCTCCAGACACCTGGCCCAAGGGCTGTGAATCTGGCCAACAGCATCCCAGCAACAGTGTGGACCTACATCCAGGCTGGGCTCCAAGCTCACAAATGCTGCAGCTAACACTACAGCTCCATGCCCAGCCCCCTGCTCCTTCTCTCTGTCCCTTCTCCCTGGGCCATCCCACTCTCCCATGGCTCTGCCCTGATGACTCCCAGCCCAGATCTCTGCCCCAAGCACCACCTCCATGTACCCAACTGCTCATAGCTCCTTTCCATCCAGGTGTGCATCCAGAGCCATGTCTACAGCCTCCAGGGGGCACCATTCACGCAGCCAGGACCAGCCCTTTCAGCAACCCAGCCTTTGCCAGTACCTCCAAATAGCAGGTCCAGACAGAATTCAATTCCAGTGGTCCCATGTCAGCAAAGAGCCCAAGCCAAAGGCCCCGGAGGCTCCCCACAATCCCACTTCTCCCCACTCTTATATACAAGAGTCCATCAAGTCTTCCTGACTCTGAGCACTTCTTGTGCCTGGTAGAAGCAAGCTGTCACTGTGTCTCTTGGACTCCTGTAATAGCTTCTAGCTGGCCCCCTTCCTGCCCTCCTTCCTGCCCTCCTGCCTTCAGGCTACCCGCCACCTCTACCACCTCCTCCTGTACTTTATTAGGGCCTTATCACCTCTAGCTCAAAGCCTGATCTGACCCAACCAACATCTGCAGCTGGTCCTCCCACCATTCCATCCCTGCCATGGACCCTTCTCTCAAGGCCACATCCAACCCTCTGGAGCTCCCTCACGAAGTCATGCTCTGAATCTGCCTGGCCTTTGTTCATGCTGTTTCCCATGCCTGGAATAACGCTCCCCAATCTTTCCCCCTGGCAAAAGTCTCACCAGATATCCAGATTTGGCAGCTCCAAGGCCACCTCCTCCAAAAAGCCTTCCCTGAACACACCTTCCATTCCCCACAGGCAGAAGCAGCCACTACCCTGAGCCACAGCCCCTGCTGGCCTCTGTCATAGTCCAGGGCACTCTATCATACCTGTCTCTACCAGCCTGTGAGCTCTGTAGGGGCAGAAACTGTGTCTCACTTTTCCCAGTATCCCAGGGAACAGAACAGAGCCCAGTACGCAGCAGGTGCTCAATAAATGATCAACGAATGGTTGATTAGACCTAAAGTTTGGATGGAGTTTCCACAAGAAGAAAGAGCTCCATATCAACACAACACTGAAGGCTTAGAGGGGCTTCCCCACCCTAAACAGCCCCCAAGAATAGACCCTCGAGAAAGGCTGGCCCGGTGGGCAGGAGGAAGACCAGAAACCTCGTGCTCACCTCCAGCTTCGAAGCTTGTCTGACTTGCAGCAAGCGCTCTCTGCATTGGTGAGCTTGGTGAGCAGAAACTCCCTGAACTCTGGGCCCTGGAACAAACAAGATGCTCCATCCTTAGCTGCTGCCACAGGGCTTTAACCACAGTAAGAGGCAGGCAGTTCAGGGGGCCTGGGGGGAGGATCTACTTCTGACACTGCATCATTTCTAGCCCAGCCCAAGCCCACCTGCTAAGATGCCAACATGGAAACCAGCTCCCCTGGTGCTGGCAAATCCACCTTCCACACCCACCATAGCAATTCCAGGAGTGGAGGCCACTTGTGCCCAAGGCGCCTGGGACTGGCGTACAGCATAAAACCCTCCTTTGAGCAGAAAGACAACCCCAGTGTCAAACACCCTGACAAGAGGCCTTGTACTGGGCCAGGCTGCCAGTACAAGGAGAGGTGGGGACAGACACCAAGTAAAGGAGGTTCTCAAGTTCCCAGCCCAATTCGGCCCCCCTGCAACCATTGCCACTCAGGCGTGGCAACCTGGAGTCTCAAACATGAGAGAGGCAGGAGAGTTTCTTAACTTCTGGAAAACAGGGGGGCTAGGCAAAGGTGGGCCGAAGACAGGTACATCTTCCCTGGCAGTGACAACGACCTGAAACACAGGGGCTCAGCATGGGCCAGCAGGGGGGAGACACAAGCTGAGGATGAGGAGCGTTCTGAGCCCCGGCCCTGGGGGAGCCCCCTTCCCATGCAGATCTACTCCCCTTCCCCCTCCTCCCCTTCCAAGAATACAAAGAAAGTGCCCCCGGGCCAGCACCAGTGAACCCAAGTCACTGTTCCTAGGAGTGGGGCTGGACTGCCCAGAGCCATCCACACGCCCTCGTTGACATTCCTGGAGGCCGGAAGCAAGTTTGGCAAGATGACGGGGCAGGGCTGAGGAGCAGCCTGGAACCCTAACTCTAATGCAATACCAAGAGCCCAGGAGATGCTATCTCTTCACCTCATTCGACGGGATGCTCATCCTACAGAGAAGGCACAGGGAGAATGGCCAGCCCTGTACTCCTGATGAGGATACAGACGCGCAGAGCCGTGGAGCCCTCCCTCCAACGGCACACAGGAGATTAGCTCCGGAGATGCGCAGACGATCCAGAGCTCTCCAACCCTGCTCGGGGGTTCTCTCCCACAACACTGACTCCCACGACTGGCCATACATCAGAATCACTTCAAGTACTTAAAAATAAATACCAGTTACATGGGCTCCACCCTAAACCTACTGAATCAGCAGCTCTGGGGTGGAGTCAGGACTCTGCAACTGTTTGAGGCTCCCGAGAGCATCTGTGCGGTCAGTAGACTGGTATTTGAGACCCCTGGCCCCACACATTGGGTCGGTCTGGGTGAGGCTTGAACTCACAGAGCACCAGGGCCCAGGGTGGGAACTGGGGGCGGGGGGCACATGCAGGTGCTCTGCATGGGCATGCAGGTTCAGAGGGGGGTGTGCACCTCTGGCGAGTCTGGTGAGGCAGGAACTAATGGAGAGAGGGCACCAAGGTGTTCTTCGTGGGGTCTCCCAGGCTCAGGACAGGTCCCGCACCTCCATCTCCCCTCTCTGCCTGGAGATGCCCTGGTTTCACCTGTTCTCAGCCCACGAGGCTGCAGGCCTCTCTGGAGACTCTGCCCTCTCCCTTCCCAGGGAGGCTGCTGACGTAAGCCCAGCCCTGGTGCGCTGCCAGCCTCCCGGGCCCAGCCCGTGAAGTAGGGCAGATGCAGAGAGTCTGCCAGAGTGGGTGAGCAGGCACCTCGGAGCCAGGCCAGGCCGAAAGGGCCCTGCCGGGATCTGGAGTGCAGGGGAGCGGGACAGGGCTGGTCAGTACAGCTTTCTCTCCCCAAGCCCAGGGCTGTCCACACGGCCCACACTGTGGTGCCCAGAGTCGGGAAAAGGCTGATGTGATTTCTGGCTGCTTCCAGCTGCCACACTGTCCCCCTCCACCACCCACCGTGCACCCTCGGCACAAGTCAAGAGTTCCACCCACAGAGCCAAAATCAGGAGGAGGGGGCGGCCATGGAAAGCCTGCTGATGGGACGAGGCCAGAGGCCAGGTTTACCTCCCCACTCTTCCCATCCCGAAGCCCCCTCCTTCTCAGGCTTGCACTTGAGTGTTCTGTGCTGGCTGGGTGAGTGGCTTCGATATGCTCTGAAATTGGCCTGAGTCTCCCAGCCGGACAAGCCCATGAGCCCACAAGCCCACGAGTCCACCACCCCGCAGCAGCCGGGTCAGAAAGGCCGCGGACGGGATCTTCCCTTTGCTGGTCGTTCTCTAATAACCCCACGTGCTCCCTCCCGTCCAAATGCCCAGGCCTCTGTGGTTCCCTCCTCTTGGGAATTGTTGGGTTGCTGGGCTGAAAGCAGAAACTGCCCAAACACAAACTCCCCTTCCTACTGTCTAAACCCAGCCAGGGCCTCCCAGCAGGGGCTGGGAAGGAGAGAGGCAGCAGGTGACTCTGGGATAGAGGCTCTTCAAGACCGGAAAGTGGAAGGAGGCACGGGTGTGTGAGGAAGAAGGATGTTCCAGGAGCGGGGGCGCCTCCAAGGACTCCAGACTTGATAAGGTCCCCACGCCTGCCCAAGGGTGGCCTGGAAGCCCTGGAGGACCATGAGGTCAGTCAAGCAACAGATCAGCAGTGGGGGTAAGGGGACACACAGCCAGGAGCTGGCCCCCTGGTCAGCTTCGTGTAGGACTCCTGACACCTTTGCAGGACTTCGGGAGTCGGGGCAGGGTAAGCTCAGACAGGGAGGGAATGGCGTCCTGGTGAAGGCTTAGCTGGAATTTCCTTCAAGTCTGGCAGGATGTGGATGAAATGTGTGTCTGAAACATAATTTGATGTGATGTTTCATGCACACCCCAGATGATGGGTCCAAGTTCCCATCTGCTGTGACAGCATCCACTGGAGATCTTGGAACATATCTTTGCAGATGAGGGGGAGCTACTGTAATACACAGTTTTAGGCATCCACTGGGTCTTGCAACATATCCCTGTGGATAAGGGGGAGCTACTATAATACATTTCTGTTATTTTAAGCCATCCAGTTTATGGCACTTATTACAGAAGCCTGAGGAAATGAATACAAGTTATACGGGCTCTTTACCTGTTCGGGACACTAGGCCTTTATCAGATGCATGATTCACAAATAACTTTTGTAATAGAGAAAAGCAGACCTGACTATGTTGGATCAATTCCTTTAGTTTTAACCACTGTGCCCTGCTTTCTAGGCTTAGTCTTGCTGGCTCTGCACCTTTTGTGAAACTATTCTCAGGATGAGAATAGGCTCTCCTGTATATTTCAGGCTAAAGGCAACATAGTTTCACAATCTGACCTTTAAGGAAGTTAGCACTTCTACACTTATGTAGAGTTGGCAAGTTGCAAAATGGAGAATAACCTTTCTTTTGTTGGAGGTTTACAGGGACACCATAGCCTGACCCACAGGAACAGCTGCAAGAACAAAGAATTCTTGCAGGAAGGAGCTTGCAACAACCAACCACACCCCCTCCCCCATTTTTTTTTGTGTGTGTGTGAAAGGAGCCTGTGTTCTGACTAGGGGAGGGTGATTCTCCAAGACACTAGTCTGCCATCCTCTCGGTTGGTCTGCCTGCTTTCCGAATAAAGTCTCTATTCCTTGCCCCAACACCTCATCTCCTGAATTATTGGCCTGTCGTGCGGCGAGCAGAAGGAGTTTGGACTTGGTAACCCCCAGACCCCTCCTGCCTGTTTCTGGGTCTCTGGACCACAGGATGATGGTGCTGCTGCTGCTGACAGCCTGCCCTCCTCCCCATGCCCCCCAACCCAGTCTCCTGAAGGAGAAGAGTCCAGCTCTTCCTAGCTGGGGTCTCAGCCTGAATTGGAGGGACAGCATAGGGGCTGCTGGCATCAGAAGAGCACTGGGCCAGGAGTCCAGCAGTTTCTGGCACACTGGCAGTGGGTGCTCAATAAACATTTCTTGTTTGGAGAATCACAGCATTGGGGTCTGGTCTCCTCTGGGTGGCGTGGTGAGGGTGCAGGTCCTTCCCTCCCTCTGCACCCATCTCCTCTCATCAGTAAGTGCAGAGGTGGGCGAGGGGCCACGGTTTGGCCTCTAAACCCTGGGTGTTTGTGAACGGAGGAGCAGCAGCCTGAAATTGCAGTCTGCCGCCAGAGGGCGTGAGTCCTGGGAAGACGGTGGTTTCAGATTTCTAAGATGGGATGTCCTGTATTTTCCTAGGTCAACATCACTTCCCACAGGGACTGGGGGAGGGGGACCAAGAACATTTACTTCCGGTTTTTACTTTACAAGCATTTACTGACCTAGGTTCCTTCCAGTCAGTGCGAGCATGTCCTGCCCCGTCCTGCCTTCTCTGCCCGTTCTCCCATTCATTCCACAGTAGGGAACTGCCTTCTCAGGACCCAGAAAGGCCCTAGGGATATGGCTTGATAACAGGAGACTTCGTAGTGGCAGTGGGACTGCCAGACTGTCTTGCCCAATCTTGCACTGCTTCTAGGGGGCAAAGTCTGGAGGTGGGGTGAGGGTGATGCCAGGTGGCTACCACCTAGTCCCCAACAATGTTCCAGAGTGGGCAGGTGGGGGCAAAGGAGTCTCTAGGGAGGGACCCTTGGCCAAGGCCAGCTAGGTGACAGTACTGCCCCACTGCCACGTTTCTGGTCTCCTGGGGACAGGGTGGCAGAGGAGGCTTCTCCTACCGGTGCGTGGAGCTGAAGCTGGTCAGCCCAGTTCTCACCATCCACACCCCTGCCCAGATGTGCTAGGTAACCTGGTCTGGGTCCTGCCCATCTCTGTGCCCAGGAGGACTCCCTGCCCCACCCCACGCGCTTCCCCGGGCCTCTGGTGAAGGAAAGCCACAGTCTGAGTCTAGAGCACAGGCAGGTCAAGGCTGGGGGCGTGGGTGATCTCACTCTTCCCTCCCTCCCATAGGTGGGTCTGCAGTGGTAGCATCTCCAGAGAGCTCTCAGGTGCCAGGCTGGCCCTGCCCCACCCCAGCACTCACGTTCCTGTGTTGTCAGTTTCCCCCAAACCCCGCTCCCTGTTTCTGGGAGGGGCTGGCCCTTCAGAGGGTGGGGAGCCGGGATGTGCTAGAGCGTGCCTGCTTGAGTAGGAGCTTTGGAATCTGGACAGCTGATTGTGAGTCTGAAAGCGCCTGTATGCCTGAGCGAGGAGGGCTGTGGGCTTTTGTCTTGTGGTGATGTGCAGGTCTGGGTGTGAGCGTGTGCCTGTGTGCATGCATCTGAGAATGTCTGTGGCAGCGTCGTGGGTGACTGAGCATGTTTGCACACGCGTCCCGGAGGGTGCGCGCATTTGTGACTGTGATTCCAAAGGTTCTGTTCTCTTGCTCAGCACGTTATCTATTTGAGCGCCTACCCAAGCACCCTGACTTCCTGGAGCTTGTATTCCATCGAGGAGACAGGCAATAAACAATGTTATAAATAAGTTACCTGGCTATGATAGATAAGTGAGATGTAAAAACAGAGCAGGGTGAGAAGACCAGGAGAGCTGGTGCAGTTTCAGAAGTGTGTTGGTGTGTGTGCCCAAGTGTGCATCTGAGTGGCATCTGAGTGTGAGGGTGTTTGTCAGGGGGTGTCCCCTAGGAGCAGGAGGCTGCCCCTCTCTAGGCACTCATGTCCATCCCGCCGGTTAGGCCAGGCCCTCCCCTTCCAGCGTCCCTTACTCAGCTCCTCTATCCCTGGCAGCCACCAGCCCCTCCCACCTCTCCCTGATGCCAGCGTCTCCCCATTCCCGGCCAGCTCCCCAAACCAGTGAGACCGAGTTCCAGCGAGTCCCAGCGTGGGCCCTCTGGGGCACTCCAGCCCATTGTCCCAACCCCACCCAGCCCAGAAGCCCTCGCTTCCTCCACATCTGCCACACTCTGCCCTCTCCTTACCCCGCCCCCAACTCCACCACCCAGCATCTCCGCAGTCCTAAACTCTGTAGCATAATAAGTAGATTAGGGACAGCCAAAAGGGCACTGGGGATGATTTCCTAACACAGAAGGCCCAGACTCAGATGCCGTAGAGGTGTCCTGGACCCAGAAAGACCGCATCCTGAGGAAAGCATCACTGCTACAATGTATTGAATGCCTACCATGTGCAGGCACTCGACAGGTTCTTTACTTCAAAACAGTCTTGCAACCTAGACAGCAATTCCCTTCTGCAACAGGTGAGGCTTATGAACGAGAAGCAACCAGTCCAAGTTTCCTCAAGGTGGTTCCCGAGCTGGGTTTGAAACTTTTCTCTCTAAATCAGTGCTGCTCAGAGAAGGGAGAGAAAGCACAGAACTCCCTGGTCTCCTCTCTCCAGTCTCTGGAGTTGGCTTTGTCCCTTTAGGATGTCAGGTGGGGCCTCAGGGGAGGAAGGTGAGGGCTAGATGTGGAAACAAAGCCCCCACATTGCCACAGCTCTCAAGGCAGGCAGAGAGTTCCAGAAGGGAGAGAAGGAAGGAGGGAGGAGGAGAGAGGAAAGGAGAAAAAGAGAAAGGGAAGGAAGAGCAAGCAGTCAAGACTCACTCTCAGGTCTGATTCTACAGCCTGATCCCACCTCCCCTTGTCAGCTCCCTGGGGCTGGACCAGATATTAGAGGGCATAGGGACAGACTTGCTGGGGTCATTTAGACCACCCTCCTCTTGTTCCTGAGGAGTGATGGCCAAAGGGAGAGTCCTATGGGATCACCCAAAATTCCAATGGAAGAAATTCCTCCTGAGATTTGAGAAATAGTTCTTGAAGTCTCACCCTAGTGTTCCCCTTCTCTGGGAGAGTAGGGTTCCCCTGGGTACAAAGAGTAACCCCTTCCTGTGTCAGAAGGCTGTGTTCACTTGGCACTGGGGCCAACCTCCTAACCTTACTTGAGGGGGTGGTGTCCTGGCAGCTGCAGGGCCCAAGGCTCACACAGCTTCCCCACTCAGGGGCCTCCATCCAGGCCTTCTTTTCCAACTTCTCTCCAAGCACAGCTCCAGCAGATGGCCCCAATTTCATGGATGGGGAAACTGAGGCCCAGGGAGACTAGATTGGGGCCCAACGCCAGGGCTCACTCTAAACTAGGCTGGTGCAGCCCTGTCTGGCTTCTTCCCATGATCAAATTCCCAGATGACTTGGGGATCTGATGCGAGTATGCTGAGGGCACCACAGCTAGCCCCAGCCCAAATGCCAGGCCCAACCTGTGGACACATCATCCCATAATCACCACCCGCCTCGGTCCCAGCTGGCGCTGGGGTGCCTGGATAGCATGTCTTCTGACCCCCAAACAGCCTTTGGGGTGGGGGCACCTCTCACCCCCATGACTCAGATGGAGAAACTGAGGTAAGAGGACATGGCTGCTTGTTTACCCCCCACACACACACACACACAAATACTCAATCCTCTAAATCTGTGGAAGAACTCACTCAGGTCACTTAGCAAAGAAGAGGCCAAGAGAACTTGACATTTTCTATATTGGGTCACCTTTTCCACCTTTCTTTTAATAAGAAGAGTGTAATGTTATATGCCTGGAGCAGAGTAAGTGGTAGCCATTTCGGATTCCTTCCTTTTCTCTTGACCATCTGGCTAAATCCTGGTGGCCTTCTTGGAGGAGGAAGCTAGGAAGGAGCAAGGTTTAGTCCATATAAGTTGGGAGTCTGGCTTTTTTCCCAGGCCCTGGGTGGTGTGGGGAGCAGGGAGCTTTTTGGAGGCTTCACAGCCATGAAGGACATCCCATTAAAATTTGTTATTTCCAAGTGAGGTTATGCACACAGTTACAGACACCGGGACAAGGAATGAAGTCAGAAAATGCTTGTCATGTAACTCTAACCTTTAGTGGAATTATTTCGATAACCTTTTTTTTTTTTTTTGGTAATACCTTGGTATCCTCAAAAATGGAAATGTCCCTAGCCTTGGAGCTCCTCCCCCACCCCAACACACCCTCTGGAAGGAGCTGGCTCCTCACAACCCTCATCAACAGCCAGCTCCAGGCTTCACCGGCCCCCACGCTCCCTGCCCCTCCCCCCACGACTTCCAGGTTCTCCGCTAGGGCCATAAATTATCCATGAGCTGTACGTTGGCTGCTTCTTCAACTGGAGGCTGAAGTGCTGATGAAATATGCAGAGATCTCAACTCTCAAATTCCCTGGGGTGCGCGGGACAGGACTAGGGAATCTGGGATTAAAGTACAAGGCTGGGGGCCTCCAAAGCCTGGCCCCAGTTCCCACCGAGGTGGAGTCTGGGACAGGGAGAAAGGCCAGAGGGCGGGAGGAGGTGGGGGAAGTCTCTTTGCACAATTGATCGCTGTGGATCTGTGTAGTGCCCTTCTGGCTTAGAGGAAGTGAGGGGAGGTTACAGACTTAGACCCCAGAGGAGGGCTGGCCAGTCCCTCCCCCAGCCCTGGCTCTCTAATCTGGAGGTTTGCCTGAAGTCACACCTCCAGCTGACTTCTCACAAAGTTGGCTCTCATCTGCCTCCCCACCTCCACTGCCAGGAGTGTGCTTGTGTGACCTTGGGGAAATTCCTCTCCTGGCTCCAGACTCAGTTTCCCCACGTATACAAAGAAGGGAGCCCTCATTAGACTACTCCTTCTTCCCAAGGGCTCTCAACAGG
Source organism: Vicugna pacos (assembly GCF_048564905.1). Taxonomy (NCBI): domain Eukaryota; kingdom Metazoa; phylum Chordata; class Mammalia; order Artiodactyla; family Camelidae; genus Vicugna; species Vicugna pacos. Next base: position 31,708,554 of record NC_133002.1, read on the forward strand.
TAGGGGAGAAATTCCTGCTGTGTGTGCGCGCGCACGCACAGACTCACACAGGCTGGTGTGCGGGCAGGGGAGGGGGTGGCCTCTCCGTGGGAAGGGCGCCTGTTGGGACAGGCACCTCTCCTGGCTTGTTGGGGGAGGGAGGGGCAGGCAGGCTGGAGGGCGGGTGGGGCCCCAGTTGTGTCAGCCAGTGGGTGGAGTCACCCAGGCCAGGAGCAGGAAGCAAGGTGACTCAAGTGGCAGAGCCTCGCCATCCCCTCAAGCCACTCAGGACAGGGCAGGGCAGGGGTTGCTCGGAGACCCAGCTCCAGAATACAAGAATAGTGATGCTTGGGGCCCACCCTGATGGGCTCCTGAAGCCTGAAGCTCTGAGATGGAACCCTGGGGGGCTGGGTGCAGGTAAGGGGGGGTGACCCAGGAATAGACATTCTCTGGAGAGGTCCTGACCCTCCTCCCCCTCCCCATCCACCACCACAGGCCCCTGGTATCTCGCCCTGGCCCGTGTTATTTCTGACCCATTCTATCTCTGTTTTCTTGTCTCCCTGTTTTCCCGTTGACATTCCATCCCTGCCCACGCACCTGGCAGTGAAGTGTGGCTGGAGCTGCCTCTGTAATTAAGAGCCACCCCCAGGCTGGCCAGGCACACACCCACAGGACCAGGCTGTGGGCAGCCTCTGGTGTCGAGGCTCCTCCCCTGGACAAAGGGCGGCAAAAAATGGCAAGAGCACCCCCTCCCTCACCTCCAGGGCCTACACCATCCTGCCCTGCTCCTGTTCCCGCTGATGCCAGGGCCCACTCCAGCCACAAGCATTTGGGAGGCACTTCTGCCACCAATATCCTCTCCCCAGGCCTGAAGGGGACTCCCTGAGAAAGTCCCCCCACCCAAGCACCGGGAGGGGCAGTCCAAGAGCAAGAGTAGCCTACAGTGGGTGTGGAGGGCTCAGCCTGGCTGTGCTCAGGTGCAGGCAGAGACATCTGGCTGACAGCTGGGAACCAGGCTGTGCTTGGGAATGAGATGCAGGTTGAGAGAGAGGCCCAGGTGGTGCCAGGAGCATGGTCTCCACGCAGGTCCTCAGGCTCCCAGGGACATCTTACAACATCCCCCCTTCCCACTAAGGACTGTTCTTGAATTGGGGCTGGGGAGGGGGAAGAAGGGGCAGCAAGCTGTGCAGTGAGCACCTGCAGAAACCAGTGAAGGCTGAGGGCAGAGGGAATATGGCAGTGCCGGGAACCAGGGATGGCATGATCCCCTTGGTGATGGAAGCCTTCCTTTAACTGTAGCAGAGGGCCTCAGAAATCATCTGAATGATCAGATCCTCACATCTTAAAGATGGGAAGCTGAGGCTCGGATGGGTAGAGTGAACTGCCTGAAACTGCCCCCTGAAGTTTCTCCCACTCTGGGTTGGGGAGGTGACTGCAGATTTACTTTTGATTTACGCACAATCTAACCATTTCCACAGAACCTGGAACCCTACACCCCCACCAGCCCAGTGACAGAGGAGAAAGCCAGAGCCCGGGTCAAAGGAGAGGTGTTTGGGGGGAGGCCTAGAGACCTCTGAGGCTCTCCCTTCCCACCTACAGAAGTCTCCCTCTCCCTGGAGAGCACCACTCAGCCGTCCACTCTGCATGGCTGGAGCCAGGTCCCTTCAGTGGAAATGAAGCACGTCCCAGAACAGCACATCCAACTGTCTTTGGGGGTCTATAACTAGCCCCCAGTCCTCTGGGCTCCAGCCCCTCCCCATCTCCTCCCTGCCCCTCCCCCCCACCTCAGAGGGCCCAGTGAGTCAGAGCCCTCTTCAGGGCTTCCTCAACACTTCCCAGACCCCATGTGTGTGGGGGTTTTTTTTCCCACATGGTCTTTTAAAAGCTGAAGATTTTTGTGTATTCAACAATCCTGGGGTGGTGTAATTTTCATGATTTTTCCTCTCCGTTTTATGTAAAGAGTTAGTTGCGTGTGGTATCCAATTAGAGTGAAATATTGTCATCACTCCTGGCCGTGACTGCATTTCTGAGGGAGCAGGAAAGGGTCCTGTGTGAGGAGGGCATCCTCCCGGGGGACGGGGGTTGGGTGTGATTATGACAGCCACTCACATTTGCACAAGTCCTGAGGTGCTTTTGTGCGTGACTTTCAAACATGAGAGGTTCTCCCACATCCATTTAGCAGAGGAGGAAACTGAAGCAGATGGATTGTTCGAAGCCACAGAATTGGCAGGAGTGACAGAGCTGAGACCTAAAGCCTCCTGATTCTCAAGATCAAGGTCTTTTTCCCTACAACAGAGTTGCCCCCTTTACATGATCTGTGACATGTTTGCTTATGACCTAGGCTTGGTGACCTGGAGAGAATGGATTCACAGGACTGACTTGGACCCAAGTCCAACCCACTCTCCCCTCTTCTTCTTCCCTTTTCCTTCCTCCTTCCAACAAATTCTGCACTCTGTGCGTCAGGCAAGAGACTTTGAAGGTCAGATCACACGTTGTCACTTATCCTGAGCACTGGCACCAGCACGTGCTGGGCACACAGTTGTGCTGTGTTGGAGAAAGGGACACTAGGCCCTAGGCCACTGCCAAGGAGGCTTCTGTGGATTTAACATAGGCTCATGGCCCTGGGATGCTCAGGACAGTGTGTCCCCACTCCGGGTGCGTTGGATGCTGGGTGAGGGAAGGGAAGGACAATATTGTTACCAAAGTCCCTTGAGAGCTAGGACCACAAGGAAGGGTTGGACTTCAAGAGGCTGCAGTTCTGCCACAGCCAGAAACACAGCCTAAAGCAAGAGAGAAGCAAGGAAGAAATGCTTCGATTTCTTTCCCACTCCATCTTCTACCAGTGCCTCCCATTGGCCTAATGTGGCTGGAAGTCGCTGGCAAGTGAGCTGGGTTGATGCAGGCCAAAGGACTAGCCTCCCCACCTACAGGGCAGGACAGAGAATGGATCTGGGGACCTGGGGTTAAACTAAGCTGGGCCAGCACGTTCATATACACTTAGTATTATTCCAGGGGTCTAACATAGCGCCTGCTACCTAGCGGGCACTCGAGAAATACTTAAGTGAATACAAAGACTAGGATAGGTAATAATATCTACCCAGTGAGGTGTTAGATGTAAATAATAACCCCTAACATTTGCTGAGTGCCAATTCTCTGCTAGGGAAACCACAGACGAGATTTAAAATGATCTAGCATGTGCCTGGATACAGAGAGCGCTCATCAACCAGCCTCCCTCCCCTCTTCCCTCCTGAGTGAGTTCAGTTCAATCAAGCCCGGGCCTGGGGAGCATCGCCTCAAGCCCAGCATGGTCTGGGCACAGGGGGCTTGGAGGTGAATCAGCGTGGCCTCCAGAGGTTTCAGGGCGAGGGGGCCGAACAAACCCAAACAGAAGTGATCCAGGGCTAAGGCAGCTCCGATCCGTGGGGAAGGCACGGCGCTTCAGAATTCGCTGCAGCAGAAAATACAGGTGAGAGGGAGAGGAGGAGCAGGAGGCAGGGTCCGGGCACCCCCATCAGTGAGATTGAAGAGCTGTTGCCGAGGAAGGCCCAGCTGCCAAAAGCATCAGGACAGGAAGAGACCCGGGCCCGCCCCCTTCCCAAAGACCCCCAGACCGGTCTCCCGTGCCTGACTGCCCACTTCACCCCCATCCCCACCAGAAGTCACCCCGTGTCACTCTGACTCTCATTCCTCTGCCCACCTCCAACCTGCCCCAAACCCCAGCCCTCTAAGCCTTTGCACAGGGTCCACTGGTGTCCCCAGCCTGTGACTGGCAGGCTCCCTCCTATCTTCCCCTCTATCGGAACACCCACCCCACCTGGCAGCCTCTCCTGAAACCTGTTCAACTGAAGGCGTTCCTTCTCTCGCACCCTGAGCACCCTGGGGCTTAGAGAAGGGCTAAGAGTCTTCCTTGCTTCCCATCTCTTTTTCCTTCTTCCCTTCTTTAAAAATCTCAGGTCCTTTGAAGCTTTCGTGATCCATGTACCTTCTCCCCAGCTCGTTACACCTGTTTCTTGACCACCACCCCCCGACCTCATCCTCCCCGGAAACTACACCTCCTCTGAAATCTCTAACTCCAAATACCACCCCTGAGTACCACCTCCTGTCCTTCCAACTTGCTTGCTCAGGTCCTCCTGCGGCCACACCTCTGCAAGCTCACTGAGACCTCCTTGTGGGGTACCACTTTCTCACCAGCCCTCAGCCCTCCCTGACTTTCCCCTTCTCACCTAGCCTAGAGTCTAAGGTCTACCCCTTGTGATCCCTCCACCTTTCTTCTCTTTCTGTTGTCATAACCCACCTGGCAAAACCCCAACCCTGGATGCAGTCAACCATCCGCATTCTCCAAGCCTGGCCTGAGTAGCCGGCCATGGCTGGAGAGAATCCCAAGGCTGACCAGGGTCACCAGGTACTGACACTCACAGACTTAACATGGGCGTGACTCCGCCCAGCGGTCCTGCTGTGTTTCTCTGGTAGTGTTGCTTCCACTCCACAAGACATCTCATGCCTCCCCCTCTGCCTTCCTCTCAACCGATGACCTTACACGTACTTAACTGAGAAACCGCCTGACGTGACTCTGCCTTTCCCACAACACCCTAACCGCCCTGCATGGCCGCATCCTTCCTTCCTTTCTCCTCTCGCGATGGTGATGCCTCCACTTACACCCAAAGCTATGTACTTAGTGCTAATTAATCCTCACACTCTCTGATAGAAATTAAAATCTTCTATCAGTATTTTTCAAACAAAATTTTTTTTTCTCCACAACATTCTCCCTAGATCGCTGCTCCCATCTGGTCTGGGTGCTTCCTGGGCTCCTGTCAGCTTCCTTGAACAGGATTCCAGAGATCCCTTTTGCCTCTCTTGTGGTTGGATCTCCTATTTCCTGAATTCTTAAAAAAAAAAAAAATAAGTCTCCTTTTGCTGCAGCTCATTCTTAAGTAGCTTCCTGAGCAGTGGTGCACGGGAGGGAAATGCCTTGATTTCCGACATGATCAGTCGGCTGGGTGTAGAACACTAGGTAGCAAACCAGTTTCCCTTAGAATCGGAAGGCATTGCTCCTTTGTGCTCTAAGTCCCGGTGGGGCTGGCCAGACGTCCAGACCACCCATTCCACTTTGTTTCTCTCTGGGATCATTTCGAATCTTTTTGTCCCCACTGTTCTGAAAGTTCCTGTTGATGAGTCTAGGTGTCAGTCTTTTTTATTTGTTGTGCTCTACTTGTGTTGTGTGATCTTTTAATCTGACACTCAAGTCCTTCAGTTCACTGTATTATCTATTGTTTAAAAATTTCATTGAAGTATAGTGAGTTTATAATGCTGTGTCAATTTCTGGTGTACAGCATAATAGTTCAATCATACATATACATACATACATTCATTTTCGTATTCTTTTTCACTATAGGTTACTAGAAGATATTGAGTACAGTTCCCTGTGCTATACAGTAGAACCTGTTGTTTATTTTATACACAGTAGTTACTGTCTGCAAATCTAGAACTCCCAATTTATCCCTTCCCACCCTCTTCCCCCAGTGGTAACCATAAGTTTGTTTTCTATGTCTGTGAGTCTGTTTCTGTTTTGTAAATAAGTTCATTTGTGTCTTTGTTTTAGATTTCATATATGAGTGATATCATATGGTATTTTTCTTTCTCTTTCTGGCTTACTTCACTTGGAATGACAATCTCCAGGTCCACCTATGTTGCTACAAATGGCATTATTTTATTCTTTTTTATGGCTGAGTATTATTCCATTGTATAAATATACCACAACTTCTTTATCCAGTCGTCTGTTGATGGACAGTTAGGTTGTTTCCATGTCTTGGCTATTGTAAATAGTGCTGCTATGAGCACTGGTGTGCTTGTATCTTTTTTAATTAAACTTCTGGTTATGTGCCTAAGAGTGGGATTGCTGGATCTTATGGTAAGTCTATTTTTAGTTTTTTCAGTGTATGTAATCATATCTTCCTCCTCTGTTTATTCTGTTCTTATTTTCTGCAAATCCTATTAGTGGATGTCAGACCTGAATTGATTCTCTCATCTTTTCTCTCCTATTATCCATCTCTTTTATTTTTTTTTCCTGGGGGTAATTTTATCTCCCAGTCCTTCTATTGAATTTTTTATTTTAAATTTTATCTCAAAATTTTAATCTCCTAGAACTTTTTAATGTTTTCAATAATTCACTCAACAAATACTTACAGAGTAACTACCACATACAGGTGATATGGATATAACAGTGAAGAAAGACAAAAACCTCTGCCCTTAAGAGCTTATTTATTCTCTACTTCCTTTTTTCTTTTTTTTTCAAATTAACTTGATTGAGGTGTAGTTAACATGCAATAAAATGAACCTAAGGAGGAGGGTATAGCTCAGTGGTAGAGTGTGTGCTTAGCATCCTGGGTTCAACCCCCAATACCTCTATTAAAATAAATAAGTAAATAAATAAACCTAATTGCTTCCCCTGAAAACAATAAATAAATTTTAAAACTATTTTTTAAATAAATAAATAAGTAAAACCTAATTACCTTCCCCTGCAAAAGACAAACAAAAGTAAAACCTCAATAAACAAAAATAAATTTAAAAAAATGAAGTGAACCTATTTAAGTAGGTTAAAATTTGACAAATTAATACACCCATGTAACCACCACCACAATCAAAATACATAATATTCTTATCACCCCAGAAAGTTCCCTTGAGCCACCTTTGCAAGTAGTCACCCCCTTATCCTGATCACAAGTACCCAGCAATCTGCTTTTTGACACTACAGATTAGACCTCTCTTTTCTGGAGTTTCATATAAATGGAATCGTACAATTTTCGTTCTTTTGCACTTGGCTTCTTTCACTCAGAATAATGGTTTTGAGATTCTTTCATATTATCGCTGTGTCATAATTTCTTCCCATTGCTCAGTGGTATTCCACAGCACACCACACAGACTTCTGTCTGTTCACCTCACAACAGACATTGGGATTGCTTCCAGTTTGGGGTTATTAGGAAGAAGTTGCTGTGAACATTTGTATATAAGTCTTTGTATGAACATAGGTTGTAATTTCTCTGGGATAAATAGAATGAAATTGCTAAATTGTATAGTAAATATATGTTTAATTTTATAAGAAAATGCCAAACAGCTTTCCAAACTGGTTGTGCTATTTTAGAGTCCCACCAGCAACGTCCCAGTTATGCTACATTCTTACAAAAGTTGATATTTTTAGGCTTTTTCATTTTAATCATTTTAGAGGATGTATAGTAGTAACTCATTATGTTTTGGGGGTTTTTTAAACATTTTTTATTGAAATGTAGTTGGTTTACAATGTTAGTTTCAGGTGTACAGCAAAGTGATTCAGTTATGCATATATATATGTGTATTTTTTTTCTTTTCAGATTTTTTCCCATTATATGTTATTACAAGAAATCATAATGGTTTTAATTCACATTTCCTTGATGACTAATGCTATTGAGCATTTCACATGGGTTTGTTAGTCATTCTTTGATGAAGAGTCTGCTCAAATCTTTTGTCTATTTAAAAAAATTTTTAATTGGGTTTTTATGTTTGTTATTCAGTTGTAAGAGTTCTTTACATGCACTGGATACAAGTCCTTTGTCATATAAGTACATTGCAGGTATTTTTTCCCAGTTTGTAGCTTACATTTTTTTTTCTTAACAGTGTTTCAAAGAGCAGAGTTTGAATTTTAATGGAGTCTAATTTGTCAATGTTTTTTCTTCTATGATTTGTGCTTTTTGTGTTCTATGTAAGAAATCCTTACCACGGTCATGAAGATTCCCTCCTGCTTTTCTCTTTTCTTCTAGAAGTTTTATAGTTTTAGACTTTATGTTTGGGTCCATGATCCATTTCAGACTAACTTTTGTGTATGGAGTAGGATAAGGGTCAAGTACTTTTGTTTTTCACATGGATAGCCACTTACTCCTGTGCCACTTTTTAAAAAGATCAACCATTTGCCATTAAATAACATTGTCATCTTTGTAACAAACAAACAAACAAAACTGACCACAGATGTGTGGCTTTATTTCTGTATTATCTATCTGTTCCGCTGAGAATCAATACCACTTTCTAGATTACTGTAACTGTGTGGACACCACATCCTTCACATACCCTAAACCTTCCCACCTTGTTATCTTCTTCAAAATTATTTTTTTGCCAATTCTAGGTCCTTTGCAATTCCATATAAACTTTAGAATTAGCTTGTCAATTTTTGCCCCCCAAAAAAGCTTGCTGGAATTTTGCTTGGGATTGCTTTGAATTTATAGATTAATGTGAGAAGAACTGACATTTTAAGAACATTGAATTTACTCTTTAATGAGCATGGTATATCTCTCCATTTTTTTTTTTGGTCTTCTTTAAATTCTGTTAGCAATATTTGTAAGTGTAATCATACAGATGGTATTGAATTTATTGATGAGTATTTCATGTTTTTGATGCTTTTGTAAAAGGTATTTTTACTTTCAAATTCCATCTTTCAGTTTGTTGCTGATTTTTGTATATGGAGCTTATGTTTTGCATCCTTGCTAAACACACTTATTGGTCCTAATAGCTTCTTTTAAAATTTTTTAGGATTTCCTACAGACACAATAAATAAAAGCAGTTTTACTCCATCTTTTCTGCTCTGTATGCCTGTGTATGTGTGTGTATGTGTTTGTGTGCCCGTTGTAGCTGTTGTCCTGGCAAAGATCTCCTAGTGTTGAACAGAAGTGATGGGAGTGGGCATCTTTGCCCTGTTCTTGATCTTAGGTGAAAACATCTTTTATTTCCACCTATTTTTCTTAATAACATCTTGTTTTAGTTTCATGAATGGTAGGGTCTTTCTCTTTATCTGAGGATATCAATTATAGGGTTGGTTGGTTCGTTGGTTTAGATTTTCCATGCTCTTTGCCTTGTCTCTAGTTCTGCCAACTTTTTTGTTTGTGTTTTGTTTTGCTTAGTTGTTTTTGTTTGTTTTGTTTTTCTTTCATGTTATGGCTTTTTTCAAACGGACTTAATATCACTTGTCTGTTCATATTTGAAAGTGAGGTACGGCAGACTGCTGTTTAGCCCCCAAATCCTTTCTTCCTGGGTACTTGGCAGCGCAGCTAAAGAATACATTTTCTAGCCTCTTCTGGGACCAGATGAAGTCATGCAACCAAGTTTTCACCAATAAAATGAAGTGGAATTTATATGTGCTGCTTCTGCCTCATTTGCTTATGGCAAGATTGCTGCCCTGATTTTCCTCTGTTTTCCCCTCCTGCAAGCTGGAATGCAGATGGCCCATGATTAAGCAAGGAAAAAAATTTAGGGAATGACAAACCAATGAAAGGAAACTAGGTCTGTGAATGATTTGTGGAATACAGAGAAATTAAATTCTGTCTTCTTTAGTCCATTGTATTTTGGGCTTTCCTTGGTACAGCAAATTAGACTTTGCTCTAATATCTCAACTAATGCAAGCACTGAGAAGTTGGTTGGAAGCTTCACATGAGTGTACAATGGTGAGTTTCACTCTAAGGTAGTGGCTTTCCAGGTGTGGCCCAGGTAACCCTGGGGGTCCTAGAGACCCTTTCAGGGGATACTTGAAGTCAAAGTTATTTTCATGATAATACTAAGTCATTATTTATCTTTTTCACTCTCATTCTCTCCTGAGTATCAGTACAGTTTTCCAGAGGCTACAAGACCTTTGATAGGACAACTCGAGAATGAATGAAGGACTGGAGACTTGCAAAAATGTAAAACAATGCCACTCTTCTCACTAAATATTTCTATTTGGGAAAATATAGTTTTCTGCAAAAATATATTAACATATAACAGTTTATTATTGTTATTTTAAAATGAGTAGGTAAATACTTTTAGGTTGTTTTATTCTAATTTTGACATATATTCCATATTTTAAACTTTTCAGTGTGCTTAGTAACTTTGAAGAACATAAAAGGGACCCAAGATCAAAAGGTTTAAGAACCAATGTGCGAGGAAAGCGCCTGCTGGGGTTCTTCCCTTGGGGATTTCCAACTGTCAAGATCAGTTGAGTTTTCTCCCGCTTAGAGACTTTCAGGGATTTCTCATTGCACTTAAAAAATTTTAGCAAAGCCCACATCTGGTGCTTGCCTATTTCACCACTGTCATCTTGGGTAACTCTCCCATCCTATTCACTCAGTATGCTTGGTCACATTCAGTTCCTTCAGTAGATAAAGGTCTGGCCCGCCTTGAGGTCTTTGCACTGTCAGGAAACGGTGCCACCATGGCACCATGGCGACCTTACACGTCTCAGCATTGTCCATATCGGCAAGCCTGGAACCTTGGCTGAATCTGTCTTGCAGAACACTTTGTGATCCTCCTGGAACAAAAGGGAGGCTTGTGAGGAGCTACTGTAAGGGCCTCTCTCTCTCGCTTCCCTGCCTACCAGGAAAGTTGTCATGAGACAGCTTCTCATAGGCTCCGGGTTCTGATGAGGGCTGAAGCTTTCTGTCCCTGCCCCCACCCTCAAGGATACAGCAACAAACCAAGGATACAGCAACTAACTATACTACAGCTTAGCTGCAGCAGGGCCCTGGCTCCTTAGGAACAGGGTGTGTGTTGCAGTCGTTTGGCCCCATTCGTTTCAGTGTCACCCTACACAGGGGTCACTAGGAGCTGCCACCTTTGGCTACTCTTCCTTTCAGTGTCTGCGTTATGTAACAAACTGTCTGAATCTAAAAAGGGCTCCTCGTCTCTTTACCAGCCAAATCTATCAGTCATGCCTCGCGTCCTGCTGGCTATGCATGTGCTGTTCCCTCTGCTTGAATGCTCTCCTCCCACCTCACCCCACCCCACCTTTCATGTCTAACTTCTTTACATCTTGCCTTAAATGCCATCTCCTCATGGAAGCCTCCTTGACCAGCTTACCAAAACAGACCCCTTGTTTCAGACACTATTGGTTGAAATTCCAACATCCATTCTCCCTTGCATCCTGTTCCTTGCTAACTAGAACCCCAATTTTGATTTGTTAGTGTGTTAGGCAGCCATGTGATTGAGGAGTCAACCTCCCCAGTCCCAGAGGTTGACTCTTGGCTCATCAGATTCCAACACGGCAATGCCATTCCTTTGCCAATGACTGGTTTATGGCAGATGATACAATTCCGCCCAATAACACATAGAGGGATGTCTGATGGGGTGCTTCTGGGAAACTTTACCTCACTCATAAAGGGGCCCAAAAACATGACATGCCTTTTCCCTGCCTCCTGGCCTTTGGTTACTGCTGTGTGAGAACATTAAGCTTGGACCTTCTACAGTCATCTTGTGACCTTGTTGGGGCAAGCATGAGGACAAAAGTCAACATCTGAAGATGGGAATGCTGAAAGATGGAAAGAGTCTGCATCACTGATGGCCTTGTGAGCCACTAAATTAACCAGCCCCAGGACTTGTTATTTGATATATAAAGATATATCTCTTTATTGTTCAAGTCAGTTGAGTCCACATTTCTATTACCTGCAGTCAAAATCTTCCTTACTGATTCACTGTCTTCCTATTGCTTATTTTTTCCTTTATGAAGTTTGTTGATATTTCATATCATTTATTCCTTTGTGTACTTGTCTTTTGTCTGTATATACCACCTTCCTGTCATCCCAGAATGTAAACTCCATGAGGACAGGGGCCTTCTCCATCTTCTTCATCACTGTATCCCCAATGTCTAGCATGACACAACAGGCCTCCAATGTATATGTGTTAAATGAATGAAGAAAAAAGGATGTTCATCTATAATTATTTGCTATAATTACCACCCCTTCCATGTTGGCTCTGAGCCTGAAAGTAGAATCAACCTTTATTTAAATATTACTTACAGGTCACACATTCCCACACCTTGGAAAAGCAGTCTATGATATTAGCCATACTTGCCATTTATCAGCTGTGTGACTGTGAGCAAGTTACTTGACTTCTCTGAATCTCCATTTCTTCATTTCAAAAATGATAATATGAAAATAGGATTAAATAAAATTATGCATTTATGAAACAACTGGTCCACAGTTAGAGTTCAAGATGTATTTGTTCTCATCTCCAATCTGCACACCTGGCTGGAAGGGAAAATGCTCTGTGTAGCAACAAATTGGGTCCACTCCTGAAGCTGGTGTACCAGTGCTGCTCTGTCCCTAATCTTTGCCTCAGCACAATTAAATTCTTCCTAGATAACCTCTTCAGTATTCTTATCCTTCATCCTCACCATCTCTCCGACTACAAGTAGCCCAGGTCCACAGGATGCCCTCATGTCACGTGTCTCCCGGTCTCCACTCCCATTCGCATGAAGTTTGGGCGGGCGGGGTGCATGCGTGGGTCCACCTCGGGCCGGAGGGGTAGGGAGTGAGCCCGGGAGGAGCCAGGGGTTGCGTAGAGTAAGGTAGGTGTATATGGGGGCAGGGTGAGGAATAATCCAGAAGCTGTGTAAAAAAAGGAAAGGCTGATCAGGGGACTGGGTGTTCTGGTCTCTGGAAAGGAATGTTTAAGTGCACGGGGAGAGATCAAGGTAGCCTGAGAAGTTGCGGTCTTGGGAGGAGGAGCGGGGAGACCCAAGTGGACGCAGACGACGGGGCGGGGCAAGACAAGGTTGAGTGCAGGGGTGGATTCTAAGGAGGTCAGCGGTGCTCCCGCACACCCAGCCCGGCTCCAGGGCTCTCCCGCCCGGTGCCGCTATTGAGAGCCTTTCTCGCCCATTTGTTCTTTATTTTTTTTTTGATAGTTAAATGTGTAAACTTTACTTTTAAAATTTTTTCTTCTTAATTGAAGTATAGTCGGTTTACAAGGTTGTGTTAGTTTCTGGTGTACAGCATAATGTTTCAGTATACATATATATTCCTTTTATTATTCTTTCACTAGCTCCCTGTGCTGTACAGTAGGACCTTGTTGTTTATTTTATATTTAGTAGTGTGTATCTGCAAATCCTGAACTCCCAATTTATCCCCCTACACGCACCCCTACCCCTTTCCTGGTAACCATAAGTTTGTTTTCCATGTCTGTGAGTCGCCCCATTCATTCTTGGTATGATGGCCCCAGAATGTCATCCAGCTCCTGCTTCCATGATAACAGGTCATTCTTATACTTGATGTGAGAAGCAGTGTGGTGAGGAGTTGAGCTGTGCCTTCCAGAATTTGACCTTCAGGTTCTAATCCTGGTTGCTCACTCAGCTGTGTGATCTTATGTTCCTCAGGTTACCTCTTTGTGTGCCTCAGTTTCCTCATCTACAGTGATCTTCATAACGGTTGGTGTGAGGATTAAATACACAAATTGCTGTTGGAAGACTGCCAGAAATAAAAGTTAGCTGTTTTGCTGTTGGAGTCACATTGTTCTCTGAACCAAAATCACCCAGAACTAACCACACAGCTTCTCCCAGGGCCTACCTGTCCAGGAGGCGGGAAGGTGGTTTGGTTTGGTGCTAAGTTCTCTCTGGGTATCAAGTCCCTGACTTCTTCCCCTTTTGAACTAAGTGCCCCAGACCCCTTTTCTCAAGTGGTAGAAAAAGAAGAAAGCAGAGGAATTGATAATACACGTTTACAGGCCACAACATGTTATTTATGAAATGTCCTTCAGTGGATGATTCAGAGCCCTCTAGAGTGGGGGAAGAAATAGCCAGCAGAGAGAGAGGGCTTTCTCTGAGGATTTTGGGATCAAGTTGTTTTGTTTGTTTTTCCCCCTTTAGGTGTGAGCGGGTCCAGCAGGAGACATGGCTGCCAAAGTGTTTGAGTCCATTGGCAAGTTCGGCCTGGCCTTAGCCGTTGCAGGAGGCGTGGTGAACTCTGCCTTGTATAATGGTAAGGTCACTGCCCTTTGCTGGGGGATTTCTATTGGTCTGCATAGCCCATGTGACACTCCTGTTGGCAGCTGCTGTTTGTGAATGTATTTGTGACCAAGAGGGCTCACCTACTGCCCTCCTGCACCATGTGGTTGCCTGGTCATCAGAGGCTCTGTCCTTGTAGCCATAGGTTCACTCAGAGCCTTTATTCACAAAGAGCCTCCCAGCCTACTTGGATGTTTCCAGCTGCTCTTGTTAATTTAAAGTCATGCTGCACCCCCAAATGCTGCAGGTGGGAGCCAGAATTTGACTGGCCAGCTGAAATGGAGATCTCGTTTGTTCTCTTCTGCCTGTGTTTGGAGCAGCAGGGGCTTTAGACCTTTGGTGACTTTGTCCTGAGCGGGCGCTTTGCTTCTGCTGTGGTTGGGTTGTTCCAAAGAAAATATCTTTGAGATGCACTGCCCAGCTTTTACCAGCGTGGCAGCGGTTCAGGCCGGCTTTTCTTCTACTTCCGTGTGTGACCTCAGGCAATTTGCTTCCCCTTCCCTAGGCCTCAGCTTTCTCATTGGTCAGGCAATGGGGTTGCACTTGTTTTTTGTCTGAGACCCCCTCTAACTCTGATGGTCTCTGACCTTCACTGTTGGAAAGCAGCAGTAGATTGACCCACCTCGAGTGTGACTCTGACAAGAGGAGGATTACTTTCAGTGGCAAGATAATTTAGACCAACTATAAAGTCCAAAAAGGCAGAGAAAGAAAGCAGCTGGTCAGAAAAGCCTGCTTGGTTCCTGTGGCACAGGTTTATACTCTGATCTTTTTGGCCACCCCTGCATAGCTGGACAGTAATCACCATCACTAATTCTTCTCTGGATCAACAAGACAGCTCCATAGCCCCTTAAAACCTTAGAGAAACCAGGCTATTGGAAAGAAAGAGTGGGGCCTTCCAAATTTTAGGATTGCCATCGTGAGGGTGCTGCTTCTGGGAACACTGGGTTAAACTGGAACCGGGAAGGGATGTGGTAAGAGTGAAGACCTTGGTGGGTTTGGAAAGAAGTTTGAGGAGGTGATTCCTGGAAATGTGTTGGTAGGAGTTTGGGGATGGGGTGGTTAATCAGAAAACTAGCAGCCAATTGTTTCAAGGAGAAAGATGCTGAAGATCCTGTGACCAGAGTCCTTGGGAAGACACATGGGACGGGAAGTGGTGGCTTAGTTCTGTACCTGTTTAGAAGCCTCTAGAGACCAGAAGTGTGAGAAGACAGCAGGAGAGGGGAGACTTAATAAGTAAACGGAAAGCATCAGGGATCTTCTAAAGACACGGTCATTTTAGTTAAAGAGTGAGGGGATTCTTCTGACCCATCATTATCCTTTGTTCCTAGTGGATGCTGGACACAGAGCTGTCATCTCTGACCTAGTGGAGTGCAGGACATTGTCGTAGGGGAAGGGACTCACTTCCTCATCCCTTGGGTACAGAAACCAATTATCTTTGACTGCCGCTCTCGACCACGTAACGTGCCGGTGATCACTGGTAGCAAAGGTAAGGCTTGCCTGTGGGTCAGGTCAAGTAGAGAGTGTGGAAGGGGTGCTGTGGGATCCAGAAGGAGTTGAACTTCAAGTAGTAATAATTCCTGGCATATTTTCCCTGGAGAGTTTTATGTGGCTTCAGAGAAAGAAATATACAGGCATGCCTCAGGGGTACTGTGGGTTCAGTTCCAGACCACCGCGGAAAAACAGATACTGTGATGAGGCGACTCACATGAATTTTTTGGTTCCCAGTGCACACAGAGGTTCTGTTGACCCTATACTGTAACCTATTAAGTGTGCAGTAGCATTATTTCTAAAGAAACAATGTACATACCTTAATCAAAAAAACTTTATGGCAAAGAATGAAATAATGCCATTTGCGGCAACATGGGTGGACCTAGAGATTATCATACTAAGTGCAGTAAGTCAGGGAAAGACAAACATCATATGATATTACCTGTATGTGGAATCTTTAAAAATGATATAAATGAACTTTATGAAACAGAAGCAGACTCACTGACATAGAAAACGAACTTACGGCCACCGAAGGGGAGAGGAGGAGGGATAAATTAGGAGCCTGGGATTAACAGATGTACACTACTATATATAAAACGGATAACAAGAACATACTGTACAGCACAGGGAACTATATTCAGTATTTTTTAATAACCTATAATGGAAAAGAACCTGAAAAGGAATGTGCATATGTATAACTGAATCACTTTGCTATACACCGGAAACCAACAGCAGTGTAAATCAACTGTACTTCAATTTTTAAAAATTACTTTGTGGCTACATATGCTAACCATCACCTGAGCCTTCAGTGAATTGTAGTAGTAACATCATACATCGTTGGTCACAGAACACTGTAACAAGTATAATAATAATAGAAAAGTTTGAAATAGAGCAAGAATTACCAAAATGTGACACAGAGACATGAAATGAGCAAATGCTGTTGGGAAAATGGCACCAATAAATTTGCTTGATGCAGGGTTGCCATAAGGCTTCAGTTTGTAAAAATGCAGAGTCTGTGAAGCTCAGTACCAGGTGTGCCTGTGTTCTTAAGACACACACACAGTATACAAATTTGGAGAAAGGCACAAAGCTGTCTTTCCAGAGTTATGTAGTGATCCAGTTTTAAATAAATCTCAACGTGCCTCGTTCCCTCGGTGGACCCTTCCCAGCGGTTCTTGGTCCCCAGGGTGACTGGAAGCCAATCTGCAGCCGTCCTATTTGCCTTCATGGCTGACTTACCCTTTGCCTTCTTCCCAAGGCCTCTGTTTCCAGCCGTGCTGCCCTCACACTGTTATCTCCCAGGCCTGATGGTGTCTGATGTATCACTAGATGCCCAGTTAGAGCCTCACATGAATCACTGTTCTCCCCTACCCTGCGCACAGGGTGCACGGGCAGTGAATGGAACGGCAGGTGCTGGCTCCGCGGCGCTGTGTCTGCAGCAAGAGGAGGGGTGTGTGGATGTTGCTGCTTCTCAGCAGATGTTTGCTTTCTGTGATGGTGCCAGGCTTTGTGCAGGGTCGGGGGGTGGGGTAGGTCAAAGATGGCTAAATTGAGGGCCTCTAGGGATTCTGTCTAGATAGGGAGATAGACGTGTGACCAGGCAGTTAGTGAGGAGTGAGATGAGGAAGGCAGCCAGGGTTGTATGGCGTGTAGGGGAGCAGAGGAACGTGTGGCACTTGAGAGTGAGAAGTGCTTTGGGCCAAGGAGGGGAAGGGTCCTTTGGCATTGCCTGGTCTGTCCTGTCGCTCTTGGCCAGCCTCCTGTGAAAGCTCTGGCTTGCCCACTGCATCAAAGGAAATCAACAGGTTTCCCAGAAAAACCTGCCTGCCCCTGGCCTGAACCGCTTTCCCACAGACCCATCTCTGTCTGGTCAGTGTGACATCCGGGTGCTCTGCCTGTGTCAATACCAATCTGAATTCAAGTCCTGGCTGGGCCACAGATTAACTCACCATAGGACTCTGGGCAAGTTTCATTTGGTTTTTAACTTCTTTGAGTTCCCTGCCTCACCTGCCCCTAAACTTTCCAAGGTTCCCCCTTGCTCACTGAAGATAAACCCTGAATCTCGTGGTCCAGCATGTGGCTGTTGAGAGTCTGGTTCAAATGCATTTTTCCAACCCCATTCGTCTTTACCCTCTAGGTTCAAGGAGCGTGATTCCTCCAGTTCCATTCTTCTTTCTCAAGATTGTTTTGGCTACTTGAGGTCTTTTGTGTTTCCATACAAATTAATTTTTTTCCAGTTTTGTGAAAAATGCAATTGGTAATTTGATAGGGATTGCATTGAATCTGTAGATTACATAGGAACAAATTGGAAATTAAAAGTAATACATGATTTACTCAGCAAATATAAATTATTCTATTTAGCTCAAGAATTAGAAACTATGCAGAGTTCACTAATTTGGGGAGAATTTTTTAAATTTATTTTTCCATCTTTTTTTGGATATTATTGACATATAACATACATAAGTTAAGCTATACAATGTGATGATTACATATATGTATATATTGCAGAATGTTTACTACAGTAAGGTTAGTTAACACCTCTATCCCCTCACATGTTTATGTTTTTTTGTGTGCTCTTATAAAAGAGACTCCAGAGAATTCCCTTATCCCTTCTGACATGTTGAGGACACAGTGAGAAGACAGCTGTGGCTCTCACCAGACACCAAATCTGCCCACACCTTCCCCTACTGCTGGCTTGGGTCTTGTCAAGCTCAGTCTTCCCATGGAACCTGGGTGATGGGTGAGCCGGTGGCTGGACTGCAGTCCTTGGGAACCCAGATGGGTTGGGCTGGGAATGGCTGAGTGTGGGATCGCTTCAATAAAACGACGAGAGAGGAGCCCTCGAAATGTCCTGGGGTGTGGGGCACGCAGGGCATGGGGCCTCGCATTCCTGGATGGTTGAGATGCCACAGCTGATGATTATCATTATTATTCCTGCTCTGGCTTCTCTGAGCTTTCATCTTCCAGGACCCTGCCTTGCTGGCTGGGCGTCACCAGCTAGCAAGGCCTCCTGGGATGGAGTGGGGCAGGGCGGGCGGCTCCTGGCTGCAAGGGAACACACATGATGGCGGGTTTCCTCCCCAGTCAGCTCAGGGACTTTCCTAACCCTGGAAGCATGGGCAAAATTTCTCAAGGGGGAAACTGAGGCACAGAGCCAGGGCATGACTTGACCGAGGTCCTGGGAGACCTCTGTCTCCTGCCAACCCCTACTGACTAGACCACGTTTATCCTTCCCCAATTGGGGCAGATCTTGTCGGCCTGGAAGAGAGCCAGGGAAGGTGTGGATCATAGAAGAGAGAACTGGGTTGGGTCCAGGATGACAGAACTGGTACCCACTTTGCCAGGTGCTCAGGCATCATGAGGTCAGGCTGCTGGTTTCACGTCTCTCTGGATGGTCCTTCCTTATGGGTGGAGCTTCCCCAAGCCCGTGAGGGAGACCAGTGCCACAGACGCAGCTGGGCAAAATGCCCCGCTCTCTCCCATCAGAGGCAGAGGCTGCATTCAGCACCCCGGAGAGGAAGAGCCAGGCCAGAGGCAGAGGGCCAGACGATGGCTCAGAGACAGGGGAAAGAGGGTGTGTGTGTGTACATTTGCTAACGCCAGGCTTTCACTGGTGACATGTCCCTGCCTGCCCAGATGCGATCAAAGAGAGAAAGACTGACTAGGAGGAGATGTGAATGACAACCTGACGACTGGGGCTGGGGTAGGGCAAGGGGGCCACTGAGTAGATGCCTGCCAGCAGTGGGGAACCCAAGAAGAAGGGAGGGAGTGGCCCCACCAGCTGAGGCTGAGACCCAGCTGGTAGGTGCTAGACTCACGTTCCCCATTTGCGCTGTCCATCTAGAGAGTAGCGATCTTTGACTGCATCTTCTGGCTTCGAGCCGAGGTGGGACAACATGGAAGAGAGGCTGAGGATGTTGGAGGAGAGAAGTCAGTCAACAGGGCTTCGGGACCTCCACAAGTTCTCACCTCCTCAGTGCCTCCCAGAGCCGGCCAACCAGCCAAGCTTTCAATTTACCAAGCATTTAATAAGTAGCTACTCAAGGTGCTGTGCTTGGAGCCTTGGGTGGAGATGCCTCAGGTGTGGCGCTGCCCTCAGGAGACGCTCTCTGGAGAAAGACACATTTTCCTGTTTGGTTTCGGCCCCACTTTACACAGGGCAATGCCAGCATCCTGGGCTGAGTCCCGAGGCATCTTCTTCCTCCCTGGCCATTTGTGGCCGTGAGCTCAGGCCCTCGCTTCTGTTTCAACCGCCAGCTCTGAGTTCACACAGGAGCAACGCTCCTGGAATTCTTGCTGCTTTAAAAAAAATTTTTTTTAATTGAAGTGTAATTAATTTACAGTGTTAGTTTCAGGTGTACAGCAAAGTGATTCAGTTATACATATACATACATATATATTTTTTCTTTTCAGATTCTTTTCCACTATATTTTATTACAAGAAATTGAATATGGTTCCCTGTGCTATACAGCAGATCCTTTCTTACCACATTCTTGACACTCACCTGGCTGAAACATTCACCCTTCAGCCACCTAAGTCATTTTGTGAGCTTGCCACTGGGATTAGGCTGCTCCAAGATGCACTTTTTCCAGGGACCCTACCCTGTTCCAGACCAAATACACCCTGCAATACCCCCGCCTGCCTCCTCCTCCTGTCCATGAGCTGAAGAACCTGCAGTGTCCCCAGTTGCTTGGCAGACACACCTGGAATTTGGGGGCTATTTTCCAGAGCCCTCCCACACGTTTCTAGGTCTTTTTATTATTACCTACCAGTGTCCCCTCCCGTGCCCCCATCTAATAGTGTAACTCTACATCTGGACCAGAGCAGAGAGCTCTTTAAGGGAATCACTTCCACATTTATAGTTGGTTTATTCAACAAATATTTACTACCAGCTGCTGTGTATGAGGCACTGTAACAGGGACTGAGATGGCTCTGATGGTGACAAGGATAGACAGGCTTCCTGTCTTGGGGGAGCCCATGAACCAACAGGCAGGACAGACACTAATGATGAAAATGGGGCATGTGGTCTGACTGGACAACCACCTAGGGTCCCTGGGAGTCTGGGCATTTCCACTGTGTCCTCAAATACCTCTTTTACTTCCTGCCTGGATTCTTTGCAGAGCGTGCCGTGCTGGGGGGGAGTGGAGACTGTTCCAACAGGATGTCCACATGGTAAGACCCACAAGGCACCAGCTCCCAATCTGTTCTCCACCAAGATGGGGCAGAGGAGCGAGGCCCCACCATTCTTGAATTCAGTCTCTTAAGGAAGTGGACACAGGGAGCAGGGACGGAATTAAGAACCTAAAACTCCACGTACAAACAAACCATTTGGGCAATGAAGCTGAGAAGGGCTGCAAAAGGCATTTCCCAATTTCACTGTGCTGGGAAGTACCAGATTCCGCCACCTCTCCAGAAAGCAGCCACCCTGTTGCGGATGAAATCCACACTCTGCTCTGTTCTCTGACTACATTGCCCGTGAGAAGTGGTGCCCCTGTGTTTCATTTTGAAACTTGTCCATGAATGAAGGCTCTAACCCCTCACGCAGTTGTTGGATGTTGAGTCAGTGTTTAAGCACTGTAATTGGCAGAAAAGTCCTCCAACTGTCTGACCAAGACGAGACACTGCAAGTTCCACCCTCTGGCTCATCTGCCGCCCTCTGTGGAATGGGGAAAACAAGAAAACTCCGAGTGTTTTCACAAAACTTCTATAAAGCTGACATGAGTGAAAGGCCTTTGGATCTGATGGCCCTCATTCTAAGTGTCAGTATCCCATATGGAAATTTTTTTAGAGGAAGTGATGGTGGGGGTGCAGGGGTAGGGTGGAGGACAGAGAGCTCCCACCTGCTCGAATATAAGCCTCTGGGGTGCTTTCCTGGAACCCTCACCTAGGTGAGGTTCTCTCCCCACTTTGGTGCCTCTGTCACCCTGGGGGGTGACACTCCTGGTTGTGGAAGTGGAATGGGCCCCAAGAATGCTGGGGGAGTGGCGGCGGGGGTGGAGCTGGCATATAAAATGCAGTGATGGAGCTTTCCTTTTTAGGTGTGCCTGGTAGAAATGAAAGTGGCTTGAGCCCTAAAACAAGAAAAGCATTAGAGAAATACAGTTTTCAAAGGCTGTTGCCTTAAATTTGTGGTAGTTTCCTAAATCAAGGGGCAAATTCCTACATTTGAGTTTCTTTCCCTTCCTTCTTCCTCCCTCCCTTCCTTCCTTTATCCTTCTTCCACCCTCCACCTTTCAATGGGAACACCTTCCTCTTCTCTCTTCCAGCCTCAAGTCTACTATTTCTTTTTTTTAATTGAAGTATAGTCAGTTACAATGTGTCAATTTCTGATATATCAATTCTACCATTTCTACCATCCTTTCAGGTCAAGCTACAGGCTCACCTCTTTCATGCATGTTTCTCTTCTGGTCAGTCTCCAGTTGTCTGCTTCTTTCTCTGAATTCCCATTGAATTCTGTTAAATTCTACACCTTGGCACGACTACACAATGTCTTGTGTTCCCCAGCTGTTTCATGTACGTGAATTTTGTCCCCCAAGTCAGTTGGCAAGTGTCTAAAGGGCAGAGGCCATTCTTTATATCTTGGAACCCCTCAGCCCAGGGTTGGAGATGTAATAGGACTTTATTGAGACCTCCATTAGCCATTTACTTCTCATTACACATCAGAGAATTCAAACAGGAAAAAACATTCGTAAGTGTAATAAATGTGAATAAGCCTTCCTTTATACACCATCTTTATGCAACCACCATACACAACGTCAGAGAATTCCTGCCGAAGGGAAACCTGTATCTGACGTCTGCGGGAGAACCCTCAGGTGAGTCTGGAGGCTTGGAAGGCACATGTGACTTAGTGTCACAGAGCTCAGTTACAGAGAAGGTAACTGTGGGGAACCCTCCGCTCAAGACGACACCCAATGTCGGCGTGTACATTAGAGAGAATCATGAATCCGAAGAATGTGGAAGAATTTCCCTCAGGGTCTTCACCAACCAACATCAGAGAATTTACCCGAGAGTAAAGAGCAGTGTAGATGGGGATACAGCAGGGAGGGGAAGCGGCCACAGTTCCTGTCTTTGGTGCAGCTTGCCTCTAGACCCATTTCCCAGCTGAAGAAACTGAGACTTGGAGAAGAAGCATTGTATACCGCGGGTACAAATGGAATATTACAAAACTTTGATTAGCGCCTTTTCTTTTTGAATTTGAAACACTTCCATGTCTGCTTTCCTTTGTCTTCATCTCTCAGTAGAGAAGGGAAGGGATGATGCCCCCCAGTGCTTCGTATCGATGGAGAAATGGGGCTGGGGAAGATGCATCACTGGTCCAGGGCACAGGTCACAAAAGGAGCTCTAGTCTCTGGAGACCTTTATTTGATGTGCTGGGCACCTTGCTAGGTGCTGGGGACCCTGCTAGGTGCTAAGGGAGGATAAAGGTGGAAAGAGAGGTCCTGTGCCCTCAAATAGCTTATAATTCAGGAAGGGAACAGATGGGTCCTTAAAATACGGCTTTGATGGGAGTGCACATGAAATGAGGCAGAGGCATGAAATGCAGGAAAGGAGCCCTACGTTCCTTTGGGGGAAGGAGGAAAAGCTTCGCAGAGGAGGTATTGTTTTAGCTGAGACATAAAGGATGAGGAGTTTGCCAGGCAAACAAGTGAATAGAGGGTGTTCCAGGTGGAAGAGACAGCACAAGCGAAGGCATTGACGTAAGAAAGGACATGGCCTGCTGAGGATCCTGACGAAGTTCAGTGTGTAGAGCGTGCTGGGGGTAGGAGTGGGGTAGCCATGAGCTAACAGCTAGGCAGTCAGCCAAGGGGAAGAGAACATGGGGCCCTTGATTGCCTTGCAAAGCAGTTCAGATTTCCCTTTAAGCAAGGGGAGCTGTATTAGTTTCTGGCTGCTGCTGTAACAAATAACCGCAAACCTAGTGGCTTCAGACAACACAGGTTTACTGACAGTTCTGGGGGTCAGAAGTTGCACTGGGCCAACATCAGGGCATCAGTATGATGTGTTCCTCCTGGAGGCTCTTAGAGAGAGTCAGTTCTTTGCCTGCTCCAGTTTCTAGAAACTGCCCACATTTCTTGGCTCATGTCCTTCTCCCATCTTCAAAGCCAGCAGCCACACCATTCTGCCCTCTGCTTCCATGGTCACATCTCCTTCTCGGACTCTAATGCTCCTGCCACTCTTTGGAGGACCTTTGTGGTTAGATTGGACTCATCGGATAATCCAGGCTAAGGTCCAAATTTCAAGATCCTTAACTTAATCCCATATGCAAAGTCCCTTTCACCAAGGTAAGGTAACATATTCACAGGTTCCAGGGTTTAGGATGTGGACATCTTTAGGGCTCCATTAACCTGTTTATCACAGGATAAGCCACTCAAGAATTCTTTATTTTTTTAACGGAGGTACTGGGGATTGAACCCAGGACCTTGTGCATGCCAGGCATGCACACTACCACTGAGCTATACCCTCCCCACCTCAAGAATTCTGAGCAGGAGAGTGCGGTGACAGAATTGGAGTTCTGGGCAGTATAGCATTATGGTTAAAAGAGCAGGCTTAGGAATCTGACTACCTGGGTTCAATCCTGAGCCTGCCACATGAGACTTAATGTGATCTTACATCATTTCCTACTTCATTTCTCTCTGTCTTTGTTTCCTCATCTGTGAAATGGAGATACCTACTCAAAGAGCAGTTGGAAGGACTGCCTGGGATAAGAGGTAAAACAGGACAGTGGAAAGTACTCAATAAATTGGGAACATCTTGGTGCCCAGTACATGCTGAGAACACAACCCAGTCAGGAAAAAGACATTCGTGGTCAATGCCACACAGAGCAGAACCTAGTTTCATAGGGGGTCCATTTCCACAGGACCATCAACACCCAACATGATAGGGAAGGAGGTCCCCAGGCACCAGGGGATTCTCTGGCACAGGAGGAGCATGCAGCCCCTCTGAATGGCACCATGTTTCTCAATGGAGTGCTCACCTCTTCCTCTCTGCTGGCGAAATGAAACGAGGGACGGAAGTTGCCCCTGTCTGTTCCCACTCTCAGCTAGGGGTCCATCTGAGTGCTGGATAATATTAGAGAGGAGGTGATGTTCTGTCTTAGGCTTTCTTCCCTGAGATCTCTGTAAAAAAAAAAAAACTGTTTAGTTTGACGTGGGGCCAAAGACTCCGCCACATCTAGTGTGATGGTAAGTGTGCTTCTCAGAGTCAATGGGCGCCTGGTCTGGGGTTTCTTGCTCCCCTATCCTTTCTGTCCCTGATTCCTAGTTCCAATGAATGCAGGCTACCAAAGTATCTCTCTTCTTCCTGCTGCTTTTTTCTCTAAGGAGCTCCAAAAAAAGTGGCTATGGATCTCTTTGAGATTTACCAGCAAGTAGATAAAATACAGGACACTCAGTTAAATTTGAATTTCAGATAAGTGATGAACAATTTTAGTATGTCTCAAATGTTACTATATGTTTAGTACTACTTTCAAAACCAGATTGTTTGACTAACCAGAACATCCCATTCCCTAAATTCACCGTGTAACACTATGTATGTTCTTTGAGGCCATTAACAAGGTCAATTGGTATTCAAGCCCTGAAAGTTCGAGGACCTTCTTACAGGTGACTTTCTTTGTAGTAACACAGGGAAGGGAGGGAAGGCTGTGGTTCTCGAGGGATGGCAAGGGTCAGAATAGTGAGGACGGGTCCCTCTTATTTCCTTGACATGAATGGTGATGGCACTTCAGCTGTGACAATTTCTTCTCCTGCCCACCTCTGAGATTCAAAGACATTCAGCTCCTCTTCATGAATGGGGCACATAATCCCTGCTACTCCACAACCTAAGGGTGACCAGCATATCCGTTCTATTTAACTATATCGAGATCTCTTTGATCTTGACTAGGATAACGATGCTGACTCTTAACCATCTATGGGATATGAAGGAAAGTCTGTCTTCAGATTGGGTGTGTATAATTTGCAGTCACTGTTACATGAAACACACACAGGAAAGAATGGTTGATATCTGCCAGGCTAGTCACTGTTGGTACTAAGGTTTGCTCGAGGTTTGGCTCCCAGGCGCCATCCCATGTGACTGCTCCAATCTAGAATGACCCTCCTCTTCTTACGCACCTCTAGCCCTCACTCCAAACTTACCTCCTTGTTCTGTGGGGGGCAAACACCTGAAGTCCTCCAACTTACCTTGTCTGCTGGTTGAGGCTCAGCCCTGCCACCAGTTAGGGCTTCCAGCAGATGGCCACTTCCAGGTCATCTCCAGGCCACTCTCCATGCAGCATACTGTGCAGTCTGGTGCTGTCAGGCGGGACTTGCGATCTCCCATCTAAGTGGTTTAGCCATCTAGTTAGCCATCTGGTGGACTCCTACGTTTCTGTATGCGCCCCTTTGAAGCATTATTTCAGAGACTCTAAATAAAGGCAAAAGATGGTACCGTTTATGGAAACGTAAAGGAGCCCTGGATTTTACCCCTCTGTGTGTGAACCAACCTGCCAGCCAAGGGCAAGAGTCTGAACTGCACAGGATTAACTGTGTCCTCTTTCACCTCCATTCCTTCTAGAAAAATGTGGCCCTGAGGGGCCAGGGGAATTCATGACTTCATGCCTAACAAAGCTCCAGGAACAACCTGCTGCAGACAAGGTCTCATTATGGTTAATTGCTGTTATTATTGTTGTTGTTGTTGTTCTTAGCCCAGCTCCTGTGAAAAGCTGCCACAGCTTTGCTGACCTCAGGTCGGGGCTTTCATTAATGCCTCTTCTGAATGCCAGAGGCCCCAGGCACCACATTGGTGCCCCCACGTGCAGGCTCCACCTCCTCTGAGCTCCGCTCACAGGGTCTTCTCCACCACCAGATCTTCCCAGTCCCTCCCTGGAGTGGCCCCATCATTCTTCAATCCTGCTAGCAACGCCAGCTCCCATTCCAGCCCCCTCGCTCCAGATATCTTCACCCTCCCCCTTGCCGCCCTTCCCCGTACCTTCCCTTTTCTGCCATTTCCCAGCCCCCCAACACAGTTTTTGGCCCAAATAGTTCTCCACGGCTGAGTCTTTTGCGGGGTCATGAAAGCTAAGAGAGGGTTCCCTGAGCCTCGTCCTTTCCCCTTGCAGCCCCCATGTCTTGCACTGCATCCCAGGTCTCCGATCCCACCTCCGTGAGAACTTTGGGCCTGTTCTTCAGGTGGCGAGGCCGGTTGGGTGGGTTGGCTGGTTTAGGGTTACGGAGTTTGGCACTAGCTCACAGTCCCGTGCAGCTGCCTTCTTTAATTAATTAATTCCAATTTTTAAAAAACCATCTCTTCAATTGGACCTCAGTGCATGCCTCTGGGGCATATGTGACATCAATTAAAGACAACAATTAATCGTGCTGCCTAAAAGAATCTCTGAGCCTTTTAAAGACTCAAACGCAATCGGGCCTAACTGCCCTAGATCACTCTGCTGTAGACAGACCCTGAGGCAGCACCCCCAGGGTAGGAACTGGGTGGCAACAGTCCACTTAGAGATGGGAGATGCTCTCCTGTTGTGGGTGACTCCCTCAGCGCCCATGCTCCCTAACCCCAGGGTTCCTCTTGGCCTTTGCTTAGATAGCCAGGAAGCTAAGCTATTGCAGGTAGTGTGGTGGCCTGGTTTCTCTGGGGTATGACCAACATCCCTCAAATTCCAAAGCCCACCTCTCCACTGTCCTAACTGACCAACTTGCATCGATAATGATGAATTGCAGAACCTCCAACAACATGACAGGGACTGAGTTGATCTGTCCTTCCATCCATAGAGATGGTTGATGTAGGGTTAGCGAAAGCTTTCACAGTGGTTTGAATTGGGAAAATGGTTAAAGATGTTGCTCGAGGGCAGAGATGATTTTGCATTTTTTTCAAAGAAAATATATTTCTTTTTTAGGGGGTAGTTAAACATCCACTAGCAACCTTCCTGATCTCTGAACACTTCATATTTGCTCATGCTAAAATGAGTCTATAAGCTTACGGTGAGGGGGTTGCATTTTCCTGCCTACCCTGGGTGGGTGGGAGACAGGTAGCCACCCACTCGAGGCTCAGGGCTGGGCAGAAGGGCGCGAGGGAGCCAGCATGCTCTATTGGAGGAAGTTTTATCAATTCCTTACATCTGTTAGTGGACACTCATCCCACTTAGAAGTGGAATTACCACTCAGGACTCTTGGAAAAGGTGGTGGTAGTGGGAGGGGGTTTAAAGGAGCAAAATCCATCCTTCGGAGGCCTGCATCTTCGGCAAACCGAGGGACCCAGGGATGCAGTGTGGAGGAAGCTCTCCCTCGTCTTGAGACCACCATCTTGCCCCCAGGCCCCACCCCGCCCTCCAGAAATGATTTCTTAATGGTCTTTGATTCCCATCTTGCTCGACAGACACTTGGTAGAAGCTTCAGGAAGGTTGATAGAACATTGAAGACAAGGAGGGGAAGAGGCATGCAGTGCAGCTACAAATAGTTTTCCATGTGCATAGCAAGTAGGCAGATGGGACTGGACTAAAACCTTAGCCTCACTAGCACTGTCCTTTCTACTCAATTGGAATTAAAAAAAAATTAGTAGGCCAGGTAAACATGACTTTCCTTATCTATTTAACTCATTTATTTATTGGCATAGGTGAGCTGACTGTGAATCACTTTTGTCCCTTTATGTTTGCCAGAGTCGTGGCTGTCCATTTGAGTCCAAACTTCCAGAGAACAGAGACCACATCTGCTCAATTTGCTTTGTATGGTGTCCAGCAAAGGGCTGCAGTATTGTGTCACAGAGAAGTGCTGGACTTGGACCCCGGGGACCCAGATTTTAGTTCTGGCCATGCTGCCCTTAAAATCTGGACCTTGGTTTTAATTCGCTGTTAAAAAAAATAGTGGGAAGAACATTTCCTGCCCTTCCTACCTCCCAGGGTTGATGGAAGGAGTAAATGAACTACTGGAGAAGAAAGATTTGTACAAATGGTCACATACCTGTTGTTTTGAAAAAATTATAAAATTTTTGATGACAAGGATACCAGAGTAATCATACTCCAAACTCTGAGATGTTTCAAATGGAAGAGGTGATGTACAGAGACCACAGCTGTAGGGTGCTGTGAACCAAATGGTGGGTCCAGGTTACAGCCAAAACCAAGTTTGAGACGGAAGTGACACTGGCTGTCTCAGTAGCCTCCCTCATCTCTATCCCCAAAGCAAAACAGCTCTACTCACAGATCTGGTCTTTTAGTGAATCCTCTTTTTTTATTCTAGAGCACCTTGGCATTTATTTTAACTTTTCACTGGAATTTAAGTAGGGGTGGTGGGAGCTGAGGGGGCACAGAATGAAAGTGCCCATGGACCACATTCCTTTAAGACTGGAAATATGCATATACATATGAGCGCATGTGTGCATCTACAGACAAGCCCTGTGGCAGACAAGCCAAGAGTCCAGCTCTCTGGGCTGTCTCTAAACACTATCACTTAGAGATATGAGGGAGGGAAAGTGAATACAAAAGGAGAGACCAGGACAGCTTTATCCACTCTGTAGAAGGGGCAGTTTCCTATAGGAAGGGCTTAGAGATGAGAATTGGATAGTAACTCTTAGGAAAAGAATGGAATTACAAGGTATTAACAAACACAGTCAGCTTTCTAGAGTACAATCCTAGGTATCAGATCTGGAAGGTTCTAAGAGTCATATAATCCCCTCTTTTCACAAAGCCTCAAAGATGAAGTGATTGAACAAAGGTCACAACACTACAAGTATGAGGACCCAGAAGGTCATGACCAAGCTCTGGCCCCAAGTCTGGTGCAGCAGGTTGGGGTTATATTAGTTAATGAGTTGGTAGGGAGCCATGGCCACTGCCCCTCCATAAGTACATGTGTTAAGAACTATTATTGACTAGGGGTACACCCCTGGAAACTTGGGGAGCAAAGAAATGCAGTGAATAGGGAGCTTGTACCAGGTCATCAAGCTCACCTTATAGAAACCAGATAGCTCTGCTGCTGTTTCAGTTAAATCTGTGAAGTTTTCAGAACTGTCAAAGTATACAGAACTTTTTACTAAAACTTTTAAATTAAAAAAAAAAAATGGGTCCTGTTGATTTCTGCCCACACTTACTGAAAAACCTGGTGAGGAACTATCCGGGGCCGGGAAACCAGGATGACAGAAGCCTTGTCTTTCAACAAGGCCAGTGTGGGTGCTAAGCCCTGCCTGCCATGACTGCTAAGCTGTAGTGCCCGCAGCTGAAGAAGGCAGGCTGACTGAGAGAAAACGCCCTCTTCTTGTGACATGTCAAGGGATGACGCCCTTCTCTTGGTAGGTTCTTGAAGGGTAAGAGTTAAGGGGGAGCAGAGGAACTGGGATCGCCTTGCCAGGCCCAAGGCCTTCTAGAATACCAGTCACCAAGGCTTCAGATACATCGGGCAAGTCCCAGGGTCCTGGAGAAAGAAAGGAGGGGGGAAAAACATGAAATAAAGGAGATGCAGTCTTAGAACTGAATATTAGAATTATTCTCCCTCACATGCCAAGACTACTTGTTTTCACTCCACAGGAATATGGAGTCATTTTCTAGAGCCTTTCAAACCCTCTGAGAGGACAGCACCCTGGGAGTTGGAAGACCAGGTCCTGTTCTGCCTCCACAGTTGACTGGACTGGGTGACTTGGGCTGAGCCCATACACCTACGTTGGCCTGAACTTCGTTCATTGGGAACACCACCTGTCCTGCCTGCTTTGTGGGGGTGTTGGATGATCTGATGAGATAATGGACAGAACCTCTCTGCAAAAGCCATAAAGCACTCCTCAAAGGGCAGGTAATCATATTACTATTCTAATTACTAGGAGCCCTTCAGAGGGTTGGCCTGTGGGTGAAGAGTCCCAGAGATTTGGAAGATCACCTTGTTTCCTTAGTCATCACTCTGCATACCTTCCTTCCAAGCAGGATGGCCCTCACAATCAGAGGGTGGGGAATGGATTAAATGTCTGAGAAGGCAAAGCTAGACATCTCAGATGTTCTGGGCTCACTGGCCCCCATAGATGCCAAGTTCTTTTTCACACTGAATCTAAATTTTTCCTTGTACTACTTTATGCTTATTTCCTCCTCTTCTGCCTGAAGATTTTTCTCTCTACCTGCTGAAATATGGTATCATTTTTAGTGTTTATCCATGGAAGACACTCAGTATTGAAGAACATGACCCACAGTTGCTAAATTGCAATTCCTGGGGTCTGGAGTCCAAGTGTAATTAAATCCAAGCATCAGTTTTTGGAAGGAGCCAAGGATAGAGTCAGTCCTTGAATCCCTTTGTAAAGTTTCAGTCTCCTCCCTAACCTTTTCCCAGACTCAGGTTATTTTACTTCCCACAGGAATTTCTTTTGGGGGTGCTATTTTGGGGAGAATTACCTGCATCTGAATAGAAAATGTTTAGAGAGGTCAGCCTCAGTGCAGGGACACTTGTTAAGTGTGCTTTTAATAATGGAGGGAGAATAAGGAGTTCCAATTACGGTAAGATTCGGAAAACATCAGGGAAATTTGGTTTATGATGGGAAAGGTCGTGCCTTGGTTCTACTCCACCCTAGGCCTTCACCTTGCCTTGTTCATTTCCCCTCTCGGTACTCTAAGCCCTTTCAATTATGGACACACTCTCTTGGCTCTGAACTTGGATAAATGCTACCTTGTTAGCTAATAGGACCATTAATTATATTAATGATTAATAGCTAATTAGTCATAACTCTGTAATACTTAAATGGAGGCTTTCAGCAGCTCTGGCTCAAGCGCGCGCGCATGCGCACGCCCCCCCCCCCCCGCCACAGAACAAGTGCGGCTCTAAATTTGTTTTTCTGACCACTTTGGCAATCTCTAAATTTCTCCAGCTTTTATTAGCTGTCCCATTCATCTGGCGAGTGACCACACTGCTTATATTTTGCCTCTTTTATTTCTGTCCTCTGTCACTCACACTGCCTTCCAGTAACGAGATCAGGAGTCAAGATTTTTTTTCCCGTATTTCATAAACCAAAAAATCTCTTTTACTTTCTAAATCTCACTTGGGCCTACTTTTCTACTTTGGCCCTTCTTCTTCACCTCACCCTTCCCGAATCCTAAACTGCCCCCTACTTTGTGTAATTCTGGAATCCTACCCTACAGCCAGCCCAAAGCTCCCTCCCACTCTACGGTTTGGCTTCCTTTCAGCAACCACGCCCCCAGGCCCCAGGAGAGCGGTGCGCACGCGCACTCCATGCCTTTACCTGGGCGCTCGGGTGTGGGCTGAGTAGGGGAGGCGGGGGTGGAGCGGGAGTCGGCGGTTACAAGGGCGGCGGAGCTCTCACGAAGT
The DNA here is from genome assembly GCF_048564905.1 of Vicugna pacos. Classification (NCBI taxonomy): domain Eukaryota; kingdom Metazoa; phylum Chordata; class Mammalia; order Artiodactyla; family Camelidae; genus Vicugna; species Vicugna pacos. The sequence continues at coordinate 31,740,057 of NC_133002.1, forward strand.
GGCAGGAGGGAGAAAAGGTGCGCCGGGGCCGGCCCCGAGGGCTGCGCATGCGCGCCGCCGCGCCCAGCGGCCGAGATGCCGGGGGGCGGGCGGAGGGAGGTGTCGGGCTCCCTGTTGGGCGGGGGGTGCCGGCGAGGGAAGGGGCCGCGGGCGCGCGCGCGCTCTTGCCGCCTCTCGCCCTCCCTCCCTGCCCCCCTCTCCGCACACAAAACCACGCACGCACACCCCCTCCCCCGCCTCCCTCCCCGCGCGCCGCCCGCCCCGCCGGCCCCGCTCGCCCTCGCGCGCTCGAAAGGCAGTCGCGAGACGTCGGGGCGGCGGCGGCGGCGGCGGCGGTGGCGGCCGCCGCCGCCGCCGAGGCCGAGGCTGAGTCTGCGGAGCGGCCCTCAGGACGGACATTGGGCGGGGTGAGGGGCCGGCCCGGCCGGCGGTTGTTACTCGAGCGCCGCGGCTACAGGCCCCCCGCCGCAGGGATGGACCCCCGAGGCGGCGGTCGGGAAGGCGGAGGCGGAGGCGACCGGCCCCGGTGAGTAGTGGCCCCTGCCCCCCACGCACACGCCACAGTCGCTGCTGCGCGCCTGGCAGCGGCCCTTCCTCTCCGCCACCCGCCGAGCCGACCGGGGCTCTGGGTGCCGGGTTAACCCTTCGCCGAGGCAGCTGCGTGCGCTAGGCCGAAGCAGCCCTCATTCGGCGGGGAGGCCCCGGGCGCTGCGCTCTTCTGGTCCCGAGCCTGGGCCGGGGGCGCCCGCTTCTGCCCCTTCGTCCCCTCCTTCCCGGACTCGAGCTGGGCTCCAGTTTTGCAGAGTCCGCTCGCCCCGATGCCCAGGGGGAGGCCGGGGTCGCACGGGTTAGCGGGCCGAGGGGAGGTTTGCCCCGGTCGTCCTGCGAGCATTCTCCTCCCCTGCAGCTAGTGGCTTGCACCCACTACCTCCCCTGCCCTGCGGTTGCGCCAAACCTCCAACCCCCAGGAGTATTGTGCCGCCCGAGATAAAATGCATCCTTTGTCCACCCGCCCGCCTCCTCTTCCCCTCCAATCAGGCTCTGCTTAAGATTCTTAGTTGGGAGCCACTAAAGGTTGTGACACCCCAGTTACATCTGCACAGAACATGTCCACTGTCGAGGGATGTCTCCTGTAGAAATGATAAATGCTCCTGCCTCACCCTCGAAGACTGTCTTCAAGATTTAAGATCCCATATGCTCTTCTTGAAGAGGGCCAGTCTTTGATCACATCTAGCACATCCCTCCCCCACAACACACACACACCCCACACCCACCCTGATTGCCCAACAGTGTCTCTCATCGCGGATGCATTGTCAGAAATGGCTTGTGCCAGTCAAAGGAATGTGTTTTTGCCTTTGGAGAAGGGTGCTTTCCACAACCATGTTATCAGGACGTTGCTGTGTGAGTCTGTCTTTGTCCGCAGATTGTCCCTGTGTTCAAGCATCATTATTGTAGTTGTTTCCCTTATATGCATCTCTTGTGACCCTCAGTAATACCTGAGTGATGCTTTTTTCCCCAGTTAATTACATACATATGCTGTGTGGGAATTTCACTTATTTTGTTGTAATGTTTAACATCTATGGTCAAGGCATGGTAAATACGTAGGGTAGTATTTTGGGAAGAATGTGTATTTTTTTCCAGAGATGGCTAGGTCCGTGTTGTTCTGGGAATGGGAACTAGCACATGCTTTGTTGACAACATGTGTATGCTTAGGGAATGAAGAGCTGCTGTGGCTGGCGTGTTTGAGTGTATGCCCTGAATGCAGGTGATGTTCCCGTATAGGGCTGATTTGAGAGTGGTGTACTGTGAGAGGGCTGGCAGGTATCTTGGCTGTTTGTATCAGGACCTGTGCACATGTATTCAGGTAGATACTACCTTTAGTGTAATTTTGTTTAAAGTGTTCACTGCTGAGTTTTAGGGATCCTGGAAATATCTAGTTCAGTGATTCTTAACCTTCCTTTGGGGTCGTGGACACCTTTAGGGCCCTCTTCTCAATAAAACAGACACACATAAATTTGTATGCAATTACAGTCATCTTGAACCTGGTCCTGGGACCTCAACTTAAGATCTATATTATGCAAAAGTGAAAGGAATTTGAATTTTGTGTATTGCTTTGTTTTGTTTTTCTGTTAAGGATTGGCATTACTTTGGTCCTGAGCAGTAAGCAGCAAAGTAGATTAACTATGTACCCTTACATTTTGTTCTTTGATTACAGTTAGACATTTGTAAGGCATCATTTTCCTATCTTCCAGTAGAAAGATGTATGTGAAAGTTTCAGAAAAAGTTAAAACTGGAGTCAAAATAACTTGGTCTAAATCTGACCAAGTGATAATGTATGTTCCTTGCACTATATTCTAAATGTAGCAGATTTCAGCAGGGGTTTCCATGGTCTGTTTTATGGTGCCTATCTGGAATCGTTCCGTGTTGTTTTAGGTTGATCTGATCTTAAGGCTTTATCATTCCTGTAGTAGAGTACCTGCTCCTTGAAGATTTTTCAGCTTTATTAAATATGATTTCATGTCTTTATTCAGGGTGATATTACCATCAGAATCATCCATTTAAAATGTTTGTTTTAATGGAAGAATTTTAATTATAACTAGGGAAGTCAGTCTCCATGTTTGAATTCTAGAAGTAGGCATGAATGTTGCACCATTCTGTCAGTAAGCAGGGGATAAAATCTATCAGCTATTCGTTAAATCCCTCTGCAACCAGCCTTTGCCTTTTGGTCATATTTAAATCAAGAGACATTTCTTCCAGTGTGTGATAGTGTTGTGATGGACAGTGATATAAAAGAAGCACAGTCCCCAGCTCTCCAGGAGCTTATAGTTCTGATGATACTTTTCACTTAAAGAATCCCTTGGCGACTTCTTTTTTTTTTTTCATATTTTGAGGCTTCTGAGAAACCAAGGAATTTATGGCATTAACAGATTTTTGGAAGGCAGGGGAGCTTTGGAATCTTGCATAGAACGTGTTTTATACACCTGAAGAATAACATTTATTGTAATAATTATGCAGTGTACCTGTGAACTTTGAAAGCACGCTGAGATGGCAAATATTGCATTTTTTATTATCTAATAAACATGACTGAAGTGGCTTATATTATAGGTTATATTTTTTGTTCATGTAGTGCCTAAGGTTTTACTGTCAAATTATTTGCGAATCCTAAACCCAAACTGTTCAAAGTTGCAAAAATGTTACTTTTCTTTGTCAGCATAGTATAGTGACATTGTTAAAATCTCAGGGGACAGCGTACTTCCTTGATTTAGTATCGCAGAACCTCTTGTAACCAGTCACTTACCTAGGTCAACACCCACACACCACAGAGCAGCTGATCGTATAACTGATATGACTGAGAACAGCATTCTCTGCCAGATTCAGAGCTTGGAAGCTAGAAAACAATTGCAAAGCAGTGAAACACTTAAGGAGTAGTGGTGCCAGCAGCTCTCTCTCATTAGTACAAACAGCTTGCTTTTGTTTTTAGTTTTTTTCAGCGCTCTTCTTCAGACACCCTTCCCTTAGGAGGGTTCAGATCAGCAGCTCCTACTCAAGGGAAACAGCACTTTCTGCAGCTGTGGCCTCAAGATCTGATTTGTGACACCCAGAGCTGTTTCCATTTCTGCTCTCAGTATGGGAAGTAATCTTGTAGTGTGGTAAGAAAATACTTTTCAAGTCCGTAGAAGAAAAGTTGATTAGTAATGCTGCTGATTCAACTTTCAACAGTAATGCTGCTGCTGGTTTGTTTTTGAATGTCTGGAGCCTATCGAAGTAAACTGTAAAGATAAACTGTTTTTAAAAATCACTCTTTTCTCGAGAGTTTTAGAAAATTTCGCCAAAAGTGTGAATATACTTTTGAGTTTCACTTCCCTTGTTCTAAAAAGTTAGTTGAGAGACAGCCAACAACAAAAAAAACCCAACTGTGGATTGTCTTCTATTTTGAACCATAGCCTTTGAAATTAGTTATGCTAAAGAAGGTGACTGCATTTCCTCGCTAGGAACTCCTGGGTCTTGTGCTACGGTTTAAGGTATGATATTTTTCTCATCTCCTGTCATCATTTCAGACTGTTAGCACTTGGATTTACTTTGATAAAGGTGAGCCAGTGTTGCAGTTAGTGACGATAGCTGAAGGGGGATCTGGGAAACAACCCATCTCCCTAGAGCCAGGCAGAGCCGGGTTTGACTAAAGCTCCACTGGCTTTCTGGCATTGGTCAAGTCATCTTGACCTCTCTAGCCTCAGTTTTCCTGATCAGCAGAGTGGGATTTGTTATGAGGAGTAAAGATAATATATGCAAATTGCTGGAACAATTCCTGTCGCATATACATGTTAAGGAGTCAGTAAAAGGTAGCATGTGTGTGACATGGGAGTGAAACTACAGATCATTTTGGCTTACAGGACTTAGAGGTCTGGTGCTGCGAGCTGCATACTCTCATTTGTGCAGATTTGGGATGAAAAAATTGCAAATATTTGACTTGGAGCACACCTAAGTCCTGCAGATGCAGTGTGCTTGTTGGAACTTTGATTTGTTGCTCTGTGGCTGGCTGAACTTGGTGGAGACAATAAAACTTAGCTCCAAATTCTACAGTGTTACCCACAGACTGTGGTTGTTTTGAACCTATTCAGAGCTTATGCGGTGAAAGGGGTGTTTTAGGACATTAACGTAGCTCAGTGAGTTCTGTGTCCAGGGTTGAATCACGTGCAAAGCCTTGTGTAAATTTTCATGGTTAGTGCAAGCCATGAAGTGCTTGGTAGAATCAGTGAAGACATCAGATGCTTCTTTTAGTTAATCTGTTTCTTTATACAGCAGGTATCTTTGATTTTTGAAAACACTTACGAACATTTTTTTCTTAAAGAATTCCCGTTTCTCTTCTGATCATAAACTGCTATTAGGGCTATAAGTTTGAGTGCATTAGGCATTTTTGCTTTGGTGGGTGAAGGGAAGAAAAGCAGGTTCCCTTTACCTGTCAGATTTTGTCAGCTCTCCACTTTGGGCCTATACCTTTAGATTGTGTCCGTAGTTCCTAGCCCTGTTTTTACTCAAAAAGGCAGTTTTATGGTGAAATATGACATTATCTTTTTCCTCTTTTAAACATATTTCAATAGAGTGGTTACTTTGAGAAGTAGATTCAAGGACATGTATATAGGTTTATTCAGTACATAGAGCTTTTAAAATAGGACTTCTTGGGCTCTATAGAATTAAGTTACTCTTGTCATTTTTGCAAAATACCATTTTGCAGTGATAAGTCCATGAACCCACAATAGTTAGCTAGAGACTTTTCAGGTAAGGTAGACACATCAGTAATGCATTAGGATTTACCTCAAGGGAATCTGCTAAGCCTTATTTTCTTTTATTATTGAGCCACCTAAGGGCTTGCCTGTCAGTGGAATCAGTATTGGGTTGCAGTATTGGATTGTTTCAAGCATCATATCTAGAGAAGACAACATCCAGTAGAAGGTGGTGGTTAGTGCTTTCTTATGCTTTTTAAGAGATTTGGAATCTTTCTCAGAAGCCTTCCAGCTGACTTCCACTTAAGTCTCACTGTCCAAAACTTAATCATGGGTCCACCTCTAAACCAATCACTTGCAACGGGTGTGTGGACATATAAATAATTTTTATACAGTATAGGATGAAATAAATATAATAAAACCAGGAGAAGTATGGTGGAAATACACACAGGAAAAGTGATGGAGCTGGGGAATTTCAGAAAGTGTAAGTGGTGTTTGAACTGCATATTGAGAGATTCATGAGATTCAGTTGATATTGAGAGAGATGAAAGCATTCTCGGCTGACGGGGCAGTATACAAAGTGACTGGCATGAGAGTTACATGGCTTGTTCAGGGGACACTGAGTAGACAGACCCTAATAGGGTTTGTGGAAGGATGTGGAGGAAAATGAGGTTAGAAAGGTAACGTGAGGAGTCTAATCTTGAAGGAGGTTTAGACTTAATTTTTTGGCAGTGCTTGCCGTTGTAAAGGAATTTGAGGAATATTTAGCAAAAAAATAAATAAATAAATAAAGTACCTATTCACTGTGCAAAAGATAGAACCAGATAAGGTCTCTGAATTTGATTGTCTTAACAGTAATAAAAATACGTACTTTTCCACGTGTATTTTCCTGTTAGATATAGGAATGGAAATTCAGATTGTCTGAATCATCTTTGATACTTTTTTTTCTTTGTCCTTCACATGTGAAGAGGAAAATCTGTTGATTTCACTTTTTGGCTCTCTCTGCCACTGTTAGTGATGCCCATCTCTCTCGCTCTCCAATCAAACCCCTCCATTTTCTGTCCCTACTCTCCATTTATAACCTTACCACCGACTAACCCCCCGGGAAGATCCCTCTGGCTGCACCCGTGTCTTTACCTCTAAGTACGCTCTGCTTATTCACAGTGACAGCCCTACTCACATAGCCCTCTCCTCAGCCCGTCTTCTCAGTTCCTCTGTGCTTTTTCAGACCCCTCCATCCTTCAGGACCTGGCATAGCTCTCATGCTCTTCACAGGGCCTTCCATAGCCTGTCCCTTCTACATCTTTCTTGCTCTTTAAATAATTACATGGCACCTTTAAAAAATGACATTTGTTTTATTTGCAAATTGTAACTTATTATTTGTGTATAATTCTTGCTCCCCAAACAGGTTTGAAGCTTGTGAAAATTGGGGCCAATACAATCATTATTTGAGGGAATAAATAAATAAATGAGTATCTTCTCCTTATGTTAGATGGTAGTCAAAGCTTGTTAATGAAGAGTAGAGTGCAGGAATTGGACAGGAAACACTTAGTGTGTAAGCTTTTTTGATCTATGAACTTCGTCTTTATAATCAGGAAAAAACCAAAGTTGTTTCTCTCTTTGGAGAAGAAAGACCTGGACATTCATAAATAAACCACATGTTTGAGTAGCAGCAGTTTTAGTAAACAGAGTCCCATCACTTCCAAGACTGTGATAGATAACCTAGCCTTAACTCAGTGTGGTTAGGGTTACAACCCGGACCCTGGTATCAACCTCTTCTTTATGTTCAGCTGTACATCCCGAGAGAGGGAGGAGCCACTGGCTCAGTTTGCCAACATCCAGCATAGAACGCCCCTGTGGGGTAGAGTTCTCTCCACCACCTACAGAGTAGTTGGGCACTTTTGCCTTTAGTTTTGACACAGTTGTGGCATTGCTGCCTGGTTTTGTTTCACTCAACCTACAACTTACTTTTTTTAAAGGACCATTAAAAAAAAAGTGAGATAGCAGTGGATATGGCAGGTATCTGAGGCTTCATAGATTTCTTCTACATACAGTTTGGCATCTTAAGTGTGTTATGACTGAGGCAGAAGAATGAATAGAATCATCCAAGGAATCGTGTTAAGTGTGGTCATGTCTCTCCTCTGAGAAAGTCTTGTGGACCCAGTGTTGTTTTTGGAAAAAGTTACTGATTAACTAGAGTTTAGGCTATGGGCTCAGTCCCATTTAGTGTCCATACTCATTTGGAGATTGTAGGTGATACATTCCTTTAACCCAGGTGTCCCCGACCTGAGAATAACAAGCTCATTTTAGTGTTCAGGAAGTCAAATAGAAATTCTGGTAAAAACTAGACAGTCTAACCAAAAAGTTATGATAGACCGCTTTTTTGTATTTGGCTAGTAAAAAATAAAAAAAAATTATGACCTAAATGCAAATTCTTAGACACAACTTTTAAATTAGACACAACTTTTAAAAACAGTGCTCCATGGGAACATGGCGGGGCGTGGGGAGAGGGGAGTGTACAATAGCCCTTAATGTTGAAAAGGCTGGAAATACTGTGTGACAGGAGGTAACCAGATGAACTAGGCAAGAGAATGAAAATAAATAATCAGCACAAACAGTAAATGTCCGTGGTGGAAGGGAATCCCCTAATTGTACAGTAAAGAAAACTGGGAGTTTAAAGGTAAAATAACTTGCTAAGCAGTATGGAAGAGCCCCAGATAGAGCCGGCCTAGATCCACGGACTCTCGGCACTGTGGATGGTTGTAAAATTTCCAGTCAGTCTCACTGCATCACTGCTGTTAGAGCCCAGTTCATCACTTATGACCTAACCAGTAAATCAATAATGTCATTTTAATATAAAGTACCTAATTTTCAGATAATCTTTCATTTCATATTGTCTTCGGACTACTAGTGTCCTGATAGCCTATTTCACTTCATTTACTTACATATTTATTTATTTATATTGGTCATCTACCATATAATTCACCATTTTAAAGTGTACAGTTCAGTGTTTTTTAGTATGTTCAGAAGGTTGTGCAACCATCACCAGTATCTGTTTCCAAAACATTTTCTGCAGCCCAAAAAGAAACATGGAACCTGTTAGCAATCACTCCCTACTCTTCCCTAATCCTAGATCCTCTCAACCACTAATTTATTTTGTCTCCAGGGATTTGTTTATTCTGACCTTTTCAGATAAAAGGAGTCATACAGTGTATAGACTTTGGAGTCTGGCTTCTTTCACTTAGCATAATGTTTTCAGGATTCATCCATATTGTACAATGTATGAGTACTTAATTCAACTTTTTATGACCCGATAGTATTCTGTTGTGTGGATATACATTTTATGTATATACATTCATTACCAGTTGATGTATATTTGGATTGCTTCCACGTTTTGGCTGTTCTGAACAATGCTGCTGTGAACATTTATGTACAGGTTTTTGTATGACCATATATTTTCAGTTCTCTTGAGTACATACCTAGGAGTGGAATGCTGGGTCGTATGGTAACTCTATGTTTGACATTTTGAGGAACTGCCAAATATCTTCAAAAATGGCAGTTTATATTCCCATCAGTAATGTATGAAGCTTCCAATTTCTCCACATCCTGGCAAACACTTTGCTTCTTTCCAGTTTTTATTATAACCATCCTACTAGGTGTGAAGTGGTATCTTACTGTGGCTTTGATTTGCTTTTTTCAAATGGCTAAAGATATTGAACGTCTTTTTCTGTACATATTGGCCATTTGTGTATCTTCTTTGGAGAAATGTTTATTCAAGTGCTTTGCCGATTTAAAAATAAGGTTGTCTTTTTATTGTTGAGTTATAAGAGTTCTTTATATATTCTGAATACTAGACCTTTGTTGGATCTATGATTTGCAAATATTTTTTCCCCATTCTGTGGGTTATGTCTTTACTTTCCAGATAGTGTCCTTTGACACACGGAAGTTTTGTATTTTGATAAAGTTCAGTTTATATTCTTACTTTAGTAGCTTATAGCCTGTTTCATTTTTTAAACTTTCCCTTCCCCATCTTTTCCTTTCTTTCATCTTCACTACATCACATTCACTAGAAAAAATACATGCAACAAACTCTAAAATTACGTAAGTCTCTGCTCTGCTCTGCTATCCATAATCTGTAAATTCTTTAGGGATGATCCTCTCAAATAGGAAGAAGGAGCCAGCACTGAAAGCCCCCTGTGTACTGGGAACTTTGCCTCTGTTATCAGATTAAATAGCCGATTGTACTGTTACTCTGGTATTACAGGGGAACACATTGAGATCAAGTGAGATTAACTGACTTGTCCGAGGTCATACATCTGGTTAAGTAGCATATTGGGGTTCCCACTTGGATCTTTTATTCTACATTTAATGATGTTACTCAACACTGTTTTTTCATTCAACTGTGAATTCATTCATGACCATAGATATGCTAGAGAGGTTGGGAGGAAAAGGGGTAGGAAGAAGAGCAAGGGAGGTAGAGAAAATTTTAATTTACAAACCTAACCTAAGTGTATATTATGAATACAGAAAAGTAAAATCTGCTATATGGCAGGAGTTCTTAGACTGGGGCTTTGGGGTCCCTGTGGGATGCATGGATGGGTTTCCAGAAATGGGCAAACTCCTTGAAATTGCATGTAAAATTTTGTGTGTTCATTTTTGGGGGTGAGAGGATTTGTAGTTTTCCAAAAATTCTTTAAAATTTAAGAATTACAGTTACTGCTAAGGAGAGGAACATACAGACTTAGGGGAATGAAAAGACAGGTTGTATGTTAGCAGTTTGTCTTTTTCCATTGGGCATGTTTGGGTATGTCATGGTTTGGGTAAACCTCATCTGGTTTCAAATATTTTTGTTTTAGATTATTTGTTTATACTTGGTTTAAGACCAGTTCAGTTAAACTTTTTCTCTAAGTGTTAAGTTTTGAAGCGTCAGAGTTTTTTAGTGAGAAAAGAGTAACAGTCCTTTGTCTCTTGGTAGGTCGAATATATAAATTAAATTCCAACATTTCCTGATGTTCATACATCTAAAATACTTGCAATTTTTATTTTTGTAAAATACAGGAATATAATGAGGGCGTTTCTCAGTTATTTTTCATTTTCTAAATGAGTTTTAAATTCAGATTCACAATGACCTAGTCAAATTGACATGTATATAGGCCTCTAATAACGGCTAACATCATAGGTAGCCACAATGTGAACATCTGTACCTGGTAAGTATATCTCAGTTCTAATTTAAGGTGTTACCTTTAGGAGTTTAAGAAAAGAAAGATTCACAAGGCCTTTTAAGTCTCTAATTTTTCTTAATAAAGCTAATAGGCAGGATATTACCTAATAATGATCGAGGTACTCACATTGATAGCCATTTTGAAAATGGACTAGTGCATTAGATAATTGCATACCAGAAAACCACCTTTGGTCAAAGCTGGACAAGGCTTTCTGAGATTATCTTGTCCATATGCTCTTCTGATTGTTTTTAAGGGCACTGAATGTTTTTATACTGTCCTGTATCTTTTATTTAATATATACTTGGGTTTAATACTATATAACATAGTATATATTACTTAATAATATATTTAAATATCCTTTTATAGTTAAATAGTTGTACCTCTTTTTTTTATTTTTCCACTTTAAGTAGAATTTTTACAATTTTACTGCACATATACAATATATTGCATGTAAATACATATACACAATATACTGCACATATTTTTTAATTTACATATATGTGCTGTTCATTGTTTCTAAGAACAGTTGAGACCTTTAGCTTTATAAACTTACATAGTTACCAAAGGAATAAAGCCAACTACAAAATAAGGATCAAGAGGATGCAGTAATCCAATCATAAAGGACAGTCAAATGTTAAGGGTCATATTCTCAGGCAGGAGCTACAGGATGACAGGACTAAAACAATTTACTTGCTTTGCATAGCCACAAGCCTACGGCTTCTGCAGGACTTCCTTGGTTGCTTTCATCACCTTCACCACCAGAGGTCAGGGAAACCTTCCGATTAATCAGAGGCCCTGAAAATGATACAGCAAAGTATTGATTTAACAGCAGTAATATTTATTTAGGGCTTCCTATGAACTCATTGCTTAAACTGTGGTCCTATTTAATCTTCACAACCACTCTTATGAAATTGGTATTGATAAATCTCAGGTGTATCCAGAATAAGTCTCTGTGTGAAGTTGTGATATTTTTAGGCCTCTTATGTCTTTAGGTTTGTCTGGGCACCAGGCATAAGGCAGTTCAATCTAATGCCCTTGCCCTAAGCAGCTCCAGATGCCAAGAATTGGCCAATTACTACTTTGGATTCAATGGATGGTCAAAAAGGGTCATAAAGGTAAACTGTAGATTTTCTTTGACTAAGCAGACTCCTTTCAACATTGAAATCCTAGACTTCAGAGAGAAGACTAGAACTGGATTGTGGGGAGATGTTAGAGACAAGTTTCTGAGCATTGACCTGCCACGTAGTATTAACGATAATCTCAGTGACTTGGTGGTGGTGTTCATAATTTTCTCCAGTATGTGTATGGTATGTAATAAAAAATAGTTGTCCATACCTAGTAATTCATTTGCGATTCTTACTTGATTTTGAAGGAACAGGGCACCTCAACTATTAAGTGGGCTTGCTGGAGTTCAGTTTTTACTTCTAATAACAAAATATTTTGAAGTCTTGCCTTTAACTCAGAGTCCTAGGTAGGGGTATAACTCAGTGGTAGAGCTTGTGCTTGGCATGCATGAGGTCCCGGGTTCAATCCCCAGGACCTCCATTAAAAAAACCAAAAGAACAAAACAAAAAAACTCATCACTAAAATTCTACCAGCTTCAGGATCTTTCTGACCTTGAAGAAAGGGAAAATGAAGATATTGTGGCACCACATCAGAAGCAAGGCCTGAAGTTCCGTGCTTTAGAGGTGGTGTTGCCGTCCTGTGAGGGCAGGAGTCCTGGAGCTGGCATGGCTGAGGAACCCTTGCACAAGCTGGAGGAAGGTCTGTTTTCCAGTGTGTGGTGGGTAGTGAGGGGGTGGGATTTCTCCTTTTTCCTTTCTTTCTAAAACCTTTTTTCATTTACATCATCACCCTGACTAAGCAACTAAAGCCCTGAGCAGAGTTTCTCAGCCTTGCCATATGGGTTCTTATCTTAGGCAATGCCTGATAGAACCTTTAACTAAAATTTTAGAGCTGACAACCTGTCAAGCTTAGGAGGGAATATTTTTTTCCCCATTTTTGGTTAATAATTTGTCTTGTGCTAAAATAGTCCTTTCAATACAGATTTCTTATAGCCTTCAGCTATCCTAACAGAATCATCATCTAAAGATTTAAATTCTTGTGTAAATGTTCAGTCCTTTGCTTCCTATACAAGGACTTGAGTGGATAAAGTCAAATGTAGATCCCTAGAAAGATTTTTCCAGCTGGTACTGAGTTTTTTTCCCTAGAACCTGTGGTATTTGGGGTTAGGGTTTTAAGTCAGAGGCAGGTCTGTTAGTTAATGGAGTGGGGGAGGCTCCACCATCCACCCGAGTGGCTGATGCCCTGGGAGAGGCCAGATCATCTGCACTATCACCAAATCTGTCTCATTGTGTGATTACAGCCATTTATGCACAGGAGAGCAGGAGTGTAGCTTCAGCTTATCCATTTGAAATCTGAGTGATGGGAGATTTGTGCCGCATTTTTGGCTTGCATCTCCTGTCTTGTACTTCAGGAACTTCCAGAATTGATCTGGGCAGTAAAAATGTGCCCTGCCAGGATATATCTACAACAGAGCCATTCAACCACATGCTTATGTTGTGCCTGCTCTTAATTGCTACAATAATGATCTAAGAATCACAGATGCATTTTTCTTTTTAAATGTGTAACAGAAATCAGTTATTCACATAGGCATTTTAAATCCATTTGTTTTTCTTGGATTTAGGGCCATTATCATTCCTTATGAAAAGGAAGATAACCCAGAAGCTTGCCATTCAAAAGTCTTATGACAGATGCATTCCAGAAACTGCTAGTTGTGGTTTTAGGTAAGACTTTTTTTTTTTTTTTTTTTTTTTGAGGAGGGCGATAATTAGGTTTACTCATTTATTTAGTTGTTTTTAGAGGAGGTGCTGGGGGTAGATCCCAGGACCTTGTGCTTGCTACGCATGTTCTCTGCCACTTCAACTATATCCTCCCCACTTAAGACTTTCTTGGTTATCCTTACCCTTGGCTCTGACCCCTTATTTGAAATTTGGAGAGCAGGAATGAGGGCCATCAGTGTGCTTCTACAGTTGTGGACACAGGAGAAGACACGGGCCTTTTAAAACTTCCCTCAAGCAGAATCCCAAGCATTTAGGAACCAAGTAACTATGGCCTTAAGTGGGATTGTGCTGCAGCATTTGAAAACTGTGAATGCCTTTCAAATAAGGTGTATTGTTATCCAGATCTCAGCATCTCATATACATTTTATGTGAAGTATTTTACTGAAAAACCTTTCTATAAATTAATTATATGGATGTCCTGAATTAGGGATTAAGTTGTCAAAGTAATTTCTAAAAGAAAATATTAATGTACTGCATGTAAGATTTTTTAAAGGAGTAAAAACGTGTTTCGTGTCATTGAGAACTTAATTTGCAGCTAGATTTCTAATTATGTAACTCACCCCAGTGTTTTCAAGTTTGTTATGAAGGGAACAAAGTAGAGAAAGAGACAATGGTTACATTCTGAAAAAGTATTTGAAGTTTCTTCTAAACAAGATAATTATTTTAATTCAATTTATACCAAATTACTTTAAATTAAGTTTAAACCAGGGACACTTCAATCATATCCATGTTTGGGCTTTAAGAAGTCTAGCTTCTTGTGAAAAGTGAGAGGAAGGGATTCAGTATCGATGCTAAAATTTTCAGAAAGCTGATTATAACAACAGACCCATTCCTCATTGGCCAATCTTGGAATCAATTCCATTTAAAATCCATTATGTGCTTAAGGCTGGGAGTAAGATGAAGCTCCTCCATGAAGTTTAGTGGCCAGAGGGTGTGCCAGACAATTAAAAAGGAGTAAAATTAGAGAGATGATTGTAAGGGCTGTGAAGGAAGTAAACTGGGTGCTAGTTGCAGTATTTCAAGAAAGTTATTTAACATGCTGACTTTGTTTTTTGAGAGGGAGGGGTAACCACATTTTTATTTATTTATTTACATATATTCTATTTCTTAAAAATACATTTTTATTGAAGTATAGTTACGTTACAATGTTGTGTCAATTTCTGATGTACAGCACAATATACAGTCATATAGGAACATACATAGATTTGTTTTCTTATTTTTTAACACTGAGTTACTAGAAGATACTGAATATAGTTCCCTGTGGTATACAGTATAAACTTGTTTATCTATTTTACTTATAGTAGTTAGTATCTGCAAGTCTCCAATGCCAATCTATCCCTTCCCACCCCTTTCCCCACTATTTTTAATGGAGGTACTGGGATTGAATCCAGGACCTTGTGCTTGCTAGGTACGCACTAACCACAGAGCTATACCTCCCCCCAGCATGCTGACTTTAACAACCTAGGTGTCTTCTCTGTGTGTGCACACAGGGTAGACCTCTGAAAAGGGGCATTGTAATTGTTTCTAGACTAATGGCTGTGCTGAGACAAGGTGAGATGGGGAAATTTTCCCATGCTAATGTAAAGGGCTGTTCACTTGGTTTCCAACACTTTCTTGGAATGAATTGTTCACCTACTCCAAAACCCTTCCTGCAGAAATTTTGGAGTCGTCACTGATTCAGTGGTAACCCCTAATAATAGAGTGGTGAAGTTTATAATCAGACATGGATGCTGAGAGTTTAGAGGACGTGGCAACATTTTAGAATATCTAACTGTAAGGTGTATTCCCCTCCCGCCACCCTAACTGGTGCTCATTTGTAGGTCAGCTACTTTTCTTGGAAGCAGTGTGGCCAAGGGGAGGAAGAATGTCTCTCAGATGTCAGCTTTGAGGAGGAGGAGTTCAGATGCCCAGAACTGGGCTAGCACTTTTGAATTTCCGAGAAGTCCGGGCCCTGTGACTTCTCGGGAAGCTCTGCACCACCTCACCCCCACCCCTGCGCTGCTGGAGTCTGGGGCCACTCTGGTCTGCAGCCCAAATCCTGCCTTGTTGTGCCAGGGGGCCAGGCTAGGGTTGGAGAGAGGGCCCGGCAGGAAGTTAAGTGTCACCTTTCCTGGGGGGAGGTTGGCTTGGGCCCTGGGAAAAAGCCTGACTGTGGTTGCATGTCCACTCTGACCTAATAAAGGAGGTGTCACTACAGGGTGGGGCATGAGGCAGGAGAGGGGTGCACGTGTAGCCAAGCTGGCATTTTGCTTCGGTGTCTGTTCAGTGTGCTTGGCCAGTGCCCTACTGGCCTGTGTCGCTGTGCCTGAATCGTTTTTGGATTATGCTTCGCCAGTATTTTTGGTTGCTGCAGCTCTTTGCTTGGCAACCACTCTGGCTTCTGGTCCAGGGATGGCCCCTGGGGTGGTCCCTGGGCTCTGTCCAGCAGACCCCCAACTCACAATCAGGGGACTTTAATTCTTTCACACAGGAGTCTGAGACTTTGCTTCTGTACCCGGACATGGAGTCAAATGGAGAGCTGCCTGCAGGGCCATATCAAGATGTTGCTGTTCCATGTCAAGGTGAGAATGACAAGCTAACCCAGCATCAAAAGCTCCCAGAGGAGGTTCCAGTGCTATGCTGGGATCAGAATCAGGCCCCAGCTCTGTCTCGACCTAAAGGTAATAAGGTCAAAGCTGTAGACATAGATCTACCTTTGGATCTCCTGGGAAGCCCAGATCAGCCTCCAGAGCCCCCTGAGGAGGCTGAAATGTCCTCATCCCTGCAGGAGGCCCAGGCTCAGCGTCCAGAGCCCCCTCAGGAGGTTGTCTCCACCCCAGCAGGCGGCTCCTGCTCAAAATCCACAGACCCCTGAGAAGGTTGAATCTTTTCCGCCCCAGGCAGAGGCCCAGGCTCAGCGTCCAAAGGCCACTGAAGAGACAGAACCACCTCCACTTCAGCAGGGGGCTCTGTCCCAGCCTTCAGAGGCCCCTGAGGAAGTAGGCGCTGCTGTCCCTCGGGGGGAGGGAGGGCTTCAGGAGGTTTTAGCTGAACAGTTAAGGCCTCATGGGGTAAATGGTCCCAATGAGAATGGAGCTCACCAGTCAGACTTGCACAGTGTCACGGTTAACCCTGTGGATCTGGCACTTACTGTAACTCTAGAGGTCACTAATGTTGAAACTTCTCCAGTTCTGCAGGAGGCCCCATCTCAGCCTCCAGAGAGCCCTGAGGAGGTGGAACCTTCTCCAGTCCAGGAGGGAGCTCCATCTCAGCCTCCAAAGAGCCCCGAGGAGGTGGAACCTTCACTTGAGACGGAGGCCCAGGCTCAGCCTGCAGAGCATCCTGAGGTGGTGGAACCTCCTCCATTCCCTCAGGAGGCCCAGGCTCAGCCTGCAGAGTGCCCTGAGTATGACTCTGCCCCACTCCAGCAAGAGGCCCCAGCACAAGTTCCAGGGTTCCCTGGTGAGAATGTGCCTCAGTTTCCAGTGAGTGATGAGGCAGCAGCTCGACCTGGAAGTAAGTATCCAGCTCACTCCAACGCATCCAGTGTTAGACTTAAACCGGTGGATTTGGAACTTACGGTCACTCCACAGCCTACTAGGGAAGGCGAGTTTACCACAGCCCAGCAGGAGGCCCTGCCTCAGCCTCTTGAGTATTCTGTGGAGGCATAACCTTCTCCAACCCTGCAGGATGCCACAGGTCTGCCTCCAGAGCCTCCTGAGGAAGCTGAGCCTTCTCTAGGTGGAGAGGGACAACTGGCTCAGCCTTATGAGCCTAATGGGGAAGTTGTACCCTTTTCAACCCAGCAGGAGAGCCCAGCTCAGCCCACAGAGCATCCTGAGGTGGTGAAACCAGCCACCCAGCAGGAGAGCCCAGCTCAGTCTCCAGCAGAGATAGAGCCTTCCACAACCCAGCAGGAACGCACAGGTCAGCGTCCAGATTCTCCTGCTGAGGCCGAACCCTCGCCAGCTCATTCTCAAGAGCCTGATATGACAGCAGCTTCTTCTCCAGGCCAGGATCAAGCTCAGTCTCTGCAGCAGCCCAGTGTCACTGTGAAACCTGTGGACCTTGCACTCACCATAACTCCAGGGCCCACAAGTGAAGCTGAACCTTCTCCGTCCCAACAAGAGGCCTCAGCTCAGTCTGCAGGGTCCCCTGCGCAGTTGGAACCATTATTGGTCCAGCAGGAGACTCTGGATCAGCCTCCAGCCCCCTCGGGAAATGAACCTTTTCCAGTCCAGCTTGAGCCCCCAACTCACCCTCCAGAGACCTCTACAGCTGCCACAGGTCAGCCTCCAATCCATAACGAGGTTACGTTCTCACCTGCAGGTCCAGGTGAAGCTCAGCATCCAGTGATGCCTAGTACCACAGGGTAAACCCCTGGATCTGGCAGTTGTCATCACTCCAGAGCCTGCTAAGGAGACTGAAAGTTCTCCAGAGCAGCAGGAGGGCTCTGCTCATTTTCCCATTTCCCCTGAGCAGGCTGAATTTTCTCCAATCTAGTCCAAGCCTCTGTCTCCATCTCCAGAGCCCCCTGGGAAGATTGACTCTTTTCCAGGCCAACAAGAGGCCACAGCTCAGACTGCAGGTCCCCCTGAGGGGGTGGGGCTTTCTTCGGTCCAGGAGGAGGCCCCGGCTTAGCCTCCAGAGCCACCTAAGGAGGTTGAGATGACAGTTGGAACACCAGGACAGAATCAAGCTCAGCATTCCAGCTCCCCCAGTGTCACTGATAAACCTTTGGACCTGGGGCTTACCGTGACTCCAGGGCCTCTTACAGCGGCTGGACACTCTGCATCCCTGCAGCAGACATCTCATCCAACATACACGGAGGTGACACCTCCACAGGCAGAGCAGGTGCTGGCTCAGCATCCAGCCATGACTGAGTTCATCCTCTGGATCTGGAACTTACACTAAGCCCAGAACCTAATACAGAGGCTCGACCTTCTCCTACCACGCAGGGGACCCCAACTTGGCCTCCAGAGCCCCATCAGCCTTCATTGTATCAGGAGGTGACAGTTCCCACACCAGACCAGGATCACCTTGAACATCTAATGTCATCTAGTGTCATAGATAAACCTTTGGATCTGGAGCTTACCATGACTTCAGAACCTACTACAGAAGCTGAACATTCCACATCTTCCCCTCCAGAACACCCTGAGGTGACACGCGCCCCTTCAAGCATCACTCCAGTCACAGTTCACACTGTGGACCTGGAAGTTACTGTAACCGGAGCATCCAGTGTGGATGTTGAACCTTCTCCGACCAAGCAAGAGACCTCAACTCAGCCTCCAGAGCGAGCAAAGGAGATTGTCGTTCAATATCCACCCCATCAGGAGGTGACCATTCCAACTCCAAGTAAGGTTCATGGTCAGCACACAACACCATCCAGTGTCACACCTCATCATGTAGACCTGGAGCTAACCGTGACTTCAGAACCTGCTATGGAGGCTCAACATTCTACAGTCCTCCGGAAGACTACAGCTCCTTCTCCTGAGGGTGGCATTTGCACACCCAGACCTGACTCGAGTCACAGTTCCACGTATAGACCAGGAATTTACCACAACTCGGCACCCAGGGTCACTGAAGACACCTGCTTCGACTGAGCCTTCAGTGGTACAGTCTGTAACATACACCTCAGAAAAGGAGCAACCGGAACAGAGCACTCCCACAAGCGTGAACCAATCTGTCAGCTCTGCACCTGCAGTGATGAGACCTTGTCCTGCGTTGGTCTCAGCCCAAAGGAGAGGCTCCACAGAGTGCCTGTGCCAGAGCCCGACAGCTACAACGGCACCTTCACTGTCCTGTAAGAACTGCTTTTCCTCGTTTGTTCTCTGCATCCTGCCTGACCTGGCAGACTTTGGGGTCTTCCTGGGTCTTCCTCATCTCCCCAGCTCATGTTGACTGACTATTTTTACCTTTTGTTTGTCTTATAAGCAATTTCTTATCTTCATTTGCCTTCTTACTACCATTCTTTCTGCAGTCTTTTACTTATAATTGCCCTTATTCTTTTTCCTTCTCTATTTTTTAGTTTCTCCATTATTTAGTTTCTTAATGTCTTCTCTTCTCCCAGTTTTGCTCCATCCTCGTTGCAGCAACACGTCCCTCTCCCCATCTCATTGGTGGTAATACAACAAAGTGGTTAAGAGTAGAGATTCTGGATTCAGACTACCTGGGTTTGAATCCAGGTCTGCCATTTATTAGCTTTGTGACTCAGTTTCCTCATCTGGAAAGTGGGGATTATCATAGTCACCATCTTGTAGGATTATTGTGAGATTTAGATGAGTTAATGCATGTAAAGCTCTTATATCAGTGCCTAGCATATATTTGAGTGTTAGCCATTATTTTTATTCAACCCCTCAGTTATATTGATTACTTATCTTTGCCCTCAGGATTTCTATATATAGCACCCATTTTATGCCTAACCCAAGGCTAAGTAAGTACTGTGGGAGCCACAGAAGTATGGCATTGTCTCCAGAACATCACAGTGATAGGTGGGAAGAATGAGACTACACCTTAAAAGGGAGGTGTTGTGTAATTGAGTATTAAAAGATACAGAGAGGTGCTGAAATTAACCAGAACCTGGAATCACTCGGGTGTGGAGGTCAGGGGAAACTGTATGGATAAGCTAAAACTGTCACTGGAATGTAAAGACTGGCTGTGATTTGTTAGAGTAAAAATAGGGAGTACAGTCTAGGGAAAGGCATGGCTGCAGGAATCAGGATTTAAGAGATCGTCTAGCTGTGAAGAACTGGGTTAAGCACCAATGAAAGATATGCTATGAAAAACCTTGACTGTTAAAAATGGGGGGTTTGAAAATATGGTATAAGATGTGGGGAGCCATTGAAAGTTTTCAAGGAAAAGAGAGAAATAATGAAAACAAGAAGCTTATTTTAGATTCCATATGTAGTATGATCTAGAGAGGAAGGTTGGATTCAGGGAGACCAAACAGAATGCTGTACCAAACCTAGGAGGAGAGCGAGAATGGGCTGAACTAGCATGGTTGTGACAGGAGGAGAAGGAAGTCCTGAGAGCACGACAAAGGGAAACCGACAAGGTTTAGTAACTGCCTAGAGTCAGGGGCTGAGGGGTACAGGAGAGAAAAATCAAGTATGTTGATGAGAACGATGGTGGTACAACAGGTGAAAATACAGTTGGGAAGGAGAGCCAGTTTGAGGGAAATGGATTCAGTTTTATTGATGAACATAAAGCAACCAGAAGGCTTCTTCTGTTTGAGTGGAAATGTCCCGTGGGCAGGTGGCCAGACAGGTATCTGTTTTGACTTATTTCTGATCCCCCTGAAAAATGTGCATATAAGCTAAATCATTGTTGCTGAGGGAAGAGGACAAAGCTAAAGGTAAAGATTCAAAGCCATCCACAGTGGTTGAAACTGAACCTCAAGCACTTAACAGCTTCTTTTAAATGTGTAAAGTCATGGATACATTCTCACTGTTTAAAAGAAAACATCATAGAAGTATATACAGGCTAAAATGTGACATTCTCTCCCCACCCTCCTTCCCACCCATAAGATAACTATGTTACTGTTTTGATGTGTGTCCTTCCTTCCAGTCTCTTTCCTTTGCATTTTTTCCCCTAATGAGGTAATAACTTTACTCCTCGTTCAGCGATCTGTGCTTTTCCTTTTGCAATATGTCTGAGAGAGAGTTTTCCATATTAGTCTCTAATTTCTAACTGCCCCTATCCTTCCAATACCTGGAGAGTTAGAGGGCACTGAGCCAAAGCTTTGGTGTTACCTGGCATAAGATTTCTTTACTTGCTGATAATGATACATTTTTGCCATTTTTATCATTGATTTGTAGGAGTCATTTTAGACACATAAGTGACTTTGGGAGAAAAAAGACTTACATTGAAAACAATTGGCAATATATATCCAAGAAAATGGACAGACAGGGTCAGGTTCTGAGGAGATGCCTCATCGTTTGTGCCAGTGGCGTCACATTATATCTTTATTATATCTTTAGGAATTGGGCCCACTGGGAAGCTGAGAAGCTGTGGGAGTTAGAAAGCTGGTCTTTTCTGCATTTGAGTATTCCCCACAAGGTTGCCATGATTGTCTCACTTACTCTGCTCATTCTCTTCCTACCTATTTAAGGATATGAACTGTGTTTCTTCACAGAGATTTCCAAGGAAACTCTATTTCTTACATTGATGAAAATACATGGAAGCCTTACCACTGGACTGAGAAACTGTGAGTATATTCTCTCTAAATATGCATACAAAACACTAACTGCCTTGTCACATTCTTCTTGGTCCAGAATTCCGAGGTCAACAGCTGTGTTAAAAGGTATTTCCCCCTTCACATTCCAAACCAACCTATTGATTGAAATTCTGTGTTTATTTAAAAAATTAAACTTGGCAGGCCCTCATTCAAATAAGCAAGAACCAATTTAAACTTATTTTCCATTATACCAGTAATACATGATTATATCCTCCATATAGAAAAATGAAATAACAGGTGTAGTGAAAAC
The DNA here is from genome assembly GCF_048564905.1 of Vicugna pacos. Taxonomy (NCBI): domain Eukaryota; kingdom Metazoa; phylum Chordata; class Mammalia; order Artiodactyla; family Camelidae; genus Vicugna; species Vicugna pacos. Next base: position 31,761,809 of record NC_133002.1, read on the forward strand.
CCTCCTTGTGCCTTAATCCCCCACTCACACAATTTTGAGTTTAGTAACAGTCCTTCCAGACTCTTTTCCTTGTATTTGACTACATACATATTTACAGATAACGATAAGTTAGTTGTGTGACTTTATTATACCTTTTTACATAAGTGGTAAAATCTTGCAACTTGATTCTTTAATGTCACGATACGTCTTAGATTTCTTTACTTCTCAGTACATAGAGGGTTGCCCCATTCATTTAAACTCCTGCATAATAGTCCATAGTATTGGACATATCAGTTTAATAATGCCCATGTTGAAAGGTGTTTACATTATGTCCAGTTTTCTTGTTACAAACACTGTTGCAATGAACATCCTTGTACATGCATCTTTGTGAGCCTGTGAGGTATTTCTGTAGAATAGATACCAGAAATGGGATTGTTGGGGTGAAGACTATGTAGATAAAAACTTCTAATTGCCCTCAAGCACCTTGTGCCAGTTTCAATTCAGTCAGCACTCCCTGACAGCCTTTACTTCCCCACAGCCTTCCACTGCTGGATATTCCTCATGTTTTTGGCTGATCTGAAGGGTGAATAAAAGGGGTTCCATCTGAATTTGAATTTTTCTGAGTACCTGTGAATTTAAATATTTTATATGTGTGCTGAGCATTTGTATTTCATCTCTGAATTGTCTGTCCTTTACTCATTTTTCTATTTTTTTATACTGATTTGTAGACAAGTCAGGTTAGATAAAATAAGTGATTTTAGGGGAAAAGCTATATTCAAAGCAGTTAACTGGCATTTTTCATGGCAGTTTGTATTACTCAACTTGAATAGACAAATCATAAATATGACTTCCAAATTACATTGTTGATAAGATGTTCTACATCTTTTTGCATTGTCTTCAAAAATATCCAAAGTATTGTCATATCTACCTGTAATCAGTATAAAAATTAATGAGTCTCCGTAGTGTTTGTCTGTACTGTTTGAAATCTCAATTTTGTTGCTGAATTTTATTTGTACTTAGCTTTCTTAAAATTTACAGTTGAAAAGTTGTATCACATACCCAAATTGTTGCAAACACACTTAAAGTTTTCCAGTAATTACACTATCAGTTTTTACATTTTAATTTTAAAAATAATTAAATTAAATTAGAATTCAACTCCTTAGGCACATTAGCCACTCAAGCACTCAGTAGCCACATGTTGCTAGACATGCAGCACTACATGCTACATGCAAGAGTAAAATAAATTTACAAAATATTGTTGAATGAAAGAACATAGAGAATAATACACAAATGATTCCACACACATAAAGTTCAAGAAGAATAAGTTATATTCTTTGTGGCTGATGTATAAAAGGCAAAACTACATGTGAAAAAGAAGGAAATCAGTATTAAAGTCAGGATAGTGGTTTCCTCTAGGGAGAGGGCTGCAATTGGAAAGGAGCACAGCGGGGGCTCCGGGGGCGCTGGCTGTGTTCTTTCTTGACGTGAATGGTGTCACATGCGGATTTCTAATTATTAAAGTGAACAGGTATGTATATTTTACGTACATTTTAATTTTGAAAAAAAAAATTTTCAGTGGGGACAAAAATCAGAAGACTTCATTTCCAGCCCTGATATACTCTGTCTGGGACTTCCAGATACGGTTTGGGAAAAGCGAGAAAGGAGTGGCAGCTCTGCAGCATCAGTGCTGCCCAGAGTTGGGTTCTAACCAAGGACTTGTGATCGGAAGAATAGGCATTAAATACATGATTTGGTAAGGAAGAGTGGATAGGGGTGTGTGCGTGCGTGCGTGTGTGTGTGTGTGTGATGAAAAGACATGGACACAAAGGAAGATGTGAGAAGAAATGATTAAATGAAACTGGAGTGGAGATCACCATGTCTAAAATAAGAATTAAGGTACTCAGGTGGCACCATTACCCAGATTTCTCCTACATATGGGAGTTAGTCCTATGTAGTAAATAATTGTAGTTGTTTTGCATTTTGATCCAAAAATAACCTTTTCATTTTTCAGAATTCTCAGAGATAATTCTTTGAGTTACATAAGGATTCATTTAAAGGCTTGCTAGTCCTCCGGTATTTGTAAGTTAATTAGTTAACCATTTATTTATGAGTTCTTAGTTGTATTATCGATAAAGTAATTAAGGGGTTTAAATTAAATAACCTCTACAGTCTTTTTGAGCAATAAAATTCTGTGATTCTCTAGGTCTGTAGGGCCCCAGCCCATCTCTAGCATCAAATACCTCCTATTCATTTTTAATTTTTAAATTTATATAGACAAGATATAGATAGAAAAACACCTTTTAGTTGTAGAGGAAAAGTGGTAATGTGGTCTGAGCAATTATAGATACCCATATGAACCTTATTATATAAGTGTTCATATACCATCCACTTACATTTAGTTTATGGCCCGCAGATCAGATCCATCCCATGATCTGTATTTGCACAGCACACAAGTTAAGGACGATGTTTAAAGGGCTGTAAGTGGGAAAATGGAGGGAAAAGACAAAGGAAAACACACAGCAGAGACTGTGTGTGGCCTGCACAACCTCACGGACTCACTGTGTGGCCTTCACAGAAAAGGTCTGAAAAAGGTGCTTTAGTAGAATGAGAGGAATTAAAGTAAAGCTCAGATTATCACCTACAGGACCAGAAAATATAGAACACTTACATTAATATGAATGCCATTAATTCATAATTTTAATGTAAATTAAATTCACATTTAAATGTTAAATATTAAAGTAGATGAATTATGTAAACAGTATTGTCCAGAACATATCAAGTTACCAAGAGAACAGACTGGTGTTAAGGATTCAATGCAGGAATTGTTATACCAATATTAAAAATGTTTAAGATGATGGTTAAAGTGGTATAGTTATAATTGTTTACACCAAATATGCATATTAGAAGTGTCCCTAACTTCACTAATTACAAAACGAAAAACTGCAGTGTCATTATACAAGGAAAGAAATGCTTGCATGGTATTTTTGTTAATTTAGAGATAAGGAGATACTGTGTTCTCTACTATAAAAGATCAATTTTTATCTTTTGTCTGTGGCATCTAGAGCTGTGTATGTCATTAATCCTTACTAAGCTAACTAATGACGCTCTTTAGCAGAGATTCTTCTTGCAAATATGGAAGGCTGAGGGAAGGGGGTATAAGGAGCCTCACATGACCCTAAAAATAGTCCTTTTAACTATCAAGCCATCCAAGCCTTAAGGGGCAACCACTTTTGTATTAGTCTTCTTGGGTCCCTCTGTCATCTGGGCTCCAAACCTTAGAAACACAGTTTGGAGAAAAATAAATGAGATAACTGCTCAATAGATTAGGCCATTAATTACTTCTACTATGAAATACCCTCTTAGCAGATTATTTCATGTTAGCATAAATTATTCTCACTCATTTAAAAAAATGTCAATCAGTAAAAAAGAATATGCCAAGCAGTGTGCCTAGTGTTGTAAACACGATAGGTAAAACAGTTCCTTCTAGGAAATCCTGATCTTACAGGGAAAAAAAAAAAACCTAAGCTCAAACCGTCATGCAGAAACACTAAGTGGATGACAAGAGTGCTGTAGAGGCATAGAAAAGGGAGTGTTTCTTCTAAAACAGTGATTTTCTTCCTCCTGTTCACTCCCCAGCTAGTTGTTTATTTTAAAAACTATCTGACTTTGCTTTGTGTTCACGCATTGGCTTTAAACATGATAGACAATGCACATGAGTGGGTCTAGTCCATACATTCAAGGAGTTTATACTCAGAGGAAATGGGCTGCAAAAATAGCTATATAAGAAAAAAAGTGGAGAGGGGCAATGAGAGCTCTAAGTTGGTTTTGGAGCTCAGAAGAGGGAAGACTCCAAACTGGATCAGGGAAAATGTTAGAGCAGTGCTGTCTGAACAGGACCTTAAAGGGCCACTGTATGTCATCAGACAGACATCTTGGGAAGAGTACATTTGCAAAAAGAAGGTAGGAGAGATGCAAAACACAGGAAACATGCTTTGAGTGCCTGTAGAGTACAAGTAAGAAGAGTAGGAGATTAGGGCCAGGTCATCTAGGGCTTTGAAGGCCACGCCAAGGGTAACACGCCAAGCTGCCCCGTTCCCACAGCAGTGCTCTTGGACAGACTCGAGCCTGCAGCAGAGTCAGTCACTTGGAGGGCTTGTTAAAGCGCAAGTTCTGCCCCACAGTTGCTGATTCAGTTGGTCCAGAGTAGAGCTGAGCATTTCTTCAGTAAGTTCACAAGTGATGGTGGTATTTGAGAACCACGTCTGGAGAGTTAATCTGGTGACTGTACAGGATGGCTGAGAAAGGGACTACAGGTGCAAACACCAGTCAGAAGATAGTTACACCCACCCAGGAGAAAGGAGAGACTGAGTTAGAATCAGTGGAAGTAAGATAGCCAGCTATAGTCAAGTGTGGGTGTTTCAAATAAGTCAGTATTTTAGTATAATGCTGAATTAGTTCAAATTACACATTAATAAGAGGAGTAATCCCTTTCAAGTCGTGTGAAAGCCTTTTATTCTGGTATTGAATTGGCGTAGAAAAACAGGATTGAACTGAGAGTTGTGTAAATAGAGTATTGCTTTTCATATTAAACATTATAATTATATATCAAGGTAAAAACTTCTAGCTTATAATCTAGAATTTGTTGAGACCACAAAAGGTTATCTAATCAATTCTTCTGCTCTGAGAGATTACCTCCAAAATCTACCAAGATCTATATAGGTGTATGTTTTTAGTAAACATAATGAAAGTGAGACTCTTAAGATGGGTGAGGGCAGGGTTAGGGGCTTTGGAAGGTTTAAATAACAATTCATAAGGTTTAGAGATTATATAGAAGCTGCTTATTCATTGTTATTATTCTAACCTCTAGTAGTTATTCCTACTAATTAGATATCTAGTAGCTAATTGAGGCAATATTTTCCTTTTCCTTTTCCTAGAGATTTATCTTGCAATAAAATACAGTTTATTGAAAGCGGTACATTTGAATCACTACCTTTTCTGCAGTTTGTGTAAGTTACAAATATAACTTCATTATGTTTGGAATTTTTATAAAAGTTAATTTTTTATAAAATTAATTTGCTACTGATTTTGAAACATTAAAATTTTAGTGTAGAAAGCTACTAGAATTATGTAGCTAATTCTTTTTGTCTCTCGCAAAGATTTGCACTCAGATGACATTTGGCAATATCTGGAGACATTTTTGGTTATCAGAACTATAGTTATGCTGCTGCCATCTGGTGGACAGAGGCCGGAGATGCTGCTAAACCCCCTACAGGGTACTAGAGAGCCCCCCACAACAAAGAGTTGTCCGGCCCAAAATGTCAGTAGTACTGCCCTTTGGTAGAGAAGAAAGGATCACTTATCACAAATACTTACTGAGGATTTACCGTTTTGTATCTAATGCACCATGTATATAATCATGAAACTATAAATCATGAGCAACTATTTTCCACAGTGAGATTTCTTTAGTGTATGGAAGGGATAATGAGGTCATGTTTCATTGCATATAAATTAGAATTACTGCCAAAGGATAATGTTCTGAAAGAATATTTTTTTCTTCTTCTTTTGCTTCTTTTTTTTTTTTTTTTTTTTTTTCTTTCTCTCTTTTGTAGCAATCTTGGTTGTAATTCAGTCACAGACCTGAGCTTTGGAACGTTCCGGGCCGCACATGGAATGCAGTTTCTACAGAAGGTGTAAGTGAAATAGATGAATACATGTGAAAAACTATGTTTTGGTTATTGGTAATTGGTTATCTGGGTGTAAGCTCACTGTGGATTCCAGAAATTATGTCTTGAGATCGATTCTTTTTTTTTTCTTTTTTCTTCTTTTTTTTTTTTTTTTCAAATGAGAAAACTAAGGTACAAAGAGGCCATGAGACTTGTCTAATTCATATATGGAACACTTTGCTCTCCCTAGTACTGATGTTTGGCACGAGCAATAAAATAAAAGGCACCCGACAGAAACACTCAAATTAGCATTGTCATGGAATCCCATTGTTGTTGCTCCAATATGCGAATAGTACTTGAAATTCCACCTTTGAATTTAATCCCTGCTCATGTGCAAAATTCCTAACTACTTAAAGCTTATGCAGCACAGAACTGCAAAGAACTAAGTTTAGCCCAGAATTCTTCAGGGAGCAAAAGGTATGGGTGCCTTCTCAAGTATTAGCTTCCTTTAAATGGTAAAGCAGAGAGAATTCTTGAACATCCACTTCTCTCCCCAACCATCCAAAACATTATTTTTCAAAAAGTCTATATTAGTCTGAAGTGAATTGTCTGTGGCCAATAGGAACCTTGGTTCGGATGTTTGTGTTAAGCTGTAGTGTGAAAAATACAAAGAATATACATTGCTATCACTGAATTCTCTATTCTGTCTTTTCTGACTACTTCTAATAAGAAGTGTGGGTTTTTCAGAACCTTGAAAATTCTGTGACTTCTCCATGTCACAAGCAGATCACAGCAGGTAGGTTCAGTGGTCTGAAGGGGATTTTAGACTCAAGGTGAAACCTTGAGTCTCCTCTAAATCAGGCTCTGGAAAAGACTTCTGTTTGTCTTGTGGTTCAGAAATTCAGTTTCACACAGATTTCTTTGGGTTAATGAAGGTGTCGAGGGTGCATCTGGAGCTGGACTAACAGTTCTGCAGATGCCCACCAGTGGCAGCCTCCCTCCCCCTTTCATTAGTTCGCTGGTACCTAACTTGTGGAAAGAGAACAAAGGGTCAGTTTTTCTCTTGCCAGCGCACCGGAAAGGGGGCTCATTAGGTCCCTCCTCCAAGAGTTTTTTTTTTTTTTTTTTGATCGGAAGTAGCTTTATTGAGATACAGTTAATATATCATACAGTTTACCCACTTAAAGTGTACAATTCAATGGTTCTTTATATGTTCACAGATGGGTACAACTGTCCTTACAGTCAATTGTAGAACATTTTCATCACTCCAAAAAGAAATCCTTCATCCTTTGGCCTTCAGCCCCCTACCCATCCACTCTCCCAGGTCCCCAGCCCCAGACAGTCACCAATCTACTTTCAGTCTCTATAGATTTGCCTATTCTGGACATTTCACATAAGCAGAATCATTGAATATTGTGACTACTGGCTTCTTTCACTTGGCATAATATTTTCCAGGTTCTTCTATGTTGTAGCCTGTATCAATGTTTCATCCCTTTTATGGTTGAATAATATTCCACCACATGGAGTATACCACATTTTGTTTATCCATTCATGTAGACAGTGCATCTTCATTTTCAGCATAGCCTGTTGAGTGTTGCTGGTCGAGTCTTCCTTTTTTTTTTAACATTTTTTATTGATTTATAATCATTTTACAATGTTGTGTCCAATTCCAGTGTTCAGCACAATTTTTCAGTCATTCATGGACATGTTACACACTCATTGTCACATTTTTTTCTCTGTGATTTATCTCCAAGAGGTTTTAGTAGCATTGGTACCATGTCTTAAACTCATGACCTTTCCTAAACATTTTATAACACCGAGAGTCTCTTTTAGAATCTAAGTTTCCTTATGGTTATGTAGGCGAGCCAGGAGAGAAAGAATTGTGGAATCACAGTAGATAAAAATGAATGAATTTATTGGAAAACACTCACTGAATGCCATGTGCACTATGTGTCTGCACTTCACTAAGTGCTGGTGTTACAAAGAAGAATAGGCCAAAGATTTTGTCCCCAAGAACCTTTCATACTGGAAGAAAATTGATGGTAAAACTTACGAGAGCCATACTAGCATCTCTGCAGCAGGGGAGCCAAGTAGGGAGGCAAGGAAGTAGAAAATGACTGGTGGGTTAGAAAAGATGGTCATGCAAGAGGCACGAGCCTGATCTTGAATTTCTGTGTTCATCTGAAATGGCAGCAAAAGTTAATGAAAGAATCAGAGCTGCTGTTGGAAATAAATTAATAGCTTTCCTAAAATTCATTCACGGTTACTTTCAAAAGATTGTGAGAATACGGTGTGTGTTGGGGGCTGGGCTCCTCCTTTGTTTTGTGCCAAATCTGGAAAGTCTAAAATGTGCCACCCCTCAAGTTGTCATTTTGTTGCGTATTACATTACTGAGGTGTTTGTAAGTTCAAATAATGTTTACCCCTGCATAAAGTAAGTCTGGAAAAGGGCCCCAGCTGAGGTGGATTTATCATCAACTAAATGAAGCTGAAGCTGCAGGGCTCCCCACTTGCCTAGGTCCCTTCCAAGGTCTTGGCAGGGGTCCTGGCAATTTTAGTGTTCATAACTTTGCATGTTTTTATTAGACAGGATTTTTCCAAAGTAGGTGAGGTTCAAGACCCACAAAGCCTGGGTTTCAGGTAATTATAACTCGGTTTCTTGAATGAAACCTCTATGTTATTGACAAACCCCAGGTGAACAAGTGAGAGGTGTGCTAGAGTCTATTTTGAATGTGAAGTCCACCTCAAAGACAAGCCAAGAGCTAATTAATTAATAAAGCAGCATTTTTAACTTTGTGTTTTGTTTTGGTGGTGGGAGGTAACTCTTATTTCTTTATTCTCTGAGGAGATACTGGTACTGCTAAGTTTAATATTTCTTCCTTATCTGTAATTTTTGTCGCTTTGATTACTATGTAACTTGGTGTGCTCCTCTTTGGGTGGATCCTGTGTGGAACTCTGCCCTTCCTTGACGTGGGTGACTGTCTCCTTTCCGAAGTTGGGGAAGGTTTTGGTTATTAGGATGTAGGCTGTGTTTGAAGGCTCCCACTGTCATGGAGAGCAAAGGTCTAGGACAAGCTAAAGCAATGCAGATCTCACTGTCCTGACAGAAGTTCTGTTCTAGGACTTCTTCTGGAGGATGCAGCCGCTCTGGCTCAGGGACTTGTACAGACCTCTCAGTGCCACACGCAAGAAAAAAATGGCGCAGAAGCTACATGATGAGTCTTCTGATGAGGAAGAGATTTTCAGTAGGGTTGCGAGGTAAGTGATCGGGGACAACTTAAACTTCTCATCCAAATGAGGAAATAATGAAAATTTTAACTGTCCCTTTCAAGAGTAAAGGCCCTCAGCACTGTTGTTCTTACCCCAGGGTACCCAGAGATGGCGCAGCTGACGTGATTCTGACCATCGAGCCGGAAGAGCCGGATGAGGAGAGTGACACGGCACCGGGGAGCGACGCGGTGTGAGCCCCGTCCCACCTCAGGCCGCCTGTGCATTTTATTTTCTAAAAATAATAACCTTTACAGTAATTTTTGGTCCTTACGTATTTTTTCCCAATTAATGTCTACTAAAGGTATAACTGTTATCATGAGGAGGTCCAAAGACCATCTGTCTTTGAGTATTGGTTAGGGATTCTTAAGTGGGATGTGCTCCAGCAAAGACAGTAAAGAAAGCAAGAAGAGAAGGGAGCCAGGAAAAGGCCCAACCCCGGAAGCAGGGAGGGGCAGTTCCAGGATGGCAGCTGTGTGACTGGCCGAGGAGGTGACTAGCACACACTGGAGCGCAGAACCTGGAGGAGGGGGCTCTGAGGGAAGTGGGCGCTGCTAAGCCCCAGAACTCTGAGCGCTGAGGACACGGCATGGCAGAGAGTGAAGAGAGGGACGGAGAGGGCACTGAGCACCTGGCTGTCAGGAGGGGACACGAATGTAATCAGAGTCTATTAAGCTCTACGGGAAACAATATTTACAGTCACAATTCTGTAAAAAGTACCAATTATCTGGAAATAGTGACATAACTAAATCTCAAGAATGGACTAGGAGTGGGGGTGCAAAAGAACTAACTTGTCAATGTTATCAGGAATCCAATAAACAGAGTTTAAAATAGATAAATCAAGAACTAGACGTGCAAAGAGATGCGAAGGAAAGCACCAGAAAATTCAGCTAAAACCTGCTCCCTAGAAGGGAGCCGCCCCGTGTGCTGGCTCAGGAAGGCAGGCGAGGAGCTCATCAGGGGCAAGGCACTGCGGCGGGCCGTGTTGTTTCACTTAATACTATTTGAACTGTACACTACGCATATCATGCAGTTTTTGGTTCATTGTTTTGTGATTCCCCCTCCAGCTTTACTGAGGTATAGTTGACAAATAATTTTAAAATGTAAATCCATTTTTTTAAAAAAGAGTGAGAGGAACCAGCGTCCAGAAGCCGGGAGAGCACGAGCTATTGCAGTGTTGAGAGGGGCAGCTGCATTAATACTACTTTGATGATTTCAATCAGTTGCCAAGTAAGGATGTATCTGGAGTCCAGACAAGAAAAGATCTCACTCCATTGCTCAGAAGAGCAGTGGAAGGCAAGAACTTGATGGGATTGGGACGTGAGAAATAGTCAGACTGCAATAATAACACCTAGTCGTCATCCGGTGTTCACTACAAACCAGAAACTGTCCTAACAATATTCTTATTTAATCTGACGTTTTTCTGAACTTACAGATGAGGAACTGAGGCTCAGTGAGGTATTGGGACTTCCCTGATGTCACACACTCTGGCCCCTCTGACTGAGGCTAAAGAACCAGATGATGATGTAACTACTTTTCTGAACATCAGTAAAATTCAACTTAGTTTCTGTCTTCAGTGCTCTCTCAAGGGGCCTGTGAAAAACACTGACACTGTGGCACTTGTCTTAGCCCCACATTTGCTGGGTTGCCCTGGGCCCCCACTGTGTTAGGGAAGGCCCAGCAAACATCATGGAGTAGAGCTGGGATTCAGATTTAAGCATTTCTGGATCCAGAGCTCACTTGCTGGGCCACTGAACGACTTCACTTCTCATTACCTCTCCAGCCAGAATCAGAAAGAGCTGAATGGAAATCCTTCTACCATTCATTAGCTGTGTGGACTTGGGCCCCCAAGTCACTGAACCTCTCTTATTTCTGTCCTGTGGGGTAGTAAGGGGACTACCTTCCAGCTGGTTGGTAAGGACAAGACACGATTCCAACCTGGCAAATGGTAGGAAGCTTCTGTCTTCCACAAATGCCAGACCCTTACCCTCATCTCCTAGGTTAGGGCAGAGTGTCGCATTTTATTATGCTTCAGATCCACTGGTGTAGGGGACAGGGGGCTGGTCACACTCAAGGTTTTAAACCCCATCTCAAAGTGACTCTTCAGGGTAGGGGTGGGGTTTAGGAAACTGCTTCTCCGACCTGTCCCCAGGGACTCTGGATGCCTTCGGTTTTCTATCTGGCTTCAGATCACTTTGGATAGTGCTTGAAATTGAAGCTTTCAGACCAGTGGGATGTGAACCGCCTTTGCCAATGTTTTTGAGCCTTTCCTGCCCTGGCCTCCAACTGTGTCTGTGCATCCTCCCTTTCCCTCCGGCCTAATCTGTCTTTATCTCCCTGTTGGTGTCGTGGTATCATGTACACATACACACCGTATGTGGAGAGAGCTGATGGCTACTCTTACTGATTTTTGTAAAAGGGTTTATTTAGGACATGCATGATGCCTCATGTACCATCTAAGTTATAACAGTGTTAATAATTTTAAGCTATTTAGGTTCCCAGGCTCCAGGTTCCCAGGCTCCTGCAGTAAGCACAGGACTTAATGATCAAGGACAGGTTGTTTTAAAGTTCGTCACAAAACTTCAATAAGTAGGCCATCTCTTATCCAGCCAGCTACCTGACATTTCTCACAGCTTGTTTATCAGTTCAGCCCATGGCTTATTCTCTAGAGCCTTCAGATGGGGGCCTACACTCCCCATTCATTCTGACCCCCTGCCCTTGCTCTTCCCTTCTCTGACTTCCTAGCTTCCCCTCCACCTCTAGGTGCATCCTCCCTGGAGCTCAGCCTGCATTCCTACCCACCAGCCAGTTCTCTGCCGTCCCTTCCTCTGCAGTGCCATTTCTTCCATTGACTGGGAAGCTCATCAAATCACCAAACTTTTTTTTGATTTGATGACCAAAAGTGATCAAATCAAAAGTCACCACAAACTGGAAAAAATGGTCAGAATCAACATTCTCAGAACGCTGGAAATTTACCCAATGGGCTTGTGGCAAACTGGGGAGCAATTTATTTAAGAAAAACATATTAATTTCTGTCAGGACAGTGAGATCTGCGCTGCTTTAACTTGTCCTAGACCTTTGCTCTCCATAAAAGTTTCTTGGGGACAAAGTCTTTGTCCTATTCTTTGTAACCCCAGCACTTAGTGCAGGGCAAACACACAGTGTGCATGGCACTCAGTGAGTGTTTTCCAATAAATTCATTTTTGTCAGCTGTGATTCCACAATCCGCCCCCCGCCACGGCTACTTCCCCGGGTCGCTTACATGACCATAATGAAACTCAGATTCTTGTAAGAGACTCTTGGTGTTATAAAATGTTCAGAAAAGGTCACGAGTTTAAGACATGGTACCAATGCTACTAAAACCTCTTGGTGGAGGGACCTAATGAGCCCACTCTCTGGTGCGCTGGCAGGAGAAAAACTGACCCTCCGTTCTCTTTCCACAAGTTAGGCACCAGCAAACTAATGGGGGGAAGAGAGATGCCACTGGTGGGCACCTGCAGAACTGTTAGTCCAGCTCCAGATGCACCCTTTACACTCATTAACCCAAAGTGAACTGTGTGAAACTGGATTTCTGAAGCACAAGACAAATAGGAGTCTTTCCCAAAGCCTGATTTAGAGGAGGCTCTTCACCTTGAGTCTAAAATCCCCTTCAGGCCACTGAACCTACCAGCTGTGATCTGCTTGTGAAATGGAGAAATTACAGAATCTTCAAGGTTCTAAAAAACCCACACTTCTTACTAGTAGAAGTCAGGAAAGAAAGTATAGTGAATTAGGCAGTAGCAATGTATGTTCTTTGTATTTTTCACACTACAGCTTAACACAAACATCCACACCTCAAAGGTCCTACTGGCCACAGACAATTCACTTCAGACATACAGACTTCTTGAAAAATAATGTTTTGGGTGGTTGGGGAGAGAGGTGCCCAGTGGTGGGTGTACAGGAATTCTTTCTGCTTCACCATTTAAAAGAAGCTAATAGCTGAGGAAGCACCCATACCTTTTGCTCCCTGAAGAATTTTGGGCTAAACTTAGTTCTTTGCAGCTCTGTGCTTCATACATTTTAAGTAGTTAGGAATTTTGCACATGAGCAGGGATTAAATTCAAAAGTGGAATTTCTAGCACCATTCGCATATTGGAGCAACAACAATGGGATTCCATGACAATGCTAATTAACAGTATCAATAATATACAAATGATTGTCCTGAAATATCATTATTTCCAAATAGGGTAACATTTTGAAGAGGTGAATTGAATGTATCTTGGAAGAGTGTGCAAATTGTTTCATTATCTACTATTTTTTACTGCTAGTAAAAATATAAAATTGTTCTCTTCTATAGATAGTTCAGAGTGCCAAGAATTTGACCAGAGCTGATGGAAAAGTGACATTATTCACCTTTTAATGCTTCTGGGTCTCTAAAACACCAAGGGTGAGAACTACCCCAATTGTCTTTTTAACCAAAGAGGATATGATTACAAATGCATATGTATCTGTGTGAATGAATGACCAAATCATGGAGGGAATGAAGGTATTTCATGTAGGGAATTTTCAAGGTTGGCCAGTAAAAACATTACATAAACTTGAAGATTTGAGATCTGTTCTGTTCACTGTTGTACCTTCAGTGCTTAGACAGGGCTGACAGAGAGTGACTACTTAATAAATTTCTATCAAATGAATAAATCCTGCAATATTATGTTTAACCAATGAATGCAACAATTTTGATGATTGCCTAATTTTGCTGTTATGGGTAAACTCAAGAAGGCCAAATAGTATGCAGTATTTCAAATATTTTCTATAGTGAAATATTAAGTACCAAAGAAGATAGAATCAAAGAAAAGCTAAGGCTGTAGACTTTTGGGAGAACTACATGCCACTTAACTGCTCTCACGTTACTCCTCTGAATCTGAAGTCAAGGAAAGTTGACCTCCCCTACTCAATTCCTTACAACATTCCTAAGGATCTATGTGTATATTGATAACTTTCAATGCAAATAAAAATCATTGCACCAGTATGTCAAGCCATTGTTGCACCCATCCCCCTTCTGTCAAACAAGCTGTCCTAGGGTAATTTTCACATTGTAATTTAAATTACTTCATGTACCAATGACCTGAGATTGACTCTCTGGAAAAGCCTGTCTAGTTGGCATGTCAATTTTAACACAGCTGGGGCCCATTCAGGGAACAAAAATCCCATCTGGTATTTCTGAACCAAGAAGATTTAAAACAGGGAAATAGATACATAGGTACATACTGAAAAAGACTAAAGGAGAAAAAAAGATGGATGCCAAGGTACCCCATTGATTATTAACTGCACGAAGAAGTAACTTCCCATAGGACGAGGGGAATAGAAGGGGAAGGCAATGTTACCAGGACCTAGGAGCTCACAAGGTGGTATGACCACATATCTGATGCTCAGATCTCTGGGGGAAGCACTGAACATCGCTGCCTCTTGGTCCTCAGCTGAGGTGACCCAGAATTTCATTCCTGAAGGGTCTGAGTCTTCAAAAGTACTGCCCTTTGTTTTTGGTTGCTGGGGTTGCTATTAAATCTCTGCTATTGGACTTAAAAATACAAAAGGCATCCCAGACAGAGTTCCAGACATGGCCCTCCTTGCCCCCCATTGTGGAGCAGTGACACAAAGTCCTTGGTATTTGGGTTAGTCACTCCAGCCAGTAGAGAAATCCCTTTTTTGTCTGAATGGCCCACAGAGATATACTACAATTTGGCTGGATCTTAGCAACTTAGTAGTAATATTTAAAAATGTAAATCCCCAAAGATTATTATTGATACCCTTTTGTAAGATTATTAACAGTTAAAGAAACCATAAAATAAGCCAAAAAAATTTCTGGGAATAGGTACATATGCAATAAAAATGTATTAAAAAACAAAAGCCAGGGGTGGGGGTAGGGCTCAGTGGTAGAGCATGTGCGTGAAGTCCTGGGTTCAATCCCCAGTACCTGTATTTTAATAATAGAAAAGAGCATTAAAAACAAAAGGAAAGCAAAAATGAGCCGAAGACTCAAGATCGGAGAAAATTCAAGAGGGGAGAGTCAGAAAAATGCAAGTGGGTGTACCCTGGAGTAAGATGTAAGTTATTACTGAAGTCCTAACTTTCAGGTTGCCTGGTGGGCCTAGGAGTATTTCTAATATTAGAGAGAGAATAAAAGCTCTGCATGAAGCAAAGTGAGAGTTCCTTTTTTTTTTTTTTTAAGTATTGTTTTGGGGGAGGTAATCAAGTTTGTTTATTTTAATGGAGGTACTGGGGATTGAACCCAGGACCTCATGCAGCCTAGGTATGTGCTCTACCACTGAGCTTTACCCAACCCCCGAGTTTGTCTTGAATTAAGAGTGCATTAAGAGAAGTAAGAGAACAGGGAGGAGTGGTGAGTCCAAAAGTTTAATTAGGCAGCTCCTAAAGCAATCTAGAGGAGAGACAGTTAAGATACATATGAAGGAGCTAAATGTAAAGGTAATGTGGAAACAGAAATAGAATGTGGTAATTTTTATGAAAGTAGTAAGGAGATGTCTTAAGTTTGAGCCACTAAAAGAAAATGATGCCTTTAATGAAATTAATTAACAAGGGAGTAATTTAAGAAAAATTAGTCCATTTTGGGTGTGTTTTCAAGGGTTCCTGTGGGACATTTTTGTGTTTGTTTTTGTTTTATGTTTTTATTGAAGTATGGTCAGTTCACAATATTGTGTCAATTTCTAGTGTACAGCACAATGCTTCAGTCATATAGGTACATACATATATTTGTTTTCATATTCCTTTTCACCATAAGTTACTACAAGATATTGAATATAGTTCCGTGTGCTATACATTATAAACTTGATGTTTATTATATATATATTAGAATTTACAAATCTAGAACTTTGGGACTTTTTGGGAAAAAAAAGAAATAATAGACAACACAAGGAAGAAAATGGTAAGTTCTACCAAGGAAATTCAAACCAAGCCATGTAGCTTTAGAGAAAGATGTTTCGTTAAATATTAAATATACATATTTGTATGCTCATGTGTATTTACTCTATTATGTATTTTACTATATTCTATTACTATATTATTAGTATATTATTCTTTCTTAATTTTCAAAATAGCCAGTGACATAGATGGAAATAGCCCTCCTTTACAGGAAGAAAAGCCGTATCTCAGAAGGGTGAAGTGACTTATTAAATGTCTTTTAATTAGTTAGATGCTGGTCTAGGATTTGACTCAGTTTCCTCATGCCTAATGCTCTTAACTCGACTCCACAGCTGACCCCAGGGGAGATATAAAATACTCCTCCTGGAGGGATATCTAAGTCAGTCAGGATGTGTGCACTCGTGGGAGGCATGGCTGGAACTTTGAGAAGCAGAACAACTCTGTCCTCAGTACAGCATGAGCTGTAGGGCGGAGAGGGGAACACGGGCTCATAGAGAAGTTACCAAACTTTGAGGCAAAAGAGAGAAATGATCCTTCACCGTTTCCAACCTCACCACTTTCAGTCAGTCAGTCCAAATTTATGCAGTGCAGACTGAAGTAGATGCCAAAGAACTCTGCAAGTAGCACATGATAGAAATGTAAATCACAGCTGTCATACTCCATTCCTGCTTCTGGTTCTCCAAGAAGTCATGGGAAAGTTTTAAAGGATGTGCCATTGGGCTATTAACCTGAGACAAACAGACCACCAGATGTTTCTCCAACAAAAACGGGTTTATCTGGGATTGGCAGAGAATTGCAATCTGGGGCCTGCAACCATGGTGAGCCATGTCCAAGTCCCCACATGACAAGGGATGGAGAACACTTTTATAGAGAGGAAAAGGAAGTCGGGAGGGCTATAGTGAGCAAAGAGTCCATGGCTTTTCATTGGCTGAACTCTTGGCTGGAAAGAAGAGAAGTCTGTCTTTTTCCTGGTTAGGCTCCGCTATCATGGCAGGGGAAGACAGCGCCCCCTTCTGTTCTCTTGACTCTATTTAGTTGAGGTTTCCCTTTATTAATTTTTTTCATGCTTTAAAAATATTAGTTTCCCTTATTGGTATTATTGTTATCCAGATTTTATACACGAGGAACCGTAGACCTAGGAAAGTTAAACAGCTGCGCATGGTCACACAGTTAGTAGTGATGCTACGATTCAAACCCAGGTGGTCTGGCTCCAGAATCTATGCTCTCAACCACAATGGTCCGCTGCCTATCGAGCAGGGACTGAAAGGGACCAGTTCCTGGATCCTTTACCAACTTCTGGCTATTCATTTCCCATCACCTACAGATGCAAATGAAAGCATCTGACCAGCATCTCAAACAGACACAAACAATGAGGAAAATCTGGGTGACAGAAGGGGCAACAGGTTCTCTGAGACATACATATCCATCTCGCCTCCAATGGTTCCTGTTCAAAAGCAACAATCACAGAAGTATGTGATGGTTGTGATTTTTTAATATTTAGAATCTTCCCAATATCAAAGGGATTATATTTATCCTGAGTAGCTCCAGAGGGCAGGTTGATGACTAATTCCACTTCAGCAGTTTTTTGCAGTCTGTTAGGTCCTACGCTGTGCTATGGGGTTTACCTCCAGGATGCCACCCAATAATGGAAGCTAAAACCGTAAAGACCAGCGTATTTTTATTCCAAACAATTATAATTTTCAGTTCTGTAAATTCTATTTTTTTATTTTTTATTTTTAATTTTTCTGCTGAGATTCTATATAACTTTACTCATTGGTTGCAAGTTTTCCTGTATTTCATGGAACAGAGTTATAACAACTCTTTAAAATCCTTCTCTGGTGAGGCAGGATCAATATGGCAGAGGAGGAAGACCCTGAGCTCACCTCCCCCATCAATCAATCAAAACTACAAATACATATAAAGCAGGTCTCAGTGATAATGATCCAAAAATGAGCAGAATGACTCTTCTACCACCAAGGCTGTAAGGAAAGAACCACATGGAGTCTGACAGGAGGGGAAGAGAAGCAATCTATTAAGAACCCACACCCCTGGTGGGTGAGCCAGAGAGGAGCGGCTCAGGGATCCTCTCTGGGGATCATTGGGTTCAAGCCACATATTAGGCAAACCAAGCCTTAAGGTCCATCAGGAAGATAAGCCCCTTTATCTGGTTTGAAAACCAAGAAGGGCTTACCAGAGGGCTGGAATAAACTGAGACTGCTCTTGAAGGACTTACGCACACACCTGCTGGATCCCAGACCCAGCATGGAGGTAGCAGATAGAAGACTGCCTTGTGCTCTGGCCAGCCTGCCAGGACCACCCCAGCAGGTCCCTCAGCACACACCGGGCTCTGGCTCCAGCACCTCCTGCTCCACCACTGCCCCCCACTGACAAGAAGGCCATCATTGCCAATGCACATGTGCTCACCAGGGAAGGAGCACAGCCAGGTCAGGCCCCAGCCCTGCCTCTAGCCAGAGCAGAGCCCACAATTGCCAGTGTATGTGCCTATGATGGAGGGAGCAGAGCTGGCTTGGCCAGGCCCTGCCACTAGCCAGGGTGGAGATCACCGTTCCCAGCATGCACATGCGTGTGCACACTGGGGAAGAAGCAGAGCTAGCTCAGGCCCAGCCATGCCTCTAGCCGAGGAGGAGACCACCATTACCATGATGCACATGCATGCATACACCAGGGAACGAGACATCTCAGTAATGCAGCTCCAACATCTCAGCCCTGATCGCACCATAACCAAGGCATCCACGTGGCAGGGACAGGTAGAACCAGCACAGCAGTATAGCCCCAAGGCCTCTGGCCCGGGCCACACCCCCACCAAGTCAGAGACTGCCATCACTCTGGGGAGAAGCCCAACTCCCACAGGGCTCCTGCTCCAGCCCCGTGGGCTCTGGGCCCATCCCTGATAGGACTACAAGCTAGGAGAAGCCACAGCTCACATCTGGCTCTGCTCTCCCCTCCAACTCCAGCCTTACCCCTCATCAAGGCAGCGGCTGCCAGCACACCCCAGGAGAAGCTATGGCCCCTGCTTACTTCAGATCCAGTTCTCACACCAAAGCCTCTGGGCACAAGCAGGCTGCACAGGGATGTTCCCACACAAGGACAAGCCTTCAGGACCAGGATAGGCAGCTGTTTCACCCAATTTCATAAATACAAAATACAGAGAAAGTTAAACAAAATGAGAAAACAGAAGAATATGTTTCAAATGAAAGAACAAGATAAAACCCAGAAAAAAAAAACCCACCTAATTTGAAGCAGAAATAATTTACCTGATAAATAGTTCAAAGCAATTGTAATAAAAATGCTAACTGAAAGGAAGAAAAGGATAGGTGAACACAGTGAGAATTTCAACAGAGAACTACAAAATATTAAAAAAAAGAATCAGACAGAGCTGAAGAATACAGTAACAAAAACAAAAAATACACTAAATGAATTAACAGATTAGGTGACACAGACGGATGCATAAGTGATCCGAAAGACAGAAAAATGTAAATCACCCACTCAGAGCTGCAAAAAGAAAAACAAATGTTAAAAAATAAGGATAGTCTAAGGGACCTCTGGGACATCAGGCATGCTAACACTGACATTATAAGGGTCCCAGAGGAGAAGAGAGAAAGAAAGGGGTCCAAAATGTATCTGATGAAATCATGGCCGACAATTTCTATAACCCAAAGGAGGAAACAGATATCCAGGTACAGGAAGCACAGAGAGTCCCAAATAAGATGAACTCAAAGAGACCCACACCAAAACATACCATAATTAAAATGGTAAAAGTTAAAAATTAAAAGAGAATTTTCAGGGCAGCAAGAGATAAACAAAGAGTCACATCCATAAGGCTATCAGCTGACTTTTCAGCAGAAACTTTGCAAGCCAGAAAGCAGTGGCATAATGTATTTAGAATGCTAAAAACAAACAAACAAACACCTTCAACTTAGGATACACTATCAAGAGAGTTTATCATTCAGAATTGAGGGAGGGATAGTTTCCCAGACCTCAAAAACTAAGAGTTCATCACCACTAAACTGACCTTATAAGAAACGTTAAAGGGTCTTCTTTAAGTGAAAAAGAGAAGGCTATAACAAGAAGTAAGAAAATATAGAAAAAGAAACATCTGAATGGTAAAGGCAAATATATAAGAAAAGCAGTGGATTAATCATTTAAATAAGCTAGTATGATGGTTAAAAGACCAAAACTGTAAAATCAACTATAACTACAATAACAGGTAAGGGGTGGGCATGAAGATTCTGTTTGCCATCACACTGACATGTTATATATGACATCAAAGACACAACATGTGGTTGGGGGGTGAACATGTAGACCTTTTAGAATGTGCCTGAACTTAAATCATTATCCATTTAAAGCAAGTAGATATAGTCATAGGTAGACATATAAGAACTCCATGGTAAACACAAATCAAAAACCTACAATAGATACACAAAAATTAGACAGAAAGAAACCCAAACGTAACACTAAAGAAATAAACCATAAGTAATGAAACTAAAAGAAAAAGAAATTAACAGGGAAGAAACACAAAAACAACCAGAAAGCAACAACATGGCAATAAGCACATACCTATCAATAATCACTTTAAATGTCAGTGGACAAAATGCTCCAATCAGAAGACACAGGGTATCTTCTAGACTATTAAAACTAATAAATGAATTCAGTAATAGTGCAGAATACAACATTAATATATAGTAATCTTTTGCTTTTCTATACACTCATAATGAACTATCCAAAAAAGAAATCAAGAAAACAATTCTATTTACAATCACATCAAAAAGAATAAAATACCTAAGAATAAATTTAACCAATGAGATGAAATTTAACCTCTACTCTGAAAACTCTAAGACATCAATGAAGGAAATGGAAATTGAGGATGGTATAAATACATGAGAAGATATCCCATGTTCACAAATTAGAAGAATTAATATTGTTAAATTGTCCACACTACCCAAAACAATCTACAGATTTAATCCAATCCCTAACAAAATATCCATGACATTTTTCATAGAACTAGAGCAAAGAATCCTAACATTTGAATGGAACCACAAAAGACCCCAAACAGGCAAAGCAGTCATGAGAATAAAGAACAGAGATGGAGGTATCACAGTCCCTGACTTCAGACTACGCCACAAAGCTACAGAAAGCTACAGGGTGCAGCTCACTGGCAGAGCGCATACTTAGCATGCACGAGGTCCCGGGTTCCATTCATCTCCATTAAAAACAAAAAACAAAACAAAACAAAACAAAAAACAGTATAATACTGGCACAAAAAAGGACACCTAGATCAATGGAACAGAACAGAGAGCCCAGAAATAAACCCATGCACAAATATGGCAAATCTGACAAAGGAGGCAGGAATACACAATGGGGGAAAGACAATCTCTTCAATATGCGGTGCTGGGAAACCCGGACAGCTTCATGGAAAAGAATGACATTAGAACATTTTCTTACATCATCTTCAAAAATAAATCCAAACTGGATTAAAGTCCTAAATGTAAGACCTGAAACCATAAAACTCCCAGAAGAAAACACAGACAGTACACTATTTGACAGCAATTCTTTTTTGGCTATGTCTCAAGTAAGGACAACAAAAGCAAAAATAGACAAATGGCACCTAATGAAACTTAAGTTTTTTCACAGTGAAGGAAACCATCAACAAAATGAAAAGGCAACCTACTGAACGGGAGGATATATTTGCAAATGGTACGTCTGATAAGGGGTTAATATCTAAAATACATAAATAATGCACACAATTCATTACGAAAAGTTCCAGAAAAAAATAATCACAAGGCTAAATGAAGCAACCAAAGCTATTTAGCTGCTTTGCTGGTGAATGGAAAGCTAGGATCCTTCTGGGGCCACAGAAGTGTCATGGACAGATCCCTAATGCTTTAGCTTCTCTTGGGCCAGTTCACATCAGGGACACAGCAGTAGATTCTCAATCCTTTGGGGGTTTGAGATTAGTCCAACCAACTGGTCCAACAACAACACATTAATTAAAAGGGTGCTGATTAAATTGCAAGGACACATTCCTCATGGGTTCTATAAAAAAGTAAAGGAGCAAACATTAGCAACAAATTCTGAGATAAAAAGAAAAGGGACGCTATGTGGTTGTGGTTATTAGGCTCTACGTGCTGTTCTGTGAATGCAGCTTCCTGGGATGACATATACTGGCATGATCATAATCTTGACCTGGAGTTCTTGTCCCTTTTTCTCAGAATGGACAAAAATTAGAAGTTCCTTGATACCGTGAGACAAAAGGAAAAATATGAGGCAGATACAGCGATGGCAAGAATCATCGTTCAACACGTCCAGTGCATGAAGCACATTTCCTTTTGGTGCCTAAAAGAGGAGTTTCTGGTATCTTCTTTCCGAACGTCCACAGTGGGAGAGATGTATGGGAAGCAGACAGAAGGCTGCCAGTAACACCCTCACTGACCGGCAAGCACAGCCAGGTAAGGACTAGAAGAAGACGATAATGTTGCTTCTTTCTTCTCTCCTTTCTCCTCTGCCTATCCCACCCTACGATAAGCTCAGTTGGGAGCTTCTCTCTCACAAATGGTCCTGAAACAATGATGATACTGTGCTGTTTTACTGGCCAAAAGGGCCAGAGACCTGAGTCCTTACTTAAAATCTTACAGACAATAAGAGTCATTGATCAAAATACACCAAAAATTATAAGACACAAGAAGAACAGAGCATAGGAATCAATGATGACGTCTCTCCAAATAATTCCATGACGGTCCCTTTTACTCAACCTCCAGCCTCTGTAGGAGACACTCATGCACTCACACACCCACACACATGCACAAACACACAAACATGCACACTTTTGCCCATATACTGCATTAAGGCATTAAGAGGACATGGCTCCAACCAAACAAGTTTCTCAGCTGTTCATGGAATCTCCATCGAAAAGCTGCTGCATCATACTGCACTGTATTTCATTTTATACATTTTTTGGTTTGGTTTGGGGGAGAGTTTCCTTAATTAATTTATTTACTCGCCGTAAGTGGTACATTCATATGGTTCAAACTCCAAATACGCTAAAATGTACACATGCACTCAATTCCCATACCTCCAACAAGTAATCACTGTTATTGGTCTCCTGTTTATCCTTCTAAGGATTTTTAACAAACATACTAGACAACAAAATATATTATTTTCGGAGGGCTGGACTCCGGGCTCACTGCCCTCGCACCCACAGCGTCCTGCACCCCCACACCCCACACCGCAGCTGGATGACCTCGACGTGCCGGATGAGCTCGTGGCCTTCCAGAATGAGGGCGAGGAGCAGGACCACAAGAGCCGGGATAGCGCCACAGGCCCCAGAGCGCGACCTGGCCGAGCTCAAGTCGTCCCTTGTCCACGAGTCTGAGGGCGCGGCCAGCGATGCGGGGAAGGGGGGGTGTGTCCCAGGGGAGGGCGCTGGGCCCGTGAGGCCGAGGTCTGGAAGCTGGGGCCCCAAGGCTCTCGGGAAGGAACACACTTCGCAAAGACTGTTCCCCGACAGACTTACAGGGTCTCCGGAAGGCCCCGGTGTGCCCCAGCAGCATGTACAAAGATGCCGTCTACTCCACCTTCAATCTGATCATGCACTACCCACCAGCCTTGGGATCAGGGCAACACCCGCAGCCACAGCCACCGCTGCACAACAAGGGCAGTCAGCCTTCCCACGGCATTCCCCAACTTTCTGCTCTCTATGAACACTTCAGCAGCCCACACTGCACACCTGCACCAGCTGACATCAGCCAGAAGCAAGGAGCTCACAGGCCTCGGCAGACCCCTGACCTCTCTGGCTTCTACTCTCTGACCTCAGGCAGCATGGGCAGCTCCCCCACACAGTGAGCTGGTTCACCCACCCATCCCTGATGTTAGGCTCCAGTGTACCTGGTCACCCCACAGCCATCCCCCACCCAGCCATTGCGCCCCCTTCAGGGAAGCAGGAGCTGCAGCCCTATGACCGCAGCCTGAAGCATGGGCAGAATCCAAGGCATAGAAGGAGGCCAAGAAGCCAACCATCAAGAAACCACTCAATGCCTTCATGCTGTACATGAAGGAGACGAGAGCCAAGGTCACTGCAGAATGCACGCTCAAGGAGAGCGCTGCCATCAGCCAGATCCTGGGCCGCAGGTGGCACGCGCTGTCGCGAGAAGAGCGGGCCAGGTATTATGAGCTGCCCGCAAGGAGAGGCAGCCGCACATGCAGCTAAACCTAGGCTGGTTGGGGCGGGACAACTATGGGAAGAAGAAGAGGCAGTCAAGGGAGAAGCACCAAGAATCCAACAGAGACCTTGGCTCGCCTAAACATGCCGTGCTCACTTTGGCCTCAGCCAGCAGACGGATTGGTGTGGTCCATGCAGATAACTCTCTTCACTACTCCTAGGAGGAAAAAGAAATGCACTCGGTACCTACCCGGAGAAGGCCGCTGCCCCAGCCCTGTTCCTCCCGATGACAGTGCTCTTGGCTGCCCCGGGTCCCCAGCCCCCCAGGACTCGCCCTCACACCTCCTGCTGTCCCACTTTCCCACAGAACTGCCTGCTGGCCCTGCCAAGCCAGCGCCTGCATTACCAGGTCTCTCGGCCGCTCTCAGCCTCCCAGCTCCCTGGGCCCTCCTCCGGCCCCTCACAGCGGCCTGCAGAGCACACAGGGATAGCAACAGGAGCCTCAGAGACAGGCAGCCTAGCATGCACAGGACACACAGCTTCCCCCGGGGTCTGCCCTCTGAGAGGGGACAGCAGAGCCCCAAAGCCTGTGGAAACCAGCCAGGGCCCCTATTAGTTCCCACTCAGGGTCCAGGCCCTGGAGATTTCAGAGGCTGCACAACTTCTGCCTGAAACTGGGTCCATCAATTCAAACTGCTCCAGATGGTGGGAATCAGATCTGCGTTGTGCCATCTGATTAAGGGCATCCTTAATGCCTATGGCAGCCTGCTTCTGTTCTTCTCTCACATCTGTCCGGCTAGCCAGATGCCCCTGCCTCCCTTGCTTTTCTGCTATAGGCTGTAGGTGGGCTGGACTGAACTCAACTGCTCTCCCCACTCCGCCTCCCCAACCCCACCACTGCCAGGCCCTCCCCATACCAGATACTTCATGGACCAAGAATGAGCTGGCTTATCAAACAACATGTGAGCATGGTCACAACCTCAAAGCTCAAGACAACAATGCTTCACTCTTAAGGGCCCGGAAAAGCCATTTACAGAAAACCAGCTGCTAACTCTATGATGGACCAGAGGAAACCTCTTGCCACATTCTCAGGAGGTTATAAGAAAAGAAGCAAAAGGAATAGGGTAGGTTTAGGCCTGTCACCCCAGGCAACAAGAATAACCTGGCGCTACCTTATCAGGCAAGTGTGTGTGTGTGGAGGGGGGCGGCATATAGCTCTAGTTCAAATTACTTGGCAATGTTTCCTGAGAAATTCAACCACCTAAGACACCCTGATACCAAAGGCCTCAGTCATTACTGGCTGCAATCAAAGGTTCAAGTAAGTCATGGCTCAAAATCCAGTGTGCATCCCTCCCCCTTTTGAGAGCCCTTTTCACAGCTCCAATTCCCGCTTAGCCATGCCAGTCTAGCCTGCTCTCAGTTGTAAGACAGGGCAAACCAAACCAAGCCAGTGTCTATCTTCCAGCATGCAACTAGGCCAGCTTCAGTTTCCCGATGGGGCTGCAGGAAGGAGGACCATTAAACCAAAGCAAGGAGCCCAGAAATCCTCTCGTGGTGGACAGCGGGTTTTCACCACAGCCTACATTAACCCATTTCTGAGCCAAGTTTCAACTGAGCCTTAAAATAAGTCTTTTTTTAAAAAATTTAACTTAGTTGGGTTTTTTTGCCTCCTCTTCACTGTACATAGCCTGAATCCAAAGAAAAAGCGCTGTCCCTGTACCCACACACACCCCTCAGCAAAAGCCTTTAGTTCCTACTTTACACACTGGCTTCTCAGAATCCAAAGATCTATATTCTAGTGTAGTGTAGTAGTGTAGTGTTGTGTGGTAGTGATTCCACATCCAATACGGGAGTCCCCATGCAATTACATTCACCACAAGCAAGCAGTGAAGAATGAGAGAGGGGAAAAAAAGTGGAGACCTCACTTCCAGGACCTGTGATCTGAACTTGAAATATTCATGCCTAAGCTACAGCACTGCATCAGAACAAACCCAGCATCAGGTCAATATCATTAGCTTCAGTTCTTATAACCATAATGTTCTAAAATTATAGCCATCCAGAATTATAGAATAATAAAGGATGTGCTTGGATCTTCTGAAATAACCTGGGATAGCACACGACCCAAACATGGGAGTATCTGGTTGTGCTACTGTATATAGCCGAGAATAAACTCCAGGGCAAGATAACTTCCCGCCACCACCACTGTGACCTTGGTGACCTGGATCCCTACCAACAGTATTTTAACACTGGGACTCCCCAGGTCTGTGAAACCCCCCAGGCTGAAAGAAGACTGGGGCTGGGAAGGATTTGATGGGGTGGATTCTTTAGATAGACCTACTGCAATATTTTACAAGGCATCTAAAGTCTTCATTCCTCCTAACACCTTTTCACTTGAAACCTTCATTTTTATCTTTGGGGAAATTTTTTCCAAGTCGATTTCATCCTTGCAGCACTGAAGCTTACCACTTGGCATAATGCCTGGCACCATTAAGATGTGCTAAAACCCACTGGCACGGTGGCGATGATAAAAGTTAGGGGTCAGGAAAGGATGATTTTATGAGCACTTCAAATCTCTTACTGAATGACTGAAACCCTCCTAAGTATTCTTCCACCCCAGTCTCTCACCATTCCATCTATTCTGCACACCACAATCAAGTTAATCTTCATAAAATATGATATCGCCATGATCACAACCCCATTAGAAATCTCCAGTGGTTTTCTACTGCCTGCAGAATGAAGCTCAAACTATTTATCCTGGCACTTACGCCCACCATCATCAGTTCATAATTTATATGGCCCACAGTGTCCTATATATCTCCCAAGATCAACTCCGGCCAATGTTTGCATAATACATTGATTATCGTTGATGGTTACTAAAAAGTTAAGTCAATAAAAGTTGGGGCACATACACATACAGTAAGGTACACCAAAACCAATTAGATTTTATAGGAAAATGAAAAGCGTGATATACAGGGTGGTATTTTTCATTCTTGTCTGTTTCCCTCTAGGTATCCGGCTGTAAACTTCGATAACATTAGATTGTGATTCCTGTAGAAAATATCTTCTCTGGTGAAAATCAGCTGTTGCTAGCTTACCTGCTCCCTATGTGCCTTACAGAAAGCTGAACACTGCCTTCTGTTGAGGAAAGGTAATACAGCAAAGTGGCAGGCAGCATTAGCTCTGGAGTTAGACCGAAGCAAGTTCAGACCTTGGTTTTGCCACCTGTAAGCTGTGAGGCCCTGGGAAACTACGTAACCTTTCAAAACGAGTATAACCTATCTTATGGTGTCACTGGGAAATTTGAATGGGATGATGTATGTAACACCTTGTTTGTGATAAATTTGATATGCATGTGAGCGTGTGAAGGTTAATTCCTAGACTGTAGTACATTTTCAATAAATGTGAGCTATTGTGGTGGTAGTTCTTGTTGAAACTGAAGGTGAGGAAGTGGCAGATAATGTGAATTCATTCTCAAGCACTGCTGATAAGAAATTGCCTACATCACTTAGAATGACATTCTCCAGGAGCATCCATGTTGCTGCAAATGGCGTTATGTTGTCGGTTTTTATGGCTGGAGTATTCTAAGTGAAGTAAGCCAGAAAGAGAAAGAAAAATACCATATGAGATCGCTCATATGTGGAATCTAAAAACAAACAAACAAACAAACAAACAAACAAACAAAGCATAAATACAAAAAAAGAAATAGACTCATAGACATAGAATACAAACTTGTGGTTGCCAAGGGGGCAGAGGGTGGGAAGGGATAGACGGGATTTCAAAATTGTAGAACAGATAAACAAGATTATACTGTATAGCACAGAGAAATATACACAAGATCTTATGGTAGCTCACAGAGAAAAAAATGTGACAATGAATATATGTATGTTCATGTATAACTGAAAAATTGTGCTTTATACTGGAATTTGACACAACATTGTAAAATGATTATAAATCAATAAAAAATGTCAAAAAAAAAAAAAAAAGAAATTGCCTACAGTTTGCACTGTGAGACTAGGAGGCATCCTGTGTTTAAATCGTTCTTTTGGAGAACATTGCAGGATTTAAGGTAGGATCGCCTACTTACTGGGATTCATGTGCAGGGAAGGTTTCAGTCTACTTTTGATACCATGCTTACTAGGTGCTTAAATGTGATTTACCTACTTAAATATCCAGATTTGTGTCATCCCATATTCTCTCCTAATTCACTGCTGTCAATGTCATGCATCTTTCACTGTCTAATATTCACCAATAATTTTAGTTCTACCTTTTAAATTTTGTAATAATTTAAATTTTAAATTTAAATTATGTGTTACCCTTTCATATTTATATTTTGTATATGTAATTTCCACTTAAGAACACAATTTTCATACTTGTCATAATTATACCTTTTAAGGTGTGCCAGTACACCCCTGCCGCATAGTTTTGTCAAAGATTGTTCCACTGTACTGTTTGAAGATTAAATCACATTTTTTAGTGTTTGCTTTAGGGTCTACCATGCTCATCTTAACATATTGGAAGTGGCTTCAGATTTATACTCGCTTAATCACAGTGATACATAATAACATGATTCCTACGTAGGCCTATTCTCTTTCCTCCCTTTTTTGTGCCAGTATTATTATAGATATGAAATCTATTAATTCACAAATCCAACCATATATTATGGTTTTTACTTCACTATCTGCAACATTTTCATAGACAACACAACTTTGCTCCCATTCACTCCACTGGTGCTCTCTGACAAACATTTAGATGTGTTATAGGCTCAATAATTCATCATATACATATTTCATACACTTGGTTTGAAAATCAGTTAAGACAAAAAAAGGAGAAACTAAGTACTTAAATTGTATTTTATGTTTACATAATTACCTTTACCACTGTTTTTTTTGGGGGGGGGTTTGAGTGAACTACCATCTGGAACATTTGCTTTCAGTCCAAAGAAACTCCTTTACTATTTTTTAAGTCAGGACTACTAGGAACAAATTCTCTTAGTTGCTTATCTGGGAAAGATTTTATACTGCCTTCATTTTGGAAAGTAGCTTCACTGGACGTAGGATTCTTGTTTGATGGATTTGGGGTTTTTTTTTTTTTTTTTTAACATTTTGAATATGTTGTCCCGCTCCCTTCTGGCCTCCACTGTTTCTGCTAAGAAGTCTGCTGTTAATGTTACTATGGTTTCTGTGTAAGAGTCATTTGCTCCTTGCTGCTTTCAAGATTTTCTCCTTGTCTTTGCCTTTCAGCATTTTTACCATGAATGTATAAGTTTGTGGATCTCTCTCTGTTTATCTTACTTGGAGTTTGCTGAGGTTCTAAATGTGTAAGTATTTTCCAATAAATTTGAAGAGTTTTTAATAAGTATTTCTTCAAATATTTTTCTGCCCCCCGCCTCTCTGTTTCTGACAATCCCACTGTACACGTGTTGGTGTGCTTCATGGTGTCCCACATTTCTCTTCATGTTTCATCATTCATTTTCTCTCTCTTTTTTTTTTCCTTGTATCAATCTATCTACAAGTTTACTAATTCTTCTGCCACTTCTAACCTACTGTTGAGGTCTTCTAGTGAATTTTTTATTTTAACTATTTTACTTTTCAACTCCACAATTTCCACGTGGTTATATTTCAAAATTCCCTTCCTCCTATTGATAGTCTTGATTTGATATGGCATTGTCATTATATCTTCTTTTACTTTTTAATTAATTAATTCATTTATTTATTACTATTTTTTAACAGAGGGACTGGGGAATCAAACCCAGGACCTCGTGTATGCTAAGCATACACTCTACCACTGAGCTATACCCTCCCCACTTCTTTTACTTCTTCTTTTTTTCTTTTTTTTAATGGAAGTACTGGGGATTGAACCCAGGACCTCATGCATGCTAGGCATGCACACTGCCACTGAGTTACACCCAGCCCCCTTCTTTCATTTCTTTAATAATCATGTTTTCCTTTAATTCTATGAACATATGTTAATGATTACTTTGAAGTTTTTTTCTGTTAAGCCTGTCATCTGGTCACTCTTCCAGGTGGTTTCTCTTGCTTTTTATCCTGATGTATGGGTCATATTTTCCTATTCATTTTTACAACATAAAAATTTGTTGGAAATGGGACATTTTAGACAAGACACTGTAGCAACTGTGGGTACTGGACCTCCCTTCTGGATCTTGTTATTATTATTTACTTACTTATTTGTTTAGTGTTGGCTGGATTATTTTATGGCAATCAGTTTTACCTCCACAGTGTTAAGCCTCTGGTGCTGCTCCTAGGGCAGCCTAATCTTGGGTGTGCCTACAGTCACTGTGAACTGACAGTAATAATGGTAGGGCTCCTCGTCTCTTTCCTCAAAATACTCAGCTGTTCAACTCCACTAATTGGCAGCTGGTTGCTCTATTACTTTCAACAATTCTATGGGGCAGAAATTGTCCTACAAACTAATCCAATCAAATGTTGACTCCTTTGAAGGAATAATGTTTTAGGTCAATGTTTAATATTTGTTCTGTCCCCAACAGAACTCCTTCCCACTCTTATTCCTCAGTTTTCTAATGCACATGAGCTGGCCTACAGTCTAAACTGTATCAGTCTTACATCCATGAATATCCTCTCAATTGCCTTTTTCAACAAACTCAGTTGTACTTGAGAGCATCTTTTGGCTTGATCTGCCATGTTATGTTGCAAGTACAGTTGGTTCCTGGGAGAAGAGATTAAGAGCTATTTTTGGGGGGTGGGGAGGGGCTGCTTCTATACCCAGGCAAAATCTTCTAAGCCATGGCTCTGGAGCTAGGGGTGAGGAGATTTGCAATCTTCTCTCTCAGTGTCCCCCAAAGCCCCAGAAGCTGAGCGCTTTGTTGAAGTGTGATGAGATTATTTCATATTTATTATTCTTATACATAATAACATATATATAATTATAAATATATGCGCACCCAAGATCAGAGCACCTAAGTATATAAAATAATATTGACAGATCTGAAGGTAAAAACAGACAGCAAGATAATAATAGGAGGAAACTTCAATACCCCACTTTCAACAATGGATAGATCACCCAGGCAGGAAGTCAGTAAGGAAACAGCAGGTTTGAAAAACACCACAGACCAGATGGGCCTAACAGACACACACAGAACATTTCCTCCAACAGCAGCAAACACACCCCCCTCTGCATCGCAGCAAGCATTCTCCAAGACAGAGTACACACGAGGTCACTGGGCCTTAACAAATGTAAAGAAACTGAAATCATTGCAAGTATCTTTTCCCAGTATAATGAAATGAAACTAGAAATCAGTAACAAAATGAACACTATCCACAAACCCATGGTAATTAACATTCTTGAATAACCATGGGGACAAAGAAGAAATCAAAAGGAAAGTGGAAATATCACAAGACAAGTAAAATGAAAACATAACATACCAAAACTTAGGAAATACAGCAAAAGCAGTTCTAAGAGAGAAGTTTGTAGTGATAACCACCCACATTAAGAAAGAAAGACCTAAAAAAAACTTTATTATGTACCTCAAGGAACTAGAAAAAGAACAAATGAAGTCCACAATGAGCAGAAGGAAGGAAATAATTAAGATATAGAAGAAAGAAGTGAAATAGAGAATAGAAAACAAATTGAAAAAATTGATGAAACTCAGAATTCATTTTTTAAAAAGATAAACATTAATTAACCAACACTCGGAAAGACTAAGGAAAGAGAGAAACGGTGTAAATAAATAAATCAGCAACAGCAGAGGAGACTATCGATGCCACAGACATAGAAAAACAAGTTCATAAAGAACTATTATAAAAAATTATACACAAACAATTGGACACCCTGGAAGAAATGGACAAATTCCTTGAAAGATACAACTTACCAAGACTGAATTAAGAAAAAACAGGAAGTATGAACACAGCAATGACAAACAAGGAGATTGAATCAATAATCAAAAAATTACCACTATCACCACCACCAACAAAAACCAGGGCCAGATGGCTTCATTAGTGAATTCTACCAAATATTTAAAGAATTAATATCAATCGTTTTTAAACTCTTCCCCTCTCCCCCCACCCCCACAAAAAAAAAAAAAAGAGAGGGAACACTTCCAAACTCATTTTACAAGGCCAGCATCATTCTGTGGCTGAGTAGCATCTTGTCCCTCTGGACAAGGCATAAACTCCCCAGTTCCCAGCCTTTATTGGTGCCCTTTTGGTATTGAGTCTCAGAAGTAGGCAACATTTACCGGATTCATGCAAATATAACAAACAGAAAAAACAAGCAAAACAATTATGTTTTTCAGGGAAAAGTGAGTGGCAAGACTTTCCGCACCCACTCACCACCTGCCAAGGGTAATATCCCCAAGGGCAGGAGGTCAGGGACTCAGGACACCGACGAGCTTTCTGAAAGGAAAGGAGACGCAGCTCTCAGCCCCTCGGGGATCCTGACCCAAGTCACCATCCGGTCTTGCAAACCCCAGTGCCCGGCGCTAAGACCCAACGGACGGGCCGGGCCCTGAGTCGGCCCGCCCAGCGGGGACGCCAGCTGGGCGGGGAGAGCCGGCGGGCGCGGAGTGGGCAGCGGAGGGGGCCTGGCTCAGGCGGCGTGGGGGCTGCTGTGGCTGCTGCTGGGCAGCGGCGGGGCGCAGTAGGAGTACAGCTTCCAGGGCTTCCCGCCCGAGGACCTGATGCCCCTGGCCGTGGCCCACGGGCACGCGCTGGAGCAGGATGAGGGCGAGAGCTGCCGCAAGGGCGTGCATTACCTCGATGTGGCGCTTCGAAGGCACCGGCTTCTGCGGGACAGGCCTTCCCCGCCAACTGCAGCGGCTCCGAGCCCTCAGCCACCGCGCCCCCGGGACCCGCGCCCCCGGGCGGCGGCGGCGGGTGGGCGGGCCCGGGAGCTGCGGCTCTTCAGCCATGTCCTGGAGCGCGCTGCCTGCCTGGGCGCTGTAAGCGTTCTCCGCCCGCCTTCCAGGTGCCCTACCCGCCACGCCAGCTGCTGCGTGACTTCCAGAGCCACCTGCCCTACCAGTACCTTCACTACGCACAGTTCAAGGTGAGCACCCCGTCCGGTCGGCAGGAGCGCGGCTCTCACCCAGCACCCTGACCTCCGAGTCCTCCCGAGCGCTCGGGGCTGCGGGCTCTGGCCTCGCTGACCAGCTCTGTCCCCCGCCCCGCAGGCTAACCGGCTGGAGAAGGCGGTGGCCGCCGCCTACACCTTCCTCCAGAAGAACCCGAAGCATGCGATCACCACCGACGGGCCCCTCCCGAACTTGCAGGCCCAGCCCGAGGAGGCCGTCTTCCTCCGGGCTGTGAAGCTCTACAACAGCGGGGGTTCCCGCAGCAGCACGGAGGACAGGGAGCGGGCCCTGGCCGAGTACCTGGCCATCTTTGCCCGGTGTCTGGCTGGCTGCGAGGGGGCCCACGAGCAGGCGGACTTCAAAGACTTCTAACCAGCCAGAGCAGGTATGCCCTCACCCAGACTCCTGTGGGCACCCCTGTCACCCACAGGCCCTGCTTCCCAGAATTCCTAAGTTCCCTTAACACAAATATTCATTCCATACACATTTATGGAGCCCCTACTAAGTGCTTGGGAGGTGGACCAGAATACCATGTCATCCCAGCCGTCAGAGCCTTTAGGCGCTCACAGGTCACCTGCCACTGGGCGCAGAGGGCTACAGTGGGGAGGATCCAAAGTGCTGGGCATCGGTGCAAAGAGGATGTGATATCCCAAAAGGGTCTGGGGAGGTTGGGGTCACAGGCCTGCCACGCAGAGGGCAATGCAGATGCCAAGGTGCCGAGGTGGGAAACAGCCCAGCAGGTGTGTGCAGAAAGCAGTTTGTGGCCAGAAATCACCCCTGGGGATTCTGAAAGGCAGAGTCCCTCAGCAAGGGCAGAAAGGACTGTCCTGAGGTTCTCTCACTGGGCTTCAGTCCTACTTGCAAACCTCACCTGCCATTCTCCCAGAATGCCCTGGCTCCCTCTGGCTTGGGGGTGGCAGGTGAGCTGTGGGGGTGGTGCCCAGCCTACAGCAGTCTTCCCCAGCATCACCTGTCACTTTACACACATTATCTTATGTGATCAGAAGGCAGAGCTGGGATTGGAAGTCATCTCTGTCATCCTCACTGCTGCCAGCCACTCCTCTCCTCCCCTCCTTGAGTTGCCATCCCTATACCTGTCTCTATCAAGGTTCCACACCAGTTCCTCCAGCTGGGCCAGGACACATGGCCGCTTCATTCCTTCCCTTCTCCTCCTCTCTCTCCTGGATTTTCTACTATGTGTGTGTGTGCATGTGTGCGCATGCACAGTGACACATGCTCCGTGGCACATGCTCCATGAGAGAAGGTATTTTTTGCCCATTTTATTCACCATTGTATCTATTGTCCAGATCAGTACCTAGCACATAATAGATGCTCAAGAAACTTTATCGCATGAATGAAAAAAAGTGAGTCCAAGAAATCCTCCTGCCCCCTCCTTCAGCACAAAAGCCCATGCCCCCATGTGTATCATTTCAGACAGAAGCAGCCCACAGGGTCCCTAGTCCACCAATTTCACAGCTCAGCTAGAATCAGCCAGGTCCCCCAGCTATCTGAGGATGCTGCAATCAGAGCTGTGTTATCAGCACACCCTGGCCTCAGCAGCCTGGGCCCACAAAATGCACACAAGTCACAGGGGCTCCAGTTCCATCCCATTCAACCCTAGGAAGTCCAGCCTTCCCAAGCACTCCGAGGATCTACGGGGGACTATTGCCGTCTCACCTAGCCTTCTGCCCCTCCTGCTGCTCTGCTCTGTTCACCCACTGCCCCTCTGTCACAGCCTGTCCCCAGCCTCCCTCAAGCTAACCCTCCTCATCCCTGACACTGGCCCAGACCCTTCAAGGACTTCTACGTACTAGTAGGAGACTAGGTTCCAACTGCTAAAGGTTTTACTGGAAGTTTGAGGGGAGAGAAGAAAAGGAGAAGATAGAGAAACACTTTCTACTGCCTCTCACTGACCCTGGACCCATCATCCAGGGCCTCTGACGTCTCTTTGACCACTCCCACTGGTTGCCGTGGACAGGGCAGCTGCCCTCGGGTACATGGCCTGGTCTTGGCCACCACTCCTACCTCGTCTCCCCTCCTTGCTCATCAACTTGCAGCCCTTGGAGCCCTCACTCTGTGCCAAGAATGCAGCCAGCTCACTCCTGCTGCAGGACTTCTGCTCGTCCTGGGACACTCACCCTCAGGATCTTTGAGGATAACTGACTTCCTGGCTGACTCCTTCTGACCTGTACTGCCTTTCCTAACGTTGCTCCAGGAGGCCTTCCCCAAACACACCCTGTACAAGAGCCACCCAGCCCCTCACTGTCACCTCAGCCAGTTTTATGATCCTTGTAACACCTATCACTGTCTAAATCGCTCCTGTTCATTTATCTGCTTGTGTATCATGTAGCTCTCTTCAGTAGACTGTCAGCCCCATGACAGCAAGGGCTTGGTGCTCTGATCTGTGGGCATGTGAACCACACACACATACATACAAGACACAGACCATCAAAAATCCATTCTGAGAAGCTGTGAGTCTGTAGACCGAGGTCCAGTTCTACCCAAATGTGCACCTCAGTAATATTTGGAAGTAGACCACCTACTTCACCTCTGGGCATGGACTGGTCAGTGACTCCAGGGTCCTCCCCAGAAAGGACAAGTGGGAGCTTGCTGGTCGTCACAGAACTCATGTCTTCTCCTGGTGTTTTGACTGAAATAACAATCAGCCTTGGCACAAAGGTGAATTCAAGTGTCCACCACAAAACTGCTTCTACTTTTTAAAAGGCGGTGTGTTCAGGTCTGGTCATCAAGGTTTCCCAAGGGCTCCTGGCCTCCACACACCCACTTACAGCCCTGCCCTGGGCCTTCTTGTTGGCTCTTCTGCTGCATCATCTCTGGTGCAAACACCTGCGGGGGGTGGGGGGCTTGATTACCTGGGAATGGCTTTAGCTGTGCTAGCCCCTCTGTGATAGTTTTTTAAATGTTAAAAGCACAGAAGGTGACTCTTTATGTGTTTTCACAATCAGAAAGGAGGAGAGGAAGCCTTTAAAGTCTGAGTAGGCCAAGAGCGGAGCACTTGCCAACAAATGAGGAGTAAGGAGGGGAGGCTGAGGGATGTGAGGGAGGCGGGTGGGGGAGGGGGAGGGCCCGGGTGATCATGCGCCCACCTCTGCCCACAGAGGGGAGGGCCCAAGTAGTGTTCACCAGTTACCCAGACCCGTGTCTCTTCCATCCAACAGAAGTCTCTGCCTTCAGTGCCTTTAATCACTGGAAAATTGTATCATGGTAACTGGGATAAAAGAGATCCCAAAAGCCTGGAATGTAGCACAAGAGTAGGAAAAAAATTGAGTTTCCTTGTTTTCAAGTGTTCAAGTAGACACAAAAATTGTGAATAAGTGAGCAAAACCCAGCTGGGAATTCCCGCAGGAGGGAGGCATACACAGCACTCTTTGGATATCATTCTTGGCTTCCCTCCCTCCTGGGAACAAAACACCCTGGAAATGGCCATCAGAAAAGGGGACCATATTAGCCATCCACACCAGGGAAACTCGAGGACCCTCTGCCAGACTGCACCTTATGGGACCAAACAAGGCATCTTCGAAAGAAGGCAGCCTGGTACCCCATCGGGCAGGGCCCACGTATTCAGGACAAAGTGGGGATGCTAGCTACCCAGGGAGTCCCCTTCATCCATCAGGTAGGGCTGGAGGCCAGGGTGGCCCAGGGTTGATGGGGTGTGAGGGTGCATACCTGCAGCTCTCACACCACCCCCAGTGCACTCTGGGACCTTGGCTGGTCACACCTGGGCCCAGTCACAGAGGAGCCCTGAGGAGCAGCTGGTGGCTCCATGGAGCAGAAAAGCAGGCAGGCACCCTGCCTGGAATTCCCTAAAGCCTTTGATTAACTTATTTGCAGTGGTTATGTCTTCCTGAAAACTTGTAAGTAATAAAACTTGCCGTCAGCCCCTGATACACTGCCCCCTACAGGGCCAAGCCAATTATTACCAGGCAAAGAGTAGCCAGAAAACAAGCTGAGGAACTGATTTGCCAATCAGATTCCTCTGAGAGTGGGTGGCAGGCACAGCCCACCACCGGCAACTTTAATCTCATCCCCACGTGGAAAAATAAAACCAGGGAAATCAAGGTTCCACCCTGACAGTCACACTGGGTAGACTGACCTTCCTCTGTGAGGATGAGGCAAAGAAAACTCAGAATCTGGGAAGATTCTGCAGCTCAAAATAAACATCCCCCAAAGGTTCTAGGAAGCTGCCTCCTGGGGGAAAACAAAAAAGATTTACTGCAACACACATTTTTAAAAAACATCAGAATATCTGATTCGAATTCTCAATAAGATTCCAAGGTGCTTTGGAAAAGATCTAGAAACTAGAAAAGATCATGATAAAGAGGCAGAAATCTGAGAGCAGGAAGTGTAGCAGGGAGACAGAAACCACAATAGCTGGATTCAAACCCATAATGCAGGCTGTAAATAGCAGGCAAGACACTGCAGAAAATAAAATCAACATGGGCAAGGGTAAAATGGTAAAGAGATGAAAAGGAAAGAGGCAGGCAGGCAGACACAGGGGATGTAACCTGGGAATAAGAGGAATTCCGGAGAGAAAAGAATAGATGAAGCAAAAACAGTAATCAAAGACATGAGAGGAGGAAACTTTTCTGGGACACAGAAAGAACTCAGTTGGAAATGAGAGTATGTTCTGAGTCCTGAGCAAAGTTAATAAAAAGATTACCGCATTTAGACACACTATGGTGGAATTCTCAAAGAAAAAAAGTTAAGAAAATTTCTGGAACACACACACACACACACACACACACCCTTGGAACAGGAAACTGAAGAGGGAGAGAGATTTTATTTTCTTTATATCCTCAGTTCTATTGTTTGTTTTTTAAAATGTGCATTAAAAATAATTTTAAAAAGAAGTTTACATTAGGGAGAGGAGTGATAAATAAGGATCTTACAGACTAGGAAATAAAAGCAAAGAGCCTAAATTAAAATGATCTCAGACTTCTCACAACATCCAGGGAAGTAAATGGCCATTTTTTAACCTCAATTTGTTAGAACTACACTTTACTTTGTTAACATATATAAATATTATATATAGTATTTGTAGCAGGATAAAGGATATCAAAATTTAAATCTTCTTACTTAGAACTTCAGACATTCATGATGCAATAACTATCTTTACTACATTCAATGCACTTTAATATTTTCTATTCTTGTCTATATCATTTTATGTTTCTTAAAATGCACTCTTATTGTTTCAAATTGAGGGGTTGTGCCCTGTAGTTTGAAATATACTGATTCAGAAAAACCTAAAGGAAAAGCCATGTTGTCATTCATGATGAAGGCAACAAAAAGGCCTTTTCAGATGTGGAAGTTTTTAAAAAAAATAATCCCCTCGAATACTCTTCTTGAATAAGTCATATACTCTTCTTGAAAATATATGCTAGGACACTAGAAAAAAAATCAGATGCAAAAACTCATGAATAAGAAAAAAGAATCCAGCTTGAATCATCTGCTTAGAGGTGCAGGGAAAGGAAGACTTTCATATATTTCCCCCCCAAAATATGAATTGCTAGCATCTTTTTTTGCAATCTTTGGCAATATCTTTATTTGCTTTTATATATATGTGTGTGTGTGTGTGTGTGTGTGTGTGTGTGTGTGTGTATATAATATATATATATATATAATAGACTTTATTCTTTTAGAGCAGTTTCAGGTTCACAACAGAATTGAGCAGAAAATACAGAGTTTCATACATAGCCTTTCCCACCCACACATATATACTCCCCTACCCTCAACATCCCTCATCAGTGAGGGATATTTGGTACAATCGATGAACCAACATGGGCACATTATTATCAAACAAACTCCATAGTTTACATTAGGGTTCACTCTTGATGTTGTACATTCTATGGGTTTTGACAAATGCATAATGACATGTAGCCATCACTATAGTATCATACAGAATAATTTCATTGCTTGGCAATATCTTTAAAAAATTAATATGTACATACTCATCTCAATCTTGGGAACCTATCACATACAAACAAAGACACCAGTATATAAAGATATATGAACTACAATTCTTCTTGCAGCAATATGTATGGTGGCAAAGTAACTAGCGATGACCTAGTACAAGTTCATGGTTTAATAAATTGTGGTGCATCTATATGAAAGTAATAACCATCATGTAGCTATTTCTAAAGAATAAGCTATATATGTATTAACCTGTAAGACTGTCTATGATAAAACAAACCTAGAGGAATGTCTATGATAAAATGGTTATTTTAAAACGCAAGCAATTGAATAATTTCTGTGTGATCCCATTTCTGTAAAACATAGAGGGGGAGCCTATCAAAGGGTCTGCATCTGCAGAGAGAAAAATGTGGAAGGAACAAGCAAATCGTCAAGGCTGGTTAATGCTAAAGCGTTGGAGTAGTGGGGAAAGAAAGGGAGATCGTTGCCTGTTCTGAAACACTTTTGAACTGACTTGTTGCAGTAAATATGCCTTCCTTTGAAAAATTTAACCCAGTCTTTAAAATTATCCTCTTGGCAAAGGGCAACTTTAGTTACACAACTTAAAGTGACTATATGTGCATTACTCTAAATAATTGTTTAAGTTTCACGTCGAAGAGTCAAAAAAGTATTTTTCCTTCAAAGATGTTAGCTATTATAAATAAAAATAATGAAGTTTATGATCTCAGATAAAATTAAGAAAAAGTGGGAATGAATTGGGGACAGCTTATTTTTCACAACAGGGAGCAAAGAGTACACTTCTATATGGACTCTATTTCTATATGATCTTTGAATGCCATATCAAAAACCTCTGAAAATCTTTAAGGCAAACCAAGTAGAATTAATAAAGAATTCTCATTCTTTTTTTTCTAGAACATCTTTATTGTGGTATGGTTCCTGTACAAGAACTCTAATTCTTGCTTTCTAAATTATCCAGGATTATAGTAAGCAGTCTACACAGCACTAAAAAGAAAATTAACAGCAAAATGTGTGTTAGGCCTAAAGCTAAGGCCCAATATTAAATGCTGCCTTGGCACGTGGTGAAACTGGGAGGGCCTTGAATGGCCTAGCTATAACTTCCCCTCCCCACGCTGCTCCCCCAGTAAAGCCCCCCAGCCAAACAACTCTCCCCATCAAGGGGACCAGCAGCAGGTCCTGCTTATTCCAGAGAAGTGGGTTTCAATTCCCTGCTCGCCTGCACAATTATTACAATAAGCCAGTAACTTCCTCCCATGAAGACCAGGGTTCATCTCACTCTTTTGATACCATAATCCCTGCCTCCTACAGTCCCTGGTGGTTCACTCTCCTCCTGAGTGCAACCCCATATGGCCCTGCACAGTATGCTGTGACTTCTTCCCCTGGACAGTGAGTTTATGTGACTAATAAACTTCCCAGAATTGAGTGTCATGTGTTCAGCCATCCCCATAATTCTAGGGCGGTAATCCTTCCCTCACCAATGGGGTGAAAAGGTGATTAAAACACAAGAAGGTATAAAAAAAGCAGAAGGCATCAAATAAGTTGACAAAAGCTGTACCAAACCTGATATTACTGGGAAAGAAATGGGAAATAGAAGATTTTATCAATTCAATAGAAGGTAGAAAAGGAGAAGAAAAAAAATGTGAAGAATAAGGATGGTGAGCAGAAAATATAGCATAATAGTAAAAGAAAGTCTAACTAAATAGTTAATAGCAGTAAATGTGAACTGTTTAAACATACTTCGAAAGACATAGATTATCAGATTGGGTAAAAATAAAGATCCTATTGTATTATTAATTTTTTTCTACAATTCTGGAATAATCTCAGCTATCATATCTTCAATATTATTTCCCTGACATTTTCTGTATTCTTTTCTTCTAAAAATCCTATTGGACATATTTTGGAGTCTCTCAAGCTGTTCTCTTGCTCTGCTCTTTGAACTGTTCTTTTTTATTTTTAATCTCTTTATTTCCTCTTGCTGCATTCTGTGTAGATTCTTCAGAACTGTCTTCCAATTCACTGATTTTATCTTCAACTATATCCAGTCTAAAATTCATCCCATCTTCTGAGACATTTTCAAATTTCATGACTATATTTTTTTACTGAAATTTATAATTGCTTTAATTTCATACCTATATATTCATTTCATTTTCATCTGCATTGTTTCATGATTCTTGTTTATCATGAAACATTTATCTCTTTGAGCATCCTTATTTTCAGGTCTTTTCTAGATTAGTCCAAAAAAATCAGTTTCTTCATCTGTGAGTTCATATTTCATTTGTTGAGTTGGTCATCTTTTTTGGCATTTGATCTCTTCATGTGCTCATGTCCTTTGGAATTTTGGCTTACAGTCTCATTATGGCTGGGAATTTTTGCTTTTGCTTTGTGCTCTGTTTTTCTCTTTCTTCTTTCTTGTCTGGTGGATTTAGTTTTGTGGTTGCATCCACAAGACTAGTCCAGAACTGGTCTTTTGATGGCAGCTGTGAACTTGTGCTCTTCATTGATTTGGGGGTATTGCAGACTCAGTCATAGAGTTGGAAGATGGTTTGACCTAATTCTTGGTTGTGAGGCTGTCTTTGTTCTGCCACCTCCTTAGGCCTACAGTTTTGGCCATAGTTCCTGAGAGCTGGTCAGTTGTCCTTTTTTTCAGCCTCACTCTAGTCTCTGGCTTCAACCAAGAGAGTCTGATTTTATCCTCTATTCCTTGTGCAACATTTTAGCTCCCACTACCCCAAAGCCTTTGGCTTTGGCCTTACCACCTTGCCTCCCAGTTACTTTTCTTTCTTGTCTGCTGATATGTTTATCCTGTCTTCCAGACTGTTTATGTCTTATTAATGTCTTTAAATTTCTTTTCTCTCATTGTTAATTGTTTGGAATATAGAGAGTATGTCAAAGCATGAACTTTCCAACCTTCCTCTTGTTAAAGTTGAAGTCACTTGGAGATGGAATTTCTACTTCTCACAATGGAAATGTACTAGTTGGTAGAGTTTGGGGGTGAAAGAGCTGAACACAGAGACTGCAACCCTGGGAGTTCAAGTAATGGGCATTTTTTAGTGAGCCGGGCAGGGGTGTGGAACAGACCAGGAAAAGCCCATCTAGGCAGCTTCCTACAGTGACTCCATGTGACAGTAAGATGATTTGCAGGAGCAGAACGTTCCACTCAAAGTGCTTTCCTACTTCCATGCTTGGAGGTGGGAGTCTCATTGACACCCCTTTTGTGAACAAACAGCATGCTCCCCCCACGCGGCTTTTAAACAATTCAGAGGACCAAAGAGAAAGCTAATACTACATATGGGCTCTCAGCTGGCTAAATAGAAAAATGAAAGCGCTATGACCCTTTCATTTTGGAATAATTCATACTGTTGACATACAATAGATACAAAATAACAGAGAAAGAAAAATAAGAGAGATGTAATGGAGCATTTAAATTCTTCTCCAGAAAAAGATTAATAAATTTCAATATTGACCCAAAAAAGAGCACAAAATTCTGAATACATCAATAACCAGGAGGAAGAAAAAATAGAAGTTACTGAAGAATTAGCTCCCTAAAGGACTCCTGGGTTATGTGCTTTTGCTGGCAAAGTTTTTCTAATGTTTAAGGGACAGCAGGGTCTATTATTGTTATTATACATCAATTCCCATTGTTGTATAAATTATTTCAATACACAGAATAAAGAAAGAATGCTCCTCAATTTGTGTTGTAAATTATGATTCTGAAGTCCACTAAAAAAAAAATAAGAAAATAAAAAAAGAGCAAAGAAAACCATAGACCAGGTACTATAAACTCAAGTGTCTGTAAGAGCCAGAAAGTAACATAACTGGGTGAAGTTGACTGGTGTATGAAATGACAGGGATAAGCTGACAGGGAGCTACAGGAACTGCAGAGTGTGTGCCCCTTACTCAGGAATTTAAAATCAAATGCTTCAAAGTCCTCTGCTGGTCACATAAACAAGTCCCATGAGTCACCAGTTTGCAGCCTCTGCATAGGTCAATCTCTGTTATAAAAATCCTAAATAAAATACTAGCAAGTCAAATTCAACCTGTACTGCACTTTTGTAAAAAAAAAAAAAAAATCTAATACCAAGTTACATTTACTGTAACAGATGCAAAAATATTTTAATATGTGGAAATTATTTTTAAAATAATCTATCACCTCACATTAGAAAAGCCCATACGATCATTTCAAAAGATGTTGGAACTTAATACCTGATAAGCGGAAGCCCAGGGATCCAGAGGTGGGTTGAGTGTGGGCTGTAAAAGGGTGTCCCAGAGGTAGCATCTAGGGGTAAAGCCAGGACCAGGGCCAGCAGACAGAGAGCCAGGAAGTGGACAGAGAAGCAGAAATTAGATAAAGGCAAGAAGATAGGGCCTGGGGAGATGCCTGGGAAGCACAGCCTGGGGACTGTACTGCAGTGGCCTCCATGTCCTCTGATCCTGAGCCAAGTCTGAACTCTGGCTGCTGAAACACATTTGAAAACATTCACCATCCATGTCTCATAACGTTTCTTCTAAAATTAAGGCTCTAAGGATAATGCTGTCACATGAGAAAGGATATATCCCACTTAAAACTAAAAAATGCTTTCCCACTCTACTTTTCTGAGGAGCTATTTTGTATTTTCAAGACTTCCTATAATGAAAGCAAAAAAAAAAAAAAAAAAGCACAATGGAAGTTACAGGGGAAACTGAGGGAAGAGGAGACAGTGGGGAGCAATGAACCTTGCATC
Organism: Vicugna pacos; assembly: GCF_048564905.1. Lineage (NCBI taxonomy): Eukaryota > Metazoa > Chordata > Mammalia > Artiodactyla > Camelidae > Vicugna > Vicugna pacos. The sequence goes on from NC_133002.1 coordinate 31,805,527, forward strand.
TTATATAGTCAAGTCTAAATCAGTCGAGGTATGTTATTGCTACACCTCAATAACTAATTTGTTTTATTTATTTATTTAATTTAGGTTTTTTTTTTTTTTTTTTTAGGGAGGGAGATAATTAGGTTTATTTACTTATTTCTAGAGGAGGTACTGGGGATTAAACCCAGGACCTTGTGCATGCTAGGGATGTGCTCTACCACTTGAGCTATAGCCTCCCCTTAATTTGCTTTAAAAAACAGTTAAGTCTAAATCAATAGTGGTAGAGTGACAGGGCGTAAGTGCGAAATAGAGATTCCACACCCCCACCTCACACCACACACACACAAATTCAGGTGGATTAAAGACTTAAATGTAAAATGTAAAATAAATACTATAGGAGAAAATGTATGAGACTATATAGCTCATCAAGGATCAGGGAGATCTACTTAACCAGAACAGAAAATGAGAAGCCATAAAACAAGAGGAACGTAAAACTGATTACACAAAACAAATTTCAAAGTGTAAAAAGATCTTAAAATGTCAAAGTGCAGTGATAAGTGGAAGGAAACTTTCAATTTTAAAAACTCCTAAAATTGTGAAGAAAAAGACAAATAATGCAATAGCAATAGACAAACTCATGAAGATTGTGAAGAGGCAATTCTGGGAAAAGCAAATCCAGAAACTAATTAAGAGACACTCCTCTGCAGAAAATCACAAATTAAAAACCAAGGTGTTCACTTACCTGCTGTTAGAGTCGCAAAAACTAAACAGCGATCACACCTGCTGCTGGAAGGGATGTGGGAAACCCATCCTCTCATACATTGCTATTGGAGAAGTGAATTCTAACAGCAATTTGGAAATAGCTATTAAAATTTAAAATTCCCTAGTAATCCGATTCCTGGGAAGCTCTACCATAGAAACGAACGCATCAGTGCATAGGTGTAGAACCATGTTTATCATAGCCTTGTGGTAGTTGCAAAAACTGAAAACCAAATGAATGCCCATTCAAGAAAGGAGTGGCATATTACGCAGCCATTAGAAAAGAATGGGTTAGACGTGTCCCATCTGTCTTGGGGGAACTTCTATTATGTATTTATCCTTAAGGTAGAAAATCAAGATGCAAAGTGTATGTGAAATGATTTAGCTTTTAAAAATGTGACACCCCTCACCCCACCCCACCCAAAAAAACCTGCATCTGTATGTGTGTGTGGGAACTGTTACAGAGCTGGAAGGAAGGAAGGTAGGAAGCAAGGAAGCCAGGCTGTTAACCTGGAGGGAAATGGGAGAGAAATACTTAAAAGCAAGTTTCTATATTTAAAAGCCATGCGTGTAGTGTAAGGCCATCCTTACACATGGAGATGGGGAAAGGATCGTCACCAAAATATTAATGATGATTATATCAGGAATGGGATTACAAGTAACTTTTACTTTTTTCCTCATTTTTTCCCATTTTAAATGTTATATGAGTATATTAAGTATATATATGAGTATATATTATGACTGTTATTATTAAAATCAGTGGAAAATAAAGCAATTTGCATTGTTAGGTGCGGGGGAGGGAGGAGTATTGGCAGGTAGGCAGTCCCTGGGGGCCTAATTTAATGAGCACACAAGATAGATATTTCATTAACATATCAATTGCTGGCAGGCCAACTAAGGTTTTCCAAAATCTTGAAATGTAGTTTCTCTTAAGTAGCCAAACTGTCATCTGAAACATTGTTTACAATTCTCCCACTTAACTAATGCTGAAGAATGGAACGACTACAAATACCAAAGGGGCAGGAGATGATTAAAGGAGGTTTTATTTAAGTGCCATCAAATAACTGCATCTCCTGTACTCAACACAGTTTAGAATTCTTTCATCTAAGCTCATCTCCTGGCAACTTCCAAACCCTTTTATCATTGCTTTCAAAAATTTTCCCCCCAACCATTTCTTTTTCCATATCTCTTGTGTATGGTTCTTAAAATCTTCATTATAAATCTTAAATCTTGGTTTTGCTCTTTTTATTGGTTCCTCCTTCACGGTTGGGCGTGCACCTGGCTGTCCTGCGCACGCCTCTCCTTCTCCCCTTCCGTCTCTCAGTGGTCCTGCTAGGTTCAGGGGAGGGAAGCAGGGGTTCAGATCTTGTCTATGCGGTGCTTGAACACGCCAGGCTTTCCAAAAATGTTGGGGTCAGCTGGTGAAACAGGAAGTTGGGCTTCACCTGCTCTTTATTTCCACATTTATTGAGCATTGCTGGGTGTCCGTTGTCCGGCTAAGTATTCAAAGGTGAAGAAGGCACGATGCCAGAGGAATCACAGCTAGATATGTGATCAGTTTTGGACTGTCCAGTGCTGCGGAAGCATTAAGGGAGGAGGCCACTGATGGGGAGGGGGAGTGAAGTAGGGGAGGAGTTGCTAGGGCTGGGCGGAGGGAATAGCATGCTCAAAGGTCTAGTTCTCCAAGTGTGCCCCCAGACTAGCAACATCAACATCATCTGGGACTTGTTGCAAATTCTAATTCTCAGCCCCCCACCCCCCACTCCCCATCTATCAAAGCAGAAACTCTGAGAGTGGGGACCAGCAATCTGTTTTACCAAGTCCTCCAGGCGATTCTGAAATATCCTGGAGTCCGAGAACCAAGGCTCTAGTAGAAGATGTTTAGGATAAGAGGGAAGGAGAGGAAACAAGGCTTTGAGAAGGGCCTCAGATGCCAGTTAAAGGAGTTAGGCTTTGCCCGGCAGGTGCGGCCTGCAGGGTTTTTAAGCAGGGACTATGGCACTTACATAATTTCTCGCAACTCAACTCTTTTCTGAAAGTTCTAGCGCTTTCTGTGCGCCCGAGGGCCGAGAGAGCTGATCCGCTCCGCATGGGGCTGAGTTCCCCCACCTGACGCGACACCAGGCGGCGAGCCAGAGAGGTCGGGCCGCAGACCTCTCCGCACCCTGGATCCGCGGGCTTGCCGTCCAGGAGGAGGTGGGCATACGCAGGGGCTGGGGCACGGACTGAGGCCGGGAAGGCACCGCCCGGGAAGCTGACCCAGCGCAGGAGGCCAACGCCGGGACCCAAGGACGGGGCAGAGGCGGCGAGCGTCTCAGCAAGCCCAGGCTCAGCCAGCGGCCTGCGGGGCGCGGCGTTTCGTGCCCGCGGGCCCCGCCCCCGGCCCCGCCCCGACGCGCGCCAGGCCCGCCTCCCTTGGGGGAAGCCGGCTCGGCCCGCGCCCGTGCGCGCGCCCGCGGCCGGGTTGCAGGGCTGGGCGCGTGCCCCGCGTCCCGGGCAGGAAGATGGTGGCGAGCGCGCGGGTGCAGAAGCTGGTGCGGCGCTACAAGCTGGCGATCGCCACGGCGCTGGCCATTCTGCTGCTTCAGGGCCTGGTGGTGTGGAGCTTCAGCGTCCTGGAGGAGGACGAGCCGGGCGAGGTGCTCCAACAGCTGGGCGGGCAGGCGGGGAGGCCGAGCGCGGGGGCGCGCGGGGTCCTGGCAGGGCTGCGGGCGGCCCCGGCCGGAGAAGTGGGACACCGGCCGCCTGCGTGCCGCGCGCGGGCGGCCGACTGCAGCAAGGCATCAGACTCCTGGCGCCCCCTTCCCGGACGGTCCTGGGGGCCTGCGCGCGGGGGCGGTGCGTGGCCCCGAGGCCCGGATCGCAGGCCTGCAAGGGCCCGGGGCGGGAGGAGTGGGTCTTGTTGGGATGGTCTCCAGCCCGGGGAGCAATGAAGGTCAGACGCGGGTGGCTGGGAGCCGGGCCGGGAGGCGGGGCTGGGCCCGAGCCTGCTCGAGGGTGGGGAGCCCCAGGCCAAACTTTCTGAAGTTGGAAGGGGGCAGGGGTGTGCGCGCCGTGGGCTGAGGAATGGGGATGAGGGACCCTGGGCATCGGCGCCCAGCTGCGCCCGAGGGGCAGCTGCCTGTTAGGAAGTGGAGCCTGGGGGTGGAACTCAGTCCTGACACTGAGGGAAGAGCGAGTGAAGAGTGACCCTAAGGGAGAGAACTGGAGAATCCCTGAGGCGTGGCTTCCACAGCCAGGGGTCTGAAGAGAGGGTCTTCTGGAGAGGACGGCAGGGGAATTGAGCTGGTGAGTTGGCCTCAGGCCATTAGGGAATTGGGGACCGGCCACCTCTGACTCTAAGGGAATGGTGACAGCAGCAGCTGGTTTAGTAGAGCCCCAGCCGCTGGAGCAGGGGCAAACCCTGTCCTGCTCAGTCCTCAGGGCCTTGCCTCTAAGGCCTCACTCACTCTCCGCCAGTGTGGTTTCCGCTGGAGGCCCAGGCATGTCTTCCCCGGTGTGGTCAGGAGGGTCCAGTGGGGTCTGAGACCATCCTGAAAGGTAGAGGAGGATAGGCCAAACTCTGGCACTAAGCAGCGAGCCAGAGGGCAGGGCTTCCCCACCCCCACTTCTTGGTCCTGGTTCCTCGCGCTCTGAGTCAGACACTGTGCTTGCTGTGTCCCCATGGGCCTCTCCACCTGGCAAGGTGAAGGCCAAGGGAGCCCTGGTGTCCACTTTCCTTTCCTGCATCTGGGCAGTCTGGGTGGCCTGCGGTGGAGACTGGGAGAAGAGCTGCCCCTGCCTTTTTTTGGGAGAACCAAGAGACTGGGATGGTGAGGGGAGCTGGGACAGAGTCACGTGAGACGATAACTCCCAAAGGAGCTGAGGGTGGGGGTGGGGGAGGCTGGCTCTGTGACATCTGAAGGGAGTGAGCTTGTTCTTTGTGGTCCAGTAAGTAGGAAGAAGGGGAAAAGAGTGTTCTGGGCTCAGTGTATGATGATTCTTTGGGCAGATGGAACGTTGTAAGATAGGATGGGCTGCTGAGGAGTTAGGGAGCCCTCTGTCCCTGGAGTATGTGAGCAGAGGTTGGTGACCACACTGGGAGGGGCCTGGCAAAGCACTGGAGGCTTCTCAGAAACAAACGGCCCTGGACTGCATGGCTCTGTGAATCTCCGGGTGGGCTGAGAGGTTGTCCAGGCCTCCAGGTTCCTGCTGCCCTGCCCCCATCCCGGGGTGGAGAACTGCCCCAAGTAAAATACTCGGGATCCCACCTCTCCACCCCCTCCTCCAGCTTCCTAGCAGAACCTGATAGGGGAATCCCTGGACTAGAATGGAAGGAAGATCCTTAATGACCTAAAGGTTGTGCCATCAAGCAGCCATTGGTGCTTGGACTCCTTGAGCAGCCACTTCAGGGTTGCCAGGCAGCGCAACATTATACTTGGGAAGGTGAGCACTGAAGTTGGACCACCCCCCTTCTCTGTCCTGTGTCCTAGTCCAGCGCTGCTACTAGTAAGTGATGTGACCACTGGCAGATCACCGAACCTCTTTTCATGTCCTCATCGGTATCCCCTCCTCAAGATGAGGGTAATAATAGCATCTTTCTCTTTCTGTGATGCCTGTGAAGTGTTTGTGGGAGTTGCTGGCACATGCTAAACTGTCAGTAAATAACTCTTATTTTTATCTCAATACTGCACAGTGGTAATAGGGATTTATTCGTTCATTCATTCAGTCAGTCAGTAACAAATATTTATTAAGTCTTACTTCATACCGGGCACTGTGCTGACACTGGGGATACAGAAATAAATAAAATAGAAGAGGTCTCGGCCCTCCTGGGCAGGCAATCTGCAGGGAGAGACTGATAAGTGAAAAGGAAACTCAAACACAAGGGGGCTGGTTTAAATAGGTGGTTGGGGAAGCTTCTGCAGGAAGTGGCCTGTGAGCTGAAAGACCCAGTCAGCCTGGGGAAGAGGTAGGCAGAGTTCAGGCAGAAGGCCCTGAGGAGAATGGGCTCAGCTGGGTGCCTTCGAGGAATGGAAAGGAGGTGCAGTGTGTTCCCTGGAAGAATGTTCAAGAGTTAGTCCAGGGCACATCCTAGAGACCACAGTGAGGGGCTGAGGTTTGATTCTAAGTGCAGTGGGAGAGCTCTTACACCGAAGGGGTTTAAGCAGCGATGGGATGAGAGGTGCATTTAAGATGCACACTCTGCCCGTCTGTGAGGGGCTAGAGTGGAGACCAGAGATGACCATTAACATCCAGAGAGCCATTTTAATGGTTTTCAAAGCTTTCACAAACATTGTCTCACAACTTACTTTAAATGCAGTCTGGGAAGTCCAAGGTGTGGAATAAGAATTGCTTCTCTGTCTCCGTAGCTCAGAGAAGGATTCCAAGGAGAAGCTGCAGAGCCAGGAAATGGCAGAGGACTTTGAATTCCTCCTCAGTGGAGAGGAGGGGGCCACCTGGGAGGCCAGAATGCATCCAGACAGATGTCAGAGGGCCAGTTCCCATCCTTAGTAGTTAGAGGGGACTCTGCCCCCAGGAGCTACTGGGGGCAACTCCTCTAGGGGGCACAAGTATGGGACCCTGCTGATGCCCATATAAAGATGCCTGAGATGGGGCAGTGGCGGGGGCTGCTTCCCAGTAGGGGACGACCCCCTGCTGTTCCTCACTGCTGCCTTCTGGTCCCCCAGCTGCCTCTGGGACTGTCCTTCTCAGGGTCAGCCAGTTCCCTGCTGCAGTGCAAGGCACCAGCATGCTCATCTCCTCCCACATCCTGTCCCCCACCACAGCCAGCCTGGCCCTGTGCCCCTTGCCTTGCCCTCCCGACCAGCTTCCTGACTCGCAGATACTGGCTTCCACCCTGAGAGCCCACAGCTCCTCTGCTGTCTCTGTCCACCTCAGCTTGAGAATGTCTTTCTCTGCTCACTGTGTGGCCAGGTCTGACATCACCAGCTTCATGTACACTCGGTTCAGTGGGGCTGCAGCCACCTTTCCTGGGGGCTGCCCAGTCCAGGGTGCCCTCCCCAGTGTGGGTACAGAATGGGGTCTGCTGCCTCCTCTCCACCCTGCCCTCCCTCTTGCAGGTGTCTCTTCTCAGATAGGGGTAGACACCCCCACTCTCACTGGGCACCTTCCAAGAGATCAGAGGGCTGGCTGGATGCCAGGCACTGAAGGCTTGGTACCAAGGTGTAGAGGTGGGGCCCTGCCCTAAGGTGGCTGTCCGTCCGACATGTGAGATGACTGCCCTGCTCTGACGGGGGAGGGGAGGGGCAGGAAAGACTCAGCCCAATGGTCCAGAGTATCTGAAGGCCTTGGCTTCTCTCCTGCTTTACGTGTGACCATTTCCTAGTCCCCTTCCATGAATAATAATAATAAGGATGACAGCATTTACTGAATGCTGAGCCTATGCCAAGAGCTTTTCATTCATTCATTCATTCACCAAACATTTATTGACATTCTTCTGGGCTCTAGGAATACATCCGTGAGCAAAACAACAAAACACTTTGTCCTCATGGACATGACATTGCTTAAGGGGAGAAACACAGAAGAACACAATATACACTTATACACAGAAATACACTTCAGGACGAGAGGTGGTAATAAGTGCTATGGGAGAAACAAAGTGGAGGATGAGGGAGGGCTGGAGTTTTAAATACAGTGGTCAGGGTGGCCTTCCTGAGAAGATGCCACCTGAGCAAGGAATTGGAGGCAGGGAATTCCAGGCGCAGGGGACAGTGAATGCCAGCTGGGATGGAAGGACCTTGAGAAGGCCATGGTGGCTGGAGGAGAGTGAGCATGAGGAGACGTTAGTAGGAGATGAGGTCAGAGACTGGAGGGGCAGGGAGGGGGCAGCCAGACACTGCTCACATAGCCTTCCTAGGTTCATGCCAGGGCTCTGTCCTCAGAGAGGGAACTGTGGGTGGCTTCAGGCAGAGCTAAGGTGAGATGGGACTGGTTTTAACAGGAATACTGGCTACTGTAATGAGAAGGGATGATGGGAATCCAGAGTAACAGCAGGGATTCCAGGCAGGGGTGGTGGTGATGGAGGTAGTGAGAAGTGGTCAAATTCTAGAGGTATTTTGAAGGTAGTCCCAACAGGATTTACTGATGATGGAGTTGGAGGAAAACATGACAAAGTGTTTTGTCTGAGTGACTTGAAGAATGGAGTCGCTATTAACTGAGATGGGGAAGACTGAGGTAGGAGCTGGCTGCGGGGAGATCAGGAACTCGCTGTTGGATTTGTGCAGTTGGTAGCAAGCTTCCAAGGGAGGCATCAAGGAGGCTGGCAGCTAAATACATGAAGGTTCAAGGAAGAGAGAGAAACCTGGGAGTGGATGGAGTTAAGAGACTGAATGAGGTCACCTGGGAAGCTCAGACAAGGACATCCCCAGGGTGGCCTTGGGAGATAAGGAAGGATCAGTCTAGAAGGCTGATAAGGAGTGGTCATGGAGGCAAGGGGCATGAGAAGCACCAGGAGGGCATCCTAGAAGCCGGGGGGGAGGGTGCTTCAGAGGCTGTGGTCCAGCGAGTCATGCTGCTAGGCCAGGCCAGAAGAGGACTTGCACAGAGAGTGGAGAGAGGAAGGGGACAGCTGGTGGAGACAGCTCTTCCTAGCTGCATTATCTCATGCTCTATCTCACCGGACACTCACACTTCCCTCCTGTGTTTTATAGCTGAGGGAACCCGCTCAGGGAATGTAGGTAACTGGGGGAGTGGCAGAGCTGGGCAGGGGGCCCTGGTGATAGTCACACAGTGCCTCTCGCTCCTCCATCCCTTCTGTGTCTCATCTTCCAGACACCAGCCAGACGTCCTATGTGCCACCTACACCGCCGGGCACTGAGGAGATGGTGCTGATGTGACAGCCTCTCCCCAAGGAGTGTGGTGTGCTAGAACGTCCCACTCCCAGGCAATGAGGGTGGCTTCACACATGAGGACTCAGGGCTGGGTCTTGGAGGATGGATGGGATTTGGTCAGGCAAGGAAGGTCACAAAAGGGGGACAGGGAAAGCTGGGAAGAGGGTGGGCATATACACTTTGAAGTGTGATGGGACCATCTAGGGAAGTGTCTGGGTGTGATGAAGAGGATGCAGGAGCCAGAGAGCAGGGCTGTGGAGGCGCAGCACTCAGCTTTCCCTTCGAGAGAGACCTGCCACAAGGAGCAGTGAGTTGCCAGCCTGCAGCTGCAGGTTGTGCCTTCAGGCTCTGCCTCAGCCTCCCAGCCATGGCCAAGCACCTCCTGGGCCACCCCCAGCTCTGGTACCAGAGCTCCCATCTCCAGGCTGTCTCTGCCCTGGAGCTTCCCGTTAGCTGGCCAAGGTCCTCTCCAAGCTGAGCTGTTGTCTGAAGCTCTTCCTTCCCCTTCCTTGCACGGATGTCAGGCCAGCTTGGTGGTCTGAAGTCTTTCCCTGCTGGCTCCTACTCCTGCCTCCTTATTGTCCAGAAGTGTGACCCCCCCCCGGTGAATCTCTTGCACTCTGACTCTCTCTTGGTCTTTGCTTCCCAGAGAACCGGACCAATAACGAGGTCTTAGATTTCACCTCTGTCCTCCCCACTGGGCAAGACCCCTTTGCTCTGTTGCGGCCTCAGCACGCCCACGTGGAAATACTGTATCGGCGGAATGCTTTCCCTCTGAAGAACACTGTCTTCCCAGCCAGGCCCGGTGGGAGTGCTGGGTGGACACTCTTGTGTCGTCTGCAGGGTCTTTGCACACTTCTAATAAATGTGGATGTTGATTTTCATATTTGCTGAAAAAGAAAGTGGTATCTGAATCCAAAGCACAAAAGAGATACAGTGCCCTGTGATCTGTGTGGCAGCGGGAACGTGGGTGCGATGGTGCCACAGGGGAGGGCGACATTTCCTCCCTGGCCGGTTAGGGAGGCCTCCCGGCAGAAGTACTGTTTGTGCAGAGTCCTCGGGTGAACAATGCTTTTCTAGACAAAGGGTGGCAGGGGCTTCTAAGCCTGAGGCCAACAGGGAGCTAAAAGCAGGAGGAGAGTGACTGTCCCAGTGACCTGTCTGCCTATCTTTTACAGAAAGGAAGGCAGAAGAAGCCACGGCCGCTAGACCCCGGCGAGGGCTCCAAGGACACAGACAGCTCAGCTGGGCGGAGGGGCAGTGCAGGCAGAAGGCATGGGCGCTGGCGGGGCCGCGCTGAGAGCCCCGGCGTGCCCGTGGCCAAGGTGGTGCGGGCGGTAACCAGCCGGCACAGGGCCAGCCGGCGGATCCTGCCCACCCCACCCCCAGAGGCCCCGGGCCGCCAGAACCTGAGTGGGGCAGCTGCTGGGGAGGCGCTGGTTGGGGCAGCCGGCTTCCCACATGGAGACACAGGGAGTGTGGAGGGTGCCCCCCAGCCCACAGACAATGGCTTCACGCCCAAGTGCGAGATCGTGGGCAAGGACGCGCTGTCTGCACTGGCTCGGGCCAGCTCCAAGCAGTGCCAGCAGGAGATCGCCAACGTGGTGTGTCTGCACCAGGCCGGGGGCCTCATGCCCAAGGCTGTACCCCGGCACTGTCAGCGGGCTGGTAAGAGATGGGCATGGACGAAGAGGTAGCAGCGTGGGAGGGGGCGTGGCAGGGATCCTCACCCCCATTTCTCTGGGATAAAAGCTCGGAGGGGCCCATCTCCCAGCCCAAGTCGGTGATGAGTGCGCTAAGTGGCAGAGATGGAGCTGGGGCCCAGGACCGTGGGGCACCAGGTCCAGAGTTCTTCCTTCAGAAGACAGGCAGCCCCCTCTTCCCATCTCGCCTCCCACCTGTGACCTGGGGAGGGGCCTCACCGATGCCCCTGTTCTCTGCTCTCAGGAAAGATGAGCCCCGGCATCCAGTGGGATGAGGTCCGGGCCCAGCAGCCCGTGGATGTCCCCCCAGTACGAATCGCCTACATGCTGGTGGTTCATGGCCGTGCCATCCGCCAGCTGAAGCGTCTCCTCAAGGCTGTCTACCACGAGCAGCACTTCTTCTACATCCACGTGGACAAGGTACTGTGGCCGGGGCAGACCAAGGGCAGCTGAGTGAGCAGAGCAGAGACCCAGAAGGTCATGGACAGACAGTGTCTCCAACCTGCTCAGGTGGCCCAGAGGGGAACAGGCTTGGAATGGGGAACAGCCAGCACCAGGTGACTCGGCCGCTTTGGAGCTGGAGCCCTGGCCTGTGCTGTCTCCATTCCATGTCACTTGTACTCTGCCCCAGTACAAGGGTAGGGTGGGGAGGTTGTAATGCTGGGGAGCTCTTTCTGCAGCTGCTGAGTTTCCCCTCTTCCCCGCACCTCCCACAGCGCTCCAACTACCTGCACCGCGAGGTGGTGGAGCTGGCTCGGCAATATGATAATGTGCGGGTGACACCCTGGCGCATGGTCACCATCTGGGGTGGGGCCAGCCTGCTGAGGATGTATCTGCGGAGCATGCGGGACCTGTTGGAGGTGCCTGGCTGGGCGTGGGACTTCTTCATCAACCTCAGTGCCACCGACTACCCGACCAGGTACAGGGCAGTGATCTGAACCCTCTGGATGGGAGGGTGCCCATCTGGGCACTTGGGGCTCGAAGGTCCTGAGGGACTCTTTCCCTCCACCAGGCCCTATTATGGGATCGCACAGCCCAGACACGGTCCCTTGGCCCCAGCCATGTCTTAGGGAGGGAGTTAGTGAAAGATGATGATGTGAGGATTGATAGGGACAAGAGATGGGGAGGAGGAGCCTGTACTGGGGAGTCCTGGGTCAGACAGCAAGGGGTGGAGGAAGGGGTGGTCTTCCTTGGGGGCCTCAGGTGCTTACCACCCCAGAGCATCAATCTGGGGTCGGGCATGTGGCCAGGATGGCTCTCAGGGAGAAAGGAAGTGGCCGCGGTGTGAAGATGAGGAGTGCTGGAGGGGCTCTGCTCTGGGCCAGTGACAGCCACCTCACACACGCTGGCCACACCCCATTCCCTCTTCAGGACCAATGAAGAGCTCGTGGCTTTCCTGTCCAAGAACCGGGACAAGAATTTCCTGAAGTCGCATGGCCGGGACAACTCCAGGTGAGGGGGTGTGGGAGGCCCTAGGGTCTCGCCACACACCCGCATAGGGGGCCCGGTGGCCCCAGCCCTGGGTTACAAAGCCACCAAACCAATCACAGATTGAGGAATGCCAGTTCCTGGAATGATAAGCACCTGGGTCCCACCTTGCAAGACCCTCAGCCACGGCCCGTCTGCCTCCCACAGGTTCATCAAGAAACAGGGCCTGGACCGGCTCTTCCATGAGTGTGACTCCCACATGTGGCGCCTGGGCGAGCGGCAGATCCCCGCAGGCATCGTGGTGGACGGCGGCTCTGATTGGTTCGTGCTGACGCGCAGCTTTGTGGAGTATGTGGTGTACACAGACGACCCACTGGTGGCCCAGCTACGTCAGTTCTACACGTACACACTGCTCCCAGCTGAGGTGGGTGACCCGGGCCCGCACCAGGCCAGGGAGGGCGCAGTCCGGGTGCCCGCAGCTAACCCTCTGCCCACCCTGCCTCCCGCAGTCCTTCTTCCACACGGTGCTGGAGAACAGCCCGGCCTGCGAGAGCCTCGTGGACAACAACCTGCGGGTCACCAACTGGAACCGCAAGCTGGGCTGCAAGTGCCAGTACAAGCACATCGTGGACTGGTGCGGCTGCTCCCCCAACGACTTCAAGCCGCAGGACTTCCTTCGGCTGCAGGTGCTTCCCTACGGCCCCCAGTCTCTGCCCCTTGACAGGGCCTCACCCCAGCTTTTTGCCATGTGCTTTCCAGGGTCAGAAATAATCCAGGGCGGTCCAGTCAGAATTTGCAGGCCCTTCACTGGGCGCAGTCCTCAGGGATCTGGGGCTACACTGGCAGCAGGAAAAGCACAGGGAGGCTGGGCTCTCGGCAGCGCTGGGCAGGCCCCTCCCCTGCCGTGCTCTCTGGAACTTCCAGACCCCTTCACCCTCCTTGCCTCTCCTGCTCCAGCAAGTCTCCAGACCCACCTTCTTCGCCCGGAAGTTTGAGTCGACTGTGAACCAGGAGGTACTGGAAATCCTGGACTTCCACCTGTATGGCAGCTACCCCCCCGGCACCCCGGCCCTCAAGGCCTACTGGGAGAACACCTACGACGTGGCCGACGGCGCCAGTGGGCTCAGTGATGTCATGCTCACCGCTTACACTGCCTTTGCCCGCCTCAGCCTGCGCCATGCCACCACCGCTACATCCCCACTGGCCAACCCACTCTGCAGGTGAGACTTCCTTCTGACGTTTTGCAGACTCCCAAGGTGTGGTGCCCTATGGGGAGGCCAATCAGAAAGAGAGAGCCCCTGCCCCCCAGGGAGCCCCCAGTCTGAGGCAGGGAAAAATGCAAATAAAACACATACAGCAAGAGCCAGGCACATAGGTGCTGTGGGTGTGAGATTTGGGACAAAGGAAGCGTCTGGAGATGGGACTCCCCAGAGCCCCCTCCCTGAGACTCCAGGCCAAGTTGGGTGTGCTGATGGCATCTCCCTTTCTCCCTGCTGGAACCTTCTTAGGTTTGAGCCCAGGGGCTTGCCGTCCAGCGTGCACCTGTATTTCTATGACGACCATTTCCAGGGCTACCTGGTGACGCAGGCGGTGCAGCCCTCAGCCCAGGGGCCGGCAGAGACGCTTGAGATGTGGCTGATGCCCCAGGGGTCGCTGAAGCTGTTGGGGCGCAGTGATCAGGCCAGCCGGCTCCAGAGTTTGGAGGTGGGACAGGTCCTCCCCTTGCTTTTTCCTGACCCCCAGCAAGACTCAGGGCAGCGGGGGGAGAGGGATAGACACCAAGGGAGGGCTAAGGACTGGGCTAGGTCTTTCAGGACTGGATTCATGGGTCTTCTTTCCCAGTGATGGCAACCTTGGGATGCACAGAGGACATGCAGTCAGCAGGGAGGGGACTGTGGTTCAACTACAACGCAAGCCCAGTCTTCTACACTCCAGGGATTTTCTTCTAAAGGGACTTGGACATTCCAGTCGGGCCAGAAGGTTAGGCTTTTGAGTGTCTCCTCAGTCTCTTTCTCAGAGGCCTTGGCTCCATGTGGGGATGGTCTCTGGGCAGGGCTTTGAAACTTATCTCTGCCTTAACTGCCCCCAGCACTGCAGAACAGGAGCCTAGACTGAATCTCAGAGCTTAGAGAGATATTAAAGAAATCCTGAAAAAAAAAAAATCCTAGTCTGAGCCCATTATTTTGCAGATGGGGAAACTGAGGCCCAGAAAGAGACAGTAACTGGCCTGAGGTCACAGGAGTTAGAGGCAGCAGGAGGTAGAAAGAAGGACTTTCCCCTGGCCCCTGCCCAGCTGCCTCCCTCCCTACAGGTTGGCACCGAGTGGGACCCCAAAGAGCGTCTTTTCCGGAACTTTGGGGGGTTGCTGGGGCCCCTGGATGAGCCTGTGGCCATGCAGCGCTGGGCCCGAGGCCCCAACCTCACAGCCACCGTGGTGTGGATCGACCCCACCTATGTGGTGGCCACGTCTTACGACATTGCAGTAGATGCGGAAACCGAGGTCACGCAGTACAAGCCCCCACTGAGCCGGCCCCTGCGGCCAGGGGCCTGGACTGTTCGACTGCTTCAGTTCTGGGAGCCACTGGGTGAGACCCGCTTCCTCGTGCTGCCCTTGACCTTCAACCGCAAACTACCTCTCAGGAAAGGTAAGGATCTAGTTCCTAAATGATGCCCAGGAGCCAGACAGAATAGGATTTGCCAGGCAGGTGACCCCCAGAAGCTAACCATTAGAGTAGGGGAAGGAGGAAGGTTGCAGCCTTGATTATCCAACCCTAAGCATGCCAGGGCCCTGCACTGTGGTCTGTATGGTGCTTGGGTGTCAGGCAGACTTGGCTCTGAAACTTTAGCTGGGCTGTTATCCTTGGCAAATTACTTGGCCTTCCTGAGCCTCAAGTCTTCCTACACGTACAGTAAGAGTTCTACAATTGCTAGAGACCTGAGTGCAATGGACACAAATCCACTCAAACTAGCTCCAGTGAAAAAGAGGAAATTATTGGGAAAATGCAGGGCTCTCCCCCACAGAACCCAGGATGTTCTCACTGGGAACCAGAGGTACTTTCTCAGTCTCTCTGGGGCCACTTTGTCCCTCATCCTGTGCTCTATGTTTATCAGCCTCAGGGTCTGGCTCCTCAGTACATGATACATGGCCTCTCAGTGTAACAGAGACTGACCAGGGCCTCTTGGTCCCCAAGTTCCACATTCTTGGGACAGCAAGTCTGACTGGCCATCCTCCCAGTCCATTGTGTGGCCAGGTGGGCAGGGTCACATGGCCCTCTGCCCACTTGGCTGAGGCTAAGAGAGCAGACTCTGACCATAGGCCTAGACTGCAGGTTCCTGCAAGGGGGTTCTAACACAAGTAACTACCCCCTGGGAGATATTACAGATGAGTATGTGGGTAAAAATGGCTGGTATACAGTAGGTGCTCAGTAAGTAGATAGAAGTTTCCTTCCTCCGGTCACATCCTATTGCAGAGAAGGTGGCTCAGAGCAGGGCTAACCCAGAGGATGACAGGATACTGGGATGGGGCAGCGGCTGTGGCAGATTAGAGGGGTAAGCCACACCCCTGCTCTCCTAGGACTCCGAGCCTGATGGAGGAGACAAAACAAGGAGGGGGTGAGAATGGAGGCAAGCTTTATAGCAGGAGGGTATTGGAGCTGAGCTTTGAATGAGCTGGACTTCTATAGACAGAGAAGGGAATTCTAAACTGAGGGAACAAAGTTGGCAGGTGTCTGGTGCATGAGGGGAGCAGGGGAGTAGGCAGGCGGTGGTGGGAAGGGAGGCTGACAAAGTGAATAGGGCCCCACAGCTGGGAGGCCTGGGCACTAGGCTTCTGATGGCTCTGGGAACCACTGGAGGGGGCTGAGAAGGTGCATGGGTGACACAGACCAGAACATTACCAGAAAGTAACTTTACTTTCTAAAGTGCCTTAAGCCCACTGTTTTACTTAATCCTTAAGTTGGGAATCAAGGGATCACTGTCTTGATTTTATAAAACTAACAGTTTTACAGGCACAGAAGGCTCTGCAGATTAGCCCAAGGTCACTCAGCAAGATGAGACTCGGTTAGTACAATTAGGACAGGAACTAGGGTGCCCAGACCTGACTCCCAGGGTTTGGCCTTCGTGGAATCGCTGGGGCGCGGTATGCTCACTCCCTGCTCTGCACCCCCAGATGATGCCAGCTGGCTGCATGCCGGGCCACCCCACAACGAGTATATGGAGCAGAGTTTCCAGGGACTGAGTGGCATCCTGAACCTGCCTCAGCCAGAGCCTGCGGAGGAGGCCGCCCGGCTGCATGCAGAGCTCACGGGCCCCGCGCTGGAGGCCTGGGCAGATGGGGAACTGAGCAGCTTTTGGTCTGTGGCTGGACTGTGTGCCATGGGCCCCTCCGCCTGTCCCTCCCTGGAGCTCTGCAGACTGACCAGCTGGAGCTCTCTGTTCCCTGACCCCAAATCGGAGCTGGGGCCTGTCAAAGCAGATGGGCGACTCAGGTAGCAGGGCCCCAGCCAGCGCTCCCAGATGACCTGGGGAATTGCACCTTACAAACAGCGGAGGGGCGTCCTCCTCATAGGCAAGAACCAGAGGCCCAGGCAGTGCACCCACGTCAGCCATCAAGAACGCATGTGGACGGCAGGGAAGGTGGCCACAATACTACTGCTGACGGCTCTGCTAGGGACCAGACATTGGCAGGAACATGGGCTCCAGCTTCCAGGGCCCACTCTTCCTCACCTTCCCCTCTGATTTTTTTTTTTTTAAAGGAAAATGGGTGGTGGAGGATGAACTGGAAACAAAAGATGTGCAATAGGGCTCAGAGCAGCCCCAGGAAGTGGGCCATGGCCCTGGGGAGCAGGGGCCTGACGAGCCCGTCTGCTGTTGCTCCGGGGGAGGCTGGACCTGCCTCGCTCTCCAGGACCTCATTCCCCAGCCTCGGCCTGTGGTGCTCACGGCCGAGGTTCTGTGGGGTGCAAGTGCGGTGCCAGGCTCTGAGGCCCGGAGAACAGGCGATTTAGGGGAGCACTGTGGAGCTGGATGCTAATGGGTCAGCCTCTCCTCTTGCAGCCAGGGGACCACAGAAGAAGGGGTGGGGCTGGCTCCAGGGCTTTCCAGTATACCCTGCCCCTGATGAGAATAGCAGGGCACTGGGGCCTACCGGGGCTATGGCAGTCTCCCAGGTACCCGGAACTGCAAGCAGGGCTGGGGCTCCCGCCCTGCAGGGGCAAGCCCTCGTGAGCAGCATGGGAAGAAGACTCTGCCGGGGCTCTCAGAAGAACCTGGAGCAGCATTGTGCCTGAAGCTCAGTGTCAAGTCTGAAATATGCAACAGAAGAAATATATCTCTCTCTCTAAACCAAGCCTCTGTTTTTCCTCCTGGCTGTCAAGCGAGCCATCACTGTTGGGCCTTCTTCTCCTGAAAGTATTGGCTGGTACTTCGGCAGAAGGTGAAGGTCTCATGCCCCCAGAGTGAGAGCAGTTTAGAATCCATTCAAGAGCCAGAAGGGACACAAGAAACCATCCAATCCAGATCCCTCTTTCTCTGAGGGGTAAACAAACAGGCCCAGAGAAGCTCAGAGACGTCCTCATTGCCACCCAGCAGGCCAGCAGGAGAGCCAGTTCAGTTTGTCAGGGTCCTGACCCAGCGCTTGTTCCCTTGCAGCCAGAGGCTGGCTTCTGTGCGTTTGACGTCACCAGGGCCTGTGAGTTATCAGGCACCCTCAAGAACGGAGGCCATCCCAGCCAGGGCCTGGTGGTTTTCATTGCCCCTTTAGAGGCAGAAGCAGTGGTAGTTTGGGTTCCTAGCCATTGCTTTAGGACCTGGGAGGGCCACATGGGAAGGTTTGTCCGACCTCCCTCTTTTTCTCAAGCCCTTTCTCCCCTCCGACTCTCCTGCCATTGTTAGCAGGGGGTATCATTCCTTACTTTACGTGGGAGCAAGGGTGAAGGTTTCTCAGACCTTTAAGATCACCCTGTCAGCCAGTCACCAGGGCCTGGTCAGCTCAGTCTGGGGAACAAAGGGTCCTGAACATGTCAAGTTTTTCAAGTTGCCAGGAGAGGGCACCCCTGACCACCAGTAGCAGCCTTTGGGTTTCTGCTTGTTCAGCCACTGTGCTGACCCTGCGTGCAGTATCTCATTTAATCCTCAGAACCCTGTGGGGCGGGCACTTTTATTATCTTCGTTTAGCACATCAGGAACCTGAAATGATGAACCCAAAGTCAAAACGATTAGGTGGTGGCTGCGGGCTTCAGATGGAAGCAGGAGGACTCCACACCCCTCTGCCACCACATTCTCCTGCTCTAAGGGCCGGTAACAGCAAAAACTTCCAAGGAAATAGTGCTTCGGTTCAGGGCCTGAGATGATTGCTTTTTTCTGGCTCCAATTTTAGTGAAGCTTCCTATCTGAAGCTCTACTCTGGTTCTCTAAAACTTTTTTTACATCAACCTTTACATCAATGAAAAGAAAAATTAGTAATGGGTTTAGCATATTAGGCACAGGCAGTAAATATCAGAACATTTAGCATCTGCTGCCTAAGGGTTCACAGGCCAGCCTGCAGGCTTAACCCAGGCTAAGGCTATGCTATGGACTAGCACACCTTTTTCCAGTCTTATGTTTTGAACTTGGGTGGGACATGCAGTCTGTTTCAGCCCCAGCCCCTGCCAGATTCTAGTTACTGTCACTGCTGTGAACACTTTGAGCTTGTACTTTTAGCCCAGAGGATTGGGATCTTGACTGAGGGTTCTGCGTTAATTGGTCTGAGGTGGCAACCCAGCCTTGCTATGGGTTCGAAGCTCCCCCAGGCAATGCTGATTCACAAGTCCCAGCCCCACCCCCACTGCTCTGGCCTGTTCATCTTGGCCCTGTGAGTGAGAAGCGTCTGTGGGACTGGAGTGGTCAGAGTGTGGGGCTGGCGTGCAGGCCCTCCTCTCCTGTCCTCTCCCCCATCCAGATCACTGAAGCAAGTGCGAGTGCAGCTTCTCTGCCTGAATTCCTGGTCAACAGTGTTTTCCACCTCTATCTTTCCGTAGGGTTAGCTCAACCTGGAGGCTTGAGCTTTTTTAGGCTTTGAAATCCTCCCCTGGCTGAGCCCCTGGGGCAAAATCGGGAGACTGGCTAGGCTAAGGTGGTGGGGGGCTGGGCCCCTGGAGCTGCACAATTCCTTTGGAAGGAGGAGAAGGGCCTGGGGAGAGAGACTTGTATTTTGTGCACAGTTTCCAGGACAACTATGGACACCTCAGTTCCATTAGAGATGGATGCAAAGACCAGAGGACAGCCAACTGGCATGTGGCGCCCAGTTATCCGGGCCAATGGGAAGTAGAGGAGGGGCCAGGGGCAGAGTCAGGCTGGAAGGGGATTGGGACTGAGAAGCATAGACATCTGGGTGAGTTGGAGCTCCCCTGGCTGTCTTCTGGGTTTAGCAGAGGCTGAGTCTCTTCCTGCCCACCCCGTCCCCTGCCAGTTGTTGAGGGACCCTTATGTCTGCCAGGCCTGCAAAGTGGAGTGCCATCCCATCTATAGGACATCTGTAGGTCCTGGCATTGTATCGACCAGGACAAGCAGAGGCAGAAGCTGAGAACCTGTAGAGCTGCTCACAGATACCCTGGCTCTGAATGAAGTTGCTTCTCTGGGCCAGGGTCCCTGGGTTGGAAGGTTGCCCAGTGGGGACAGGGGAGAGAGCCGGTCCTGTGGCCCTGCTGGCTGTCTTCAGGGTCATCCAAGGCCGATGCCCTTACTTGGCACTCCTCTGCCACTGCTGCTCACTGGACGACAGCCTCCTAGCCACAGTTGTGGCCACTGGTGAGTATCTATTACTGGCCCAAGTCCCAGGGTTGGGGCAGATGCACCCTTGGCCCCTCACCAGAGGCCAGAAGCCCAGCCTCTTTATCTATAGGGTCACCTGGAGCAAGCCACTTGGGAAGAATGCTATGTGTGGTTGGTCTCTGAACCCTGGGGTTCCTTCCCTGCTGAGTTCTATGATGCCACAGTCCGTGACAGTGGAAGAAGAGCTGGGCACCAGGAGTCTGAGTTCAGACTGTTCAGTCCTACCCTACGTCCTCAGATCCAGTTTCTAAGGATATCTGCCCCTGCCACAAACTCCTTCTCCTCCCTAAGTCTGTCCCTCTGTATACTCCCTTTCACACACCACCCCTTCCTTGGGCTGAACAGGATTAAGCTGCTCTGTCCTCCCTCCTCCCTCTGCCACAGGGAACTGACACACAGCAGCAAAGGGGAGCTGCCTGCCCCTCAGTTTCCCCTGCATGTCAAGCTGATACTAGTTCCAGCCAGGTCATTCCTACCCAACTCCTGGAATGGAATGCCAACCTGGAGAGGTGAGATGGGACCGTGCATGCCAGGTCCAGGCTGAACCTGGGACATTGCCTCTGGGGAAGGGATCGTTTCATCCCAGTGTTCATCATGGCTTTTCTGCTGCTGTACCAGTGCAAGCCCCACTGCTGCCACGTCCTCTGCTCCTGCCACTTCTTCTGGGGCCCCAGCTAATATGTAAGCACCGTGACCCATCAACTCCTTCCCTTCAGGGCCCCCTACTCCAATCCCAACAAAAGGACACCTGCTCTCTGCTCAGTACGGAGGGGGCCTTTGAATCTACTCTATGCTCTCTGCATCTTCCAGTCTGGGTTCCCTCTGGGCTAAGGAAGCAGTATGGAAAGGGTTAACAACATCCTGGCTAGCCTCCCTGGCCATTGTGAAACAGGACCCAGTGCTGTGAGCTGCTGGTGAAGAAAATGGTCTCAGTTCTCCAAGCCAACTGGAGGCCCACACTCTCCCTGGCTCCCAGGGGAAAGCCCAGAGCCAAATTCTATGGGAGGAGGTAGGTAGTGACTAAGGTATTGCCAGTCCTCTCCCCAGGGACAGGGCCCCACATGGGATGCTGGGTACAAAAAGCAAAAGAAATCTTGGGACCTGCAGCCTCCCCAGGCTCTGACTCCAGCCGTGAGCACCAGACAGGTTGGAGAGGTGGGGACGGATAAAGTGTTCTCTGACTCTCCCACGAGGGTCATCAGAGCTGGCTGCCACATCATGAGAGACTGAACGAGTGGCCAGAAAAGGGTGGAATTTCTTCACAGCTGAGTGCATTTCAGAATGCTGAGGGGCCGAGCTTTGTGCCTCGGACTGGTGGGAAGAGAACTAACGAGATGAGGAGAGGGACATGGGGACAAGAAAGGGTTTGCGTTCTGCTCTCTTGCTCACTGACTGAACCCTGAGCTTCACGCTGACGCCCCAGGCTAGCCCTTGGTCACAGGACTACTCCAGGGCGGGTGAGGTATTCTGTGCAGGGCTGCCCAACGGCTATCAGCCACCCCTATGGAAACCGCTCCCCTGCCCAGCTATGAGTGTTCGAAGGGACAGGCAGCAGCTGACTGCACAGCACTTCTGGCTCTGGGCCGGAGAGGTGAATGTTCAGCCCTCCCACCCTTGAGTGCCCTGGAGAGCTGAGCTTTTTTCCCTGTATTACTTTTTTACACACAATGCCCAATTAGAGCCCCTGGAACAAGGAAAGGACCAAGGATGGAGAGTTCCAGGATTTGGCTAGAGGTGCCACTTCACCTCTCTGGGTAGAGGATAGGATGGCAGACCCCAGTACAGGGAAGCCACTTAGGATGGGCTTCACAGAAGAGCCACCCACAGAGATGGGGCCAACAGCTCTAAGATCTATGTAGTTCCCAGGAAGGACCATCAGGAAGGACTGCAGGAGAGGAGACGCAGAAAACAAAGACCGAAGAGCATATGTGAACAGAGGCTGTAAGGGAATGGCGAATGTCTTTGCTCTCCTACCTCTCCCAGCTGCCACCCAGCTAGGAGGCCTTCAGGCCACTGCCTGCACTACCACCCAACCATGGCTCTGCTCACCCACCCCAGGAAGCCACCGTCTGCCCCGCTCAGGAAACACTGTGTAAGAGGGAGCAAGCTCCTCCATCCTGCCCCCTCCTGCTTCTCCAGGGGCCTGGCAGGGACAGCACTGAGCCTACAGAGATGCCTCCACCAACCTCCCCCAGCTGGGCCTCAGTACATGAGACCCTACAAGAAGGAAGTCAAAGTGTACCTCAACAAACCCTGGGTCACCTTTGCAGGAGGCAGGAAATCTGGGGTCATGCCCTGAGAAAACAAGGTGACAAGTTCAAAGCAGACCTCTACAATGAGACTTCTCTGCCCTTAATCCCTGGAGCTCCTGCCTTCAGGGCAGAGGAGTCCTTGGGAGGAGGAAGTCACTAACTCTACAAGCCCTCTATGGAGCTCAGCCAACACCGCCTACCTCCAGCCGAGAGGACCCTCCACCCCAGCAAAGACTTCCTTCCCCGCCCTTCCACGTGAAGCCAAGTTTCTAAAGGTCTTGGGTTGACAATGAAGACCTGCCCCCAGCCCACTCTAGGCCCAGACTGAGTATTCCTGAAGCCAGATTGTTTGCTGCTGTTTATTGTTTGAGATAAACCAAGAATCAGAAAAGAATGTAAACTTGTGTCTCTGGTGCCCATCTGTCACCGATTCTGCCTCATTTTTGGAAGGACCCTGGTATTCCAGGCCACATAGGGCCTCTCTGCCCTGGACCCCCGGGGCCTGTCATGTGGCCATTTCTGGGGCTGCTGTCCAGCTCCCTCTGAATGTGCTCCAGGGGAGGAATCTGACGCTGTTGGCTTTCTCTATTGGCCTCTCCACCCACTCTCTCCAGGGCCCTGTCACCTGTGGGATCCCGGAGGGGATGGAGCAGTGATGGCCTCAAGCACAAGCTCTCCCCTACATCCCTCTCTGGAGGAGGGTGCTACAGCAACCTCCTCTCCTCAAAATGAAGTCCTCTCTTCTTATTCCTCACTCTGACAGGGCTCTTTCCTGCTTTGAGGGTCCCCCTGGGTGTGCACTAGAGAACATGGGTAAACAAATCAGTAAGTCACTCCATCCAGGTTTGCCCCCAAAACAGCACAGACTCATGACTCCAGCTAACTTTATTACTGACCCCTAGTCAGGTCTCCCAAAGGGCTTCCCAGCCAGTCACTTCACATTCTCCTGCAGTCACCATCAAGCAGACTTCTTCCTTGGGAGGCCTTGTCATCACTCTAACCCTTGACAACTTCTGATACCTCTCTCCTGTCATCTGTGTTCCAGTTTCCATCCAAAGGCCTCAACCAGGAGCTCAAAGCATAGCCACCAGTTTGAAGGTGCCCTCAGGCTTGGCAGGAACCACATGGACAAAAGTCTTATAGAGCACAGCGCCCTTGGGCAGCCTGGTGACCAGATCTACAGCCTCCGAGTTGCTGGGACTGGGCACGTAGACCTCCTTAGTGTAGCGGACTACCCCCTCCTCCAGGGCATACAGGCACTTCTTCTTTCCCAGCCCCACCTGCAACACACAGACTCAGTCAGCTGGACAGCCAGGTGGTCATCCCGAGGCTTCAGGACAGACTTTTCACAAGGATTCAGGCCTAAGGCTAGAGAGGAGGATTCAAAAAGCTCCATTTCAGGCTTCATTTCTCAGTGCTTAGTAGTTACTCCATGACAAAGGCAGGACAAGACAATTCCAACAGTCAATCGTGGTGGTTACTCAGTTCCTTAGGACTGATACCTGGACTCGTGTCTGTGCAGCTAGTCAGAGGCCACAGTGGTCACATCCCCCAACCAGGCCCTGGAAAATGCCTCTAATCACTGCCCTTGACAGCTTGCTTCACTTAGGCTTAACACAATACTAGTTTGATACACATTTTCATCTATATGGTGATCTATAAAGTTTAGGCTCAAAGCTATATGGATAATGCATATGCTAATTA